>NC_083733.1:30105000-30405000 GCF_028564815.1 Eubalaena glacialis
CACCTGCCGCCTCCTTGGTGAGGGCTGCTGGGAGCCTAGAGTCCTTCCTTGTCCCTTCCCCTCTTCTTGCCACAAGAAGGAGCTTCTACCACTACCCCCTGGGCTTCCTCAAGACCCTTTGCCCACCCTCTCTGGGAGTTATGAATGGGGCTGTGCCCACCTCTCTCCCCTCCGAGGCCCAGGAATTGTGGTGAGGACAACTTTTGGGAAGGTTTCTGGGGCTCCCTCCCAAACTTCAGGGCCGGCAGAGGAGCCTGGGAGAGAGACTGTCCCCAGCCCAAATCAAGCCCACGTCCACTCACACAGCCTCCCCTGGCCTTTCCCCAAAGCCAAGAGCTGTCTGTAGACCTGGAGAAGAAAACCAAGCTTTATTTATTCACACGTTTGTCCTCATCTGGGCCCGGCTTTATCTGGCACTGGGGACCCAGAGATGACCCCAGCCCTGCCCCCAGCCTCCAGGAATCCCCAGTCTAGGCCAGAATGTCTCCTGGTGACATGTTGGGGGGAGGGGCATGAGGCTTGCGGGGGGTGCAGGGGTGAGTACAGAAGTAGTGACATTAGGGACACTTCCCAGAAGTGGTGACCTTTGAGCAGGACCTTGGAAGGGAAGGGGACCTTGGCTGGAGAGAACTTCGCCAGGCAAAGGGGTATGTGTCCCTGGCAGAGGGAGTCACCTGCACAAAGGCTTGTGGGCAGGAGAGAGGCTGGGAAATGATCGGGTAGGGAGGCCTGGAGAGCATCCCAGAGACCCTGCAGGGGCAGGTTAGGGCAGGGCCGGCCAGGGTCACGGGGTTAATGGGCAGGGTTGGAGACATGGCCTTTGGGGTATAGGGCCTGCCCACCCTTTGGGGTATAGGGCCTGCCCCGCCGGGGGCTAAAGCCTGGCTGGGTCCACGTTCCATCTCTCCTACCCTTCACAATGGAGAAGCCATTTTCAAGGTCCCCAGGGCAGGATCTGCCATCATCTGGCCATTTGTGGACATCGTGGGCAGCTCAAGTCCCAAAGAAGTGCTGAGGTCTGGTCTCCCTGTGGGGTCTTTCGGATCACCAAGGAGCAAGTGGGAGTGATTCTTTGATATGGCCCCGCTGGAGAAACCTCAGATGCACTCTGGGCTCAAGAGGAGTCCACTGGAAATAGTGCCAAGTCCCTAAGCAACCAGGTGGCCTAACAGAGATGCTCAGCTCCTGGGAGCTCTCCTGGGGCCTCCTGAGGGCCGTACCCAGTTGCCAGGCTCTAGATATGGGTCACTGCGTTTGAACTGGGAGGCGCCTGGAGAGGCGGCCTGGGCCAAGGTCCCGGGACTCTGGCCGTGGTTCCTTCCCCCCTTTCTCTGTCATCTTCAGTAAGAGAGCCTGCTGGCCAAGAGCCACAAAGCTGAGTTCCAATCCCAGCTCCACACTTTCCAGCTGTGTGACCTTGGGCAAATGAATGAATTTATTAGAAGAGAAGCTTCACACATCTTTGTTTTTTTCACTCCTCCATCCCCAGAGCTAAAAACAGAGTGTGACACATAGAAGGTGCTCAGTAAATACCCGAAGCTCTTAGAGTCTTAAATGCCTTAATTTTCTCATGTGTGTAAAGTGAGCAAAATAATAGTACTTATCTCAAAGGTTAGCTGTGAGTATCAAATAGAATATCCATTAAAAATGCTCAGCCTGGTGCACGGAGGCCAGTAGGTACTCAGTCACTATGAGATCACAGTGTTATCGCCATTGTAATCATCACCACGGCCACCTCACCTTTTAGAACCTCCCAAAGCACTTTCAGTCACATGACCTCTCAGGAGTTTCTCAACACACTAGATGTGGCAGGTGGGCTGCACTGAGGTCCAGAGAGGTCAAGATTCTTCCCCAAGGCCACACTGCTCCACACTGGCGGGGCAGCCTAGCTCCCTGACCACCCTAGTGTGTCCTGGCGCCCATCTAGAGAGGCTGACCTTGACTTGCCCTTTTATATCCCATCCCGAGCCCAGTGCAGCGTCGGGTAGAGGAGTCGTCCAGTAGGCTCCCTGATCGAATGATGAACTAGGTGACTATAGCTTGCTTGCACCACCACTTTATTTGTAGCTGGGACGCGGTATAGGAAACTTTAATGGTGTAAGGCAGAAGTCAGCAAACTTTCCCTGTAAAGGTCCAAATCATAATTATTTGGGGCTTTGTGGGCCACGTGGAATTTCTGCCTCAACCACCAATGCAGAATCAGGTAGCACAAAAGCAGCCTTAGACAATACATAAGTGAATGGTGTGGCTATTTCCAATAAAACTTGATTTACAAGACAGGCAATGGCTGGGTCTGGCCCATAAATCACAATTTGCCAATTCTTGCTGAAAGAAAACAAGCCTACGCCAACAGTGAAAACTCGAGTCTGGTTTCATCCTACTGGCTCCCTTCCTCTGGACCTCAGGTGCCCTGTTAGTTCAACGACAGGGTTGAACTAGACCAAGGATCTCACATTGAACTTCCTACAAGGGCAGGCAAGTGGGACAGAAGTGTGATGTGGCCCGGGGTGGGAGGGGGACAGCTGGAGGCAACCTCTCTCATCTTGGGCAGCTACGATGTAGCATCCATTGATGGTGGTCAGGTCTCCTGAGAATCTGAGCAAGCAGAATTGTATGTGAACTGCCGAGATTTGTAAAAACTTTTTACTGACACACAACACGCGTACAGGAAAGTGCATACAGCTTAATTATCCAGCTTGATGAATTTTCTTAAACTGAACACACCCAAGTAACTAACACCCAAATCAAGAACAGAAGGTGACCGGCACACCAAAAGCCTTCTTTGTGCCAACCCCAAGGGAACCGTTTCCTGACTTTGTCCAATTTTTAACGTGGCATCTAGTTCTCTCTCTCTCTCTTTTTTAAGCTCTGTGTAGACTAAACGCATCGGCGGGCCACTTCTCAACGGCTGGCTCGGACGTTCCTAGCGCTCAGTGACTCGTTAGTGATGACACTTCCAGGCACGTAAAATCGCAGGCTGCTGCCCAGAGCTGGCCACGCGGAGCAGACAGCAGGTGGGCAGCGCCCCGGGAGTGAGTGGCCGGAGTTTTTGTTCCCCTGAAGGCGTGTGCAGTGAGCAATCAGAGTGACAATGCGGCCCAAGGGGCATCCTAAGTGCCTTCCAAGGAGGGCGGCGGAGGGAGGCCAGGCCCGGCCGGCGCGCTCGGCTGGCTTATTAAAACGACTTTGATCCCTGGCCGCTTTGATATCCCGGGTCTTATAAAGAATTCACTTTCAGGGGTAAATATAGGTAGTTCAGAGAGATTTTATGACATACTGTACAAGCTCCTCTTCAAGAGACTTATTTAATTACTGCGGTCGGGAGGGCTGGGGGCAGCGGAAATGCTGACAGAGAGTGGCTGGGTCTCCGTGTCGTCTGCTGCCCACCAGGGGCAGTGCCCGGCTCCCCTCCCGCGGTGCCTGCCATTGGAGGGACCGTCTGTGTTGGCCTCTTCCCCAGGGGTGCCCAGGAAAGGCCTAGGCTGGGGAAGCAGGCAGGGCCCTGCTTCCTGCCGTTTAATCTGGGGCATTGGAAGAGGAACAAGGTGGGAGATGTGGGATGCGGGGCAGTGCTGCCCGATGGTCATTGCTTGTCACAGTGAGACCTAGCTTCGAATGAATGCAAGCTCTGCCAGCGAGTCACCGTGGGCAAGGGACGCTCTCAGAGCCTCAGTTTTCTCATTTGTCAAGTGGGAACAAAAGCAGTGCCCACCTCCTGGGGGGGGTGTGAGGTTGCAGTCATCACGGCAAGGGAGAGCTTGACGGTGCGGAGTACACTGTGAGGAGAAAACCCAGCTTCACTGGGACCCAGACCGTGCCCTCTGATGGACCCCGGGCCCGGTGTCATTCCTTCCAGGCTGTAGAAGGAGATGCTGTGCTGCTGAGGACCCTGTCCTGAGGGTTCCCACTTGCTCTCAGCTCTGATCCCTCCTCTGTCTGGGAGACTTCCCCGCCCACGCTGGTCCTGCAACACAGGACTACAGACCAAGCAGGACCTGTGTGGGGCAGTAAGTACCCATGGCTAGAGAAGTAAAAAGAGGCTGGGGAGGGGGTCCCGGGCTGCAAGGGGAATAGACTAGAACAGTGCTTCTCACGCTTAATTTCTCAAAATGCAGATTCTGATTCCACAGATGTGGGGTGGCCAGATTCTGCATTTCTACAGCATTTCCAAGGCTGCTGGTTGCCAGTCTACTCTGAGAATTGAGGGCCTAGGTGATCCCTGGGGCTTTCCCACCGTGCCTTTGCCCCAAAGCACGTTCCTGTTTGGGTCACTCATGGGGTGCTCAGTCCAGAATAATTCCCATTCTATCAAGTGTTCCAGGATTTGAATCATCCAGGGAGGTGACACATGTAAAGAACTTAAAATAGTATTGAAACTGTAGTAAGTGCTCAACAATGACAATTGAAATTGTTATTCTATTCTGAGGACAGAGACTCAACATCATTAGTATCTATAAAAGCTTCTATGTATTGACCATCTCTGCATATTTGATCCTCTAGGAAAAATCATGAGGATAATAAGGTGTCGGTGTAAAATCTCACAAGAAATAGCTATCGTCAGCACCATTTTATGGATGGGAAAACTGAAACCCAGAGAGACGAGGGGATACATGCAAAGTCCCAGAGCTGATCAGTGACTAGGCAAGGATTGGAAATCAGTTAAGAATGTCAAACCCAAGTATTTTCTGCTACAGCCCCCCCGCCAGTGATTTCTCCCATCTGCTACGCACACACACACCCCCCCACATGCACACATGCACGCACACACACTTTGGGCCTGCCACTGCACTAGGCACATAGAACTCACGTATCCTTCATTACCTTATAGAGTTGTTATTTTGTTTTCATGCCAAATGTCCCATTAGCTATACACTCTTGACAGGCAAGAGTCACGTCTTCCTCATGGTTGACTGTCCAGAGTCTAGCGCAGGTGCTGGTATACAGTGGGTGTTCCACACATGCCTGCTAAATGAAAGAATGCCCAAGACATGAAATGAGCAAATTTACTAACCGTCCTTTGAGAGGGCCAGTGAGTTTGTTGCTTTTCCTGGTAACCAGCTAAATAAGTTCCCCCATCCTTCTTCTTGTATCTGTAGAAACACTGCCAGGTGGCAGACAATGAATGCATCAGAGAAAAATGGTGGTTTAAATCTAGAAAATACCCCCTTTTGCTATCATGGCCTGCTAGCTAATACCCTGTTCTCTCCAAACTGCAATCAAAGAAGGATTAGATAAAAACAAGATGTCAAAGCAGAGTCGACTCCAGGATGGAGGACGAGGGGCCTTCTTCATTCCAGGGGCTCCTCAGTGCCCTGGCAAAGACCTTACACATAGTAGGTGCTTAGATGCTCATGGAATGAATGAGTCAGTGCTGGCTATTTCAAGCAGGAGAATGGGATAAATGTCCCCAGGTCTCTTCACCCCAGTCACATACACATACACACACACTCACACACACATGTATACGCAGACATTCACAAGCCCTTTTGGCATGGGGGAAGGAACCTGCTTGGAGGTTTAAGGGACCCTGGCATCCATCAGTCTGGGGACAGGAGCCCTTTGCTCTGTTTTTCTCTCCTTCTTCTTCACTCACTCCTCTCCTTGCCCTGGAGCTGAGGCAGTAACTAATATTGTTTCCTGGCCTAAATAGATAATTGCCCTTCTGGCTGGATGAAAGATGTCTCGCGGAGCAGAGTGAAATATCATTAATAAAAAAGACTGATTTACTCAGGAATTCCTCCAGAAGTGAGATTAATAAGCCATCCCCTGGTGTTAGATATAATCTTCAGTTCTCTCCTCACCGCATGACTTATTTTTGCAACAACTGCACTATTCTGTCATTAATCATTAGAGGAGGCCCACAGTTTATCTAGGCTAATGGGCCTGATACACAAACACAACAACTTTTTCCTCCCATTTGACAAGGGAGAAATTCAGGGGGAAAATTAATCAACTGTGTGTTTCTTTTTAAGGAAATAATCTACCACCTTACCCAGGATTCAGAGCATATACACACCGTGGTGTAAATGAATATGCCATATGACTACAGATGGGTACATACATATGGAATATGACTGACTGTGAATAGATAAATATGGGGCATGGCCATGTGATTCTGTGTGTGCTTAAAATTGTATAAGCTATGTTTGTGTGTGACTGTATATAGGGCACAAATAAATATGTAAAATATCAGAACTTGTGAATATATTGTATGGGATTATGTGCTCAGCTTTACATGTAAACAGACAGGTGACATGAACCTATGTATGTTGAAATGTGCATGGCATATGCCTGTCTGTGTAAATGTATATGCCCATATATGATGTCGTGTATGTAACTAACTCTATGATGGATAATTTTTAGCATGTGTATCCCAGCTAATGAATGTATGCTTAATTAATGTTTCCTATACTAAATTGAAAGACAAAAGTCTGTTCAATGTGAATAAAAAAATCAACAAACTTTTAACTTACCCATTCCTGCTCCTTGGGATTTTCTGTCTGTCTATCTATCTATCTACCTATCTACCTATCTATCTATCTACCTATCTACCTATCTACCTATCTACCTATCTATCTATCTATCTATCTATCTATCTATCTATCTATCTATCTATCTATATATCCATCTATCTATCCATCCATCCATCCATCCATCCATCCATCTATCTATTTGCTGTCTTAGTCTGGGCACCCTAGAAGCAGAATCAAGACAGGGATTCCCATCAAGTGATTTATGGGGTGGAGGAGAGGTTGACTTCCCGGCATTGAGGCAGAGGGCAATCTCTACAGAAAGTCGCAGCTGTGAGCCGTTAGCATCCAACACTCCCAGCAGCTGGGGATGGGCACAGCTCCCCAGAACAGGGGATTTGGGAGTGGCACCTTAGCATATAAGGTACCTATCTGGTCTAGATTGGAGCTGGACTGGAAAAGCTCTTGACAACCAGGCTCTGGAATTTCTTAGACTCGATTTTGTGGGGAAGGAGGTGCTGGTAGGCTTCAAAAGCTCCAAGATCAGAGCTGGGCTTCAGGACAACAGCCCTGGGGACACTCAGAGGCAGGGCTGTGATGCTCCAAGAGAGACCTGGGGCATTAATGGAGGCACTGAACCCCCAGGCCTTGATGCTTCCACCCTGGTCCTTCAGGGGCCTACAGGGCCACAGCGCCCGGTGGGGTCCCACGCCCGTAGGCACAGAGCCCACGGCCGCCCTGCTATCCCGTCCCCGAGCACGCGGGCGGTTCTAGCCACTGTCAATGACAGCATTCAGCCAGATGGGTTCCTGTCCCTCGGCCAGAGAAATGCCTGATCCCAGTGGGAAGGTGAGAGGCCACTGGGTGCTTATTTATAAACCAAGCTCCCTGTCCTTGTGGCAGGCAGTGAGGCAGCGCCCACGTGGGCAGCCGGCCCTGAGCCTGAGCTCTGACAGAGCCCACGCTTGTCTGGGCGGCGGAGGGCCGCCAGCCTGGCCCCCGTCTCGGGCCGAACGGGGCAGCAGCCCGCAGCTTGGGTTCCATCCTTGCCCCCTCCCCGGGCCACGGAGGAGTCGGGCGGTTACCCAGGCATTTCTGATGTTGTCTCATGAAACCCGAGTGCTGAATCCTGAATTATAGCCACGCTCCACTCGGTGACTTGAAGGAATGTGAAATGGGGCGATTCTGGCCGCCCTTGCCAATTGTAGTTCAGAGAATGTGGTATTTGTAGATGGAATTAGAGGCGGCTTTCATGTTAACAAACTGAAATGAGCAGGGTTTGGTTTTGCAAAGTCAACCCCTTTCGGCCTGAGCTGCCTGGTGGTGGCCCAGGCTGTAGACACCGCATCTGACTCACGCGGGCCCTGACACCCAGGCACGCACTCTCGCAGCCACGCCACGCACGCCACGGCCACACAGACGTGCAGCGGGAGAGAGGCCGCTCTGTCCCAGCGGTTTGGAGCTCAGAGACAGGCTGGGTTCAAAGCCCAGCTCCACCACTTAATGAATGAGCCGAATGACCTTGGCCGAGTCCATGGCACAAAAATGTCTTGACACTTCCCTAAAATTTGCTTACATTCCTTTTCAACAAAGAGCGAGTCCCGCCTTGAACTTGGACCTTGAACAGCCACGGTAGCTAGAATGCAAAACTGCCTTCTCTGTTCACTGTGCTCATTTTTATCATTATCTGCTTTTTATGCCAAATGACCTTGAGTTTTCCATTTCTGGTAGCAATCAAAGGTTTCTTTTAAAAGTAAATTTAAGTTCACAAATGAGTCAATTTAATGAAAAAAATATTATAACAAGAGATGGTCAAAGTAGTCTGGGGACTGGGGGAGCACGAGTGAAAGAGCTCTTCCAATGACTGCAGTGTGGAAAAGGCTTCGTTTAGCTTTACTGCTTCTCCAGACCTGGGCAACCTGACCCCCAAGCCCTCTCTGTGGGAGTCTGAGCGCTGGGGCAGCCTTAAACGGATTCCGCCAGGAGAGTCAGTGAGGCCGGGACCTGCCCATGGCCTTTGCGGGGGCGGGGAGCCCCTTCCCTGCACACTCCAGATTGGAGTCGCTCTCTAAACAGCCAACCCAGCCTCCGGCCCTCAGCTGGAGCTCTAGAAATTCAATAAGACATCTAGCTGGAGGGGAGCACCGTTTCAAGGGTCCAGATGGATACAGGGTGCTATAGTACCTTCCTCAAGTGAGACTGCAAATGTGGAAGGAGAGAAAGGGAAACACAGAGGGAGGGACCCTCTACACACACACACACACACACAGACACGTGTGCACGAGCAAACACACACACACAGGACACACGTACATGCAAACACACGTACACATGACACACATACATACAAGACACATGCATGCAAACACATGCATGCAAACACCACATGCAAACAACATGCATGCAAACACACATGCATGCAAACACAGACAAATATACACATGAACATGCATGTGCAAACACACACAAACCACTCACACAACTGCTTCCTCCCGCTGAGGACAAGATCCTGGGGGAGGCCAGTGCAGTGAAGAGACCAGCTCTTCCGGAGGCCTGCTTGCCTCTGGCCCAAGGCGCTCTTCCCTCCTCCCAGAATGGAAGACATGAGTAACTCCACACAGCGCCTGACAGAAAAGGTATTTGCTCCATCCTGGCCTAATTACAAGGGCCATCCTGGGCCTGGCCTGGCCAGCTCAGCCTTTCCCTGCTCCCCTGCCCGTCTACTTTCCTGTGTGCTGGGGAATCTCTGGCCAACACGTTTCCCGGACATGGTGTCCATTAGGCCTCAATTACCTGGCAGGGCCATGGCCTTTGAAGTGGCTGCAGAGACAGCTGGGAGGCTATTTTTCTCTCACCTGTCACCACTTATTTTCCTGGGCTCCTGGCCTGTGGCCTGGCATTTTTAACTAATGGGGATTAAATAATCCAGCTGTAATACAAATGCCCACTCCTGGCCCCTGGGTCCACCTTGGAGTCATTAAGACCTCAGATGGAGGTGGCAGGCGCTCCCTCTGGAAGGGGTAAGGAGAGGCCAGGCAGCACATTCTGGATTTTTTTATTGCCTCCTCCTTTTAGCTATTATCCACAAACACAACCGCTAATGAGAGGGCTGAGGAATTTGGGAGAGGAAAGGTTTCATTTGGGCTAGAGAAGGAAGCCATCGTCTGCCCTGAAATAGCAATGCCATGTCTGAGAGTGCCTCTCCCCACAGCACCCCACAACCCAGGGCATGAGCCGTGAAACTGTGGGCAGAAGGGGGCGGGAAAGAGACCTGCAAGCCGGGCTTCTAGTACCTGAAAAGAAAGGGATGCCCACGTCTCACTCGTGGGCTTGGCAATATTTACTGCACACAGCCAAGTGCCCGGGTCTGCGTTAGGGCTGTGGAGGGACTGTGTAATTTATCACACAGACCAAGACAGCTCGGAGAGTGAAAGGCAGAAGCTGTAACAGTTTCTCCAGGACAACAGGCATAAACCAGGAATGTCCTGGGCCAGGACTAGGGTGAAACATGCGAGGCACTCACCTCGGCTGCAAAATTTAAGGCTATGCCCAAATACTCAGTCCTCAAGATAAATATTTTAACGCGCTGTTTTTGAAAAATCGAACTCAAGTCCAAAAAAATTCCAGGCATATGAAAAGATGCTCAACATTGCTAATTATTAGAGAAATGCACATTAAAACCACAGTGAGATTACACCTCACACCTGTCAGAACGACTATCATCAAAAAGAACACAAATAACAAATGTTGGTGAGGATGTGAAGAAAAGGGAACCCTCGTACAGCCTTGGTGGGAAGATAAATTGGTGAAGCCACTGTGCAAAACAGTATGGAGGTTTCTTAAAAACTAAAACTAGAACTACCATATGACCCAGCAATTCTACTCCTGGATATATATCAGGAAAAAATGGGAAAACACTAATTTGAAAAGATACTCACGCACCAATGTTCACAGCAGCATTATTTACAATAGCCAAGATATGGAAGCAACCTAAGTGTCCATCAACAGATAAATGGATAAAGAAGATGTGGTATACACACACAATGGAATATTACTCAGCCATGAGAAAGAATGAAATTTTGCCATTTGCAACAACATGGGTGGACTTGAAGGGCATTATGCTAAGTGAAATAAGTCAGACAGGGAAAGACAAATACTGTATGATATCACATGTGGAATCTAAAAAATAAAACAAACTAGTAAATATAACAAAAAAGAAACAGGCTCACAGATATAGAGAACATTAACTAGTGGTTACCAGTGGGGAGGGCAGTGGGGAAAAGGGCAAGATAGGGGTAGGGGATTAAGAGGTACAAAGTACAATGTACAAAATAAATAAACTGCAAGGATATATTGTACAACACAGGGAATATAGCCAATATTTTATAATAACTGTAAATGGAATATAACATTTAAATCTGTGAATCACTATGTTGTACACCTGAAACTTATATAATAGTGTACATCAACTATACCTCAAATAATAAATAAACAAATAGAAGAATTTAATTCCAAGCAACTTAAAAAAGAAAGAAAGGAAAAGAAAAAAAGTTCATGGGCTAAACACTCTAATTAAAAGGCAGAGATTGTTAATGAGAATAAAGGTCATTGTAAGACCAGAGAAGCCATACGGTTGAAGGTAGGCCTGATGTTTACCTTCTAGGGGTTGTTGCAGCTTACTGGTTGTTAAAATACTGAAATACTTCCATACCAGTTGCTAACTAAGCCTGAGTGCCCACTTCATCCTAAACCTTAGCCCTTCCCTATGAAGCCCCACCTCTACCACCCAGCATCTCAATGCTTCATGCCTAGCACAGGACAAGGATCCTGGGACCCTGCTCCAGCACGGAGGCCATGGTCCATTCTATTTTGACATTTCCACTGCTACACCAGTTGGCAATCTTTTGAATATCACCCCTGGCTGAACGTCAGAATTTGAAATCAGGGGTTACAAATGCCTCACCCCTGGTCTTGCCAGCCTCAGCATGTGATTCATTTCAGTATTTTGTTTCTTGCGCGCATTAAAAAGAGTATCCTGATTCGCACCGAAAAATTGTTTCAAACGATAACAGTTTTATTTTTTTTTTGTTCACAATCCAACTTGCAATCTCAGAATATACTTCACTTTAACAAGGGCATGCGGAGAAATTTTATTCCAAGGTGTTCCCCCCCTCCACCAATTATTAAATTGGCTGTACACAGTAATGCAGCAATGATCTCCAGCAGATTTAAATTGGGGAACAGACCTTGACGTGTCTTTTGATATTTTAAATTTTCGGTAATATTGTTTTTATTATAGCTTTTTAGATACTTAAAACTATATAAAAATTTAAAACTGTAATTAAACGTTTGAAACGCTAAGGGCTGTATAGAATTTACTTTAAACTCCTCCTGTCCCCGCTGTATGTGTGGGTGCGTCTGTGTGTGTGTGCACATGTGGGTGTACACGTGTGAGTGTGTTGTAGGTGTGTGCACGTGTGTGTGCTATGTGTGAACCCGCACTCTTTCACAAGCATTATCTCGTAGGTGTTCACTAGTATTTGAAGGAGGAAGGAGAGAGGACGGCTCCGTCTCCCGGCCTCTGCCCTCTGCCTGGGGGCTTCATTTGCTCAGCCTGGAGGATGGCACGTCCCCCGCCACGCCCACCAGTCGCACCCAATTCCCATCCTGCTTGGCGACGCTGGTGGCTCCCTGTGTCTGAGTGCAGAAAGGTCAGTGATGGGGTTTTAGAGACACTCATGATTACGTCCTGGGTGACCTCGGAGACGGGCCATTTGGGGGCTGACACCTTTCTAAACATAGCACGGGGGAAGGGCTGACATCCCGTTCGTCACCAAAGCCACTTACCCGCCCAGACAGGCCCACACGCCAACAGGAGCCACTTATAGACACCTTCAAAAGGGCCCAGAGTGGGTGCAGTGCCCAGGGGAAGGGAGGGTGTGACGCTGTGGCCTGAGGCCTCTTGACCAGAGAGGAATCTCTGGAGCATGACATTTAGAGAGGCCGAGGGACCTGCGTTCAAATTCTACCTCTGCCCCTGCCCGTGTGGGATCTCATCACTGCTCTGAGCTTCCTTTGTCCCATTGGCAAGACGGGGATATTGTTGCCCTGACAGTTCCTAAGAAACAGAGCTTGCTGCTGGGGCTGAGGCCTGGAACTGACCCCCCGCCCCACCTTTGGCCTCTCCGGCTCAGAAGCTGGGGAGAGGGTCTTGGCTGGGGCAGGGGCAGCTGTGGGCATGCGGGTGTGCATAGATGTCCCGATTCAACGCCATACGCGCTGTGTGTCTTTGGGTGAACCGCTCTCCCTTTCTGAGTCTAATTTCTCTGAGCTGCCCCCTGTCCTTCCAGACCTATTGTCAGTCCTTCTTGAGCCACTGGTCTCTAACGTCTGCATAGAACAGACTTCATCGCAAGTCGGGCTGGTCTTCATTGCGGTCTAATTGCCCCAGAGCCGGCCCAGCCCTGGGTCTCCACGAGAGCTTGGGAGCCTCCAGTAATGCAGAAAAGGCCCGGTTCCCTTCCTCTTGGCACACAATCTCATTTTTACCAGGGGCCCAGTAGCTTGAATGCTGCCCTCAGGCTTCTGTCAATGCAAGTTAATTCACTGCAAGGTGGCAGAGGCTAAATGTGTCTCCAGACTCATGGCTTTTTCAAAGAGGAGCTGAAAAGGGCCATGCTTAACCCAGCAGCATGACTGGGTGTGAGTGGCACCTTAGAGGTCCACGGGGAAGATGTCTAGAAGCAGAAGCCCCTAAAGTCATAGGTCAGTGCTAACAGCCGTGTCCCCCACGGGGCCCAGATGAGTAGGATTCTTCAGGCCTTCCTGTCTCGTTTGTCCCGGTACCACTGGGTGGCAGGAGAGATGGGTTCCAGGGGATTGGATGCAGGTGGACCTCCCTCCTCAGGCAAGTCCTGCTGGGGTGGAGGGGCGGCTCTGGGTGAACATTGGAACTTCATGGGAGCTTTTGGTTGTGAGCAGCCCCTCTGCCCATGGGCTCAACTTCCCAGGACATTGTGCCCTGTGGCAAAGGGCACCCCAGGGGGCGGTGCTCCCGGCTTTGAAGTCAGAGAGGCCTGCACTTGCATTCCGTCTCTGTCCCCAAGTGAGTGTGCCACTTTGGGTAAGCGTTCCCCTTTGTGGGCCTCAGTTTCCTCATCTGGAAAATGAGGCCATTGTTTCCTCCTGCATGGGCTTGTGGGGAGGCTTCCAGGAGCTGAGCCACGGCAGGCTCCAAGCGCAGAGCCTGGGGCATGATCCAGCTCTCCACAGACGGAGGCGTCGGAGGTGATGGTGACCATGGGGAAGAGGAGGAAGAGGAAGAGGACCACATAGAGACGGTGATGGTTCGGGAAGCAGGCCCTAGCTCTGACAGCAGGAGCTAGGGGTGCTGCAAGCTCCTCTCTCTGCCAGCGACGATCTTTGCCACCAGCGACATCTGGCTCTCTGCCCTGGATGTGTATTAGGAGTGATTACGTGTCCCTTTAAATTCTGGGAGCTGTCGCTAACGGGTGCCGAGGTTTATCTGCACCGTTTATTTCAGCTCCCTTGCAGCCCCTGCCCTTCTCTCCTGGGAGGGGCAGGGGAGGAGAGACACCTGCTCAGTGTGTTTAATTTCCATGAAAAGCATGCTTCCTGAGAAGGAGGCCCTTTGAAGTGCTCCGGATTGCCTGGAAATGAGTCCCGAGTGACAGCCCCGACCCAGACATGGGGCTCCCCCTTTCTGGAGATGGAGAGGAAGAGGAGCCCTTTCTAAAGGGAGAATCAAATTGGTTGGAAATTAGGGTGGAGGAGAAAAATGATGATGAGCCCGACCTGGGGGTGAGGACAGAGTGGGGCTTTGGGCGCGGTCCGGCCGGCCTGGGCTCCTGTCACCTGATAGTCACATTCTGGTTGAGTTTCGGGGCACATTTCCTAACCTCTGTATAAAAAGGAAAAGCTGAGCCCCATCCCCAAAACACACACACAGACACACACACACAGCTGGGAGGATTAAATGTGCTAGAAAATGTTGGATTCGAATTGCAGAGGTTGATGATATCACAACCGCCCAGAACATTTGCGGAGCCAAGGCCAAGAAGCCCCCCTTTTAATATTCCTCCCCCAACTGCACGGCTCACTGTGTGGGCTCCTCACAGAGGTGTGTGGACCCTCCAGCCCAGCCATCCAGCCCTGGCCACACACTGCCACCCCTTGGAACCAGGGACATACACGCCGGCTGCGTAGCTCACCTTTGGGGGATTGGACTCACTGAAAAGACCCACACAATCCCTGGAAGGACGATTTGGGCAAGAATTCACGAGTCCCAGGTACCCAGAGCATCACCTAGAAACGGGAATGCAGGCTCTGAGTGGGAAGCCCCCTTTAACCTTGACCCTTGCCTCTGAAGGCTCCTCACCTTGTGGGGTGAGGCGTGGCTGCAGGATGGACGGAGCTGGGCTTCTCCTGCCAGGTCTCCATGGAGTGCTGACATCAGTAGCCAGGGAGGTTGGGGATAAACAGCTGCCGTCAGCCACTACCCGTGGGAGCAGGAGTGGGCACAGCTATTTTGGAGGGCAATTTGGCGGTGGCTACTGAAATTTCAAATGCACATAGATCCTGTGACCCAGAAATTACACCTCTTCGTGGCGACCCCAGGAAAAAACATCACTGCGTCCAAAGAGGTGTGTGCAGAGGTCACAACATGACGTATAAAAGTCACACTAGGTGAAGTAAGTCAGAGAGAGAAAGACAACTATCGTATGATATCACTTATATGCAGAATCTTAAAAAATGATAGAAATGAACTTATTTACAAAGCAGAAACAGACTCACAGACTTAGAGAACAAACTTATGGTTACCAGAGGGGAAGGGTGGGGTGGGGGGGAGGGACAGATTGGGAGTTTGACATGTACACACTGCTATATTTAAAATAAAATGCCTTTCCATGAAAAAAAAGAAAAGAAAAAAATAAAAATAGGTACAAGGATTCTTTGGGGGAGCATAAAAAAGTTCTAAAATTGATTGTGGTGTTGGTTGCACAACTCAGTGAATATTCTAAAAGACATTCAACAGTACACTTTAAATGTATGAATTGTACGATATGTGTTGTACCTCAATGAAGTTTTTTAAAAGAACTATAAAAAAAAAGTTGAAAAACTGGAAACAACCTAAATGTCCATCAGGAGGGGAATGTTTAATTAAACCACAGCGTGGCCATGCAAGGAACACTGTGCAGCCATTACAAAGAATAATGTAAGTCTGTATGTTCTCACAAGGGACAGTCGTGAAGATGTGTTGTTGGTCAGAAAGAAGCATGGTAATTTGAGCCGATTTATAGCAAATCAAAACAAAACACCACCATATATGTCCACGAGTATATGCACATGTAGGTAAACACACAGAAACATGTCTGGAAAAATTCACAACGTGATACCAGAGATTATCTCTGGGAAATGGATTAGGGGACTAGGACGGGATTAAGTTCAAAGGAACTTTAATCTGTAATGTGTGAATATCTGCATACAGTCATGTGTTCCTTGTGTCACTAACATTTAATCTACATTTTAGCTGAGTGGACACTCGATTGAAATTCATCTGTGTTTCCTTTCCTTTCATCTTTAGAGCACGTGACAGTCTCCAAAGCATTTCTCACCCAGAGTTTGTAAATCAGCAGAGCCAAGAGAACCCCATTTCACAGATGGGAAAAACAAGGTTCGTTACAGGGACTGATCAAAAATCTGCAAACCCCTCCTAGTGAGGACTCTACCTAGGAGCATTAAGAGGGTGGAACGTAAGGAAAACATCTAATTTCTTTAATGAGATAGAAAAAAAGAAACCCGTATTCCCCTTATCGTTATTCCTTAGCTGATGAAATGTGGTCATCTGAGTGTCCTGCTTCTTCTATGGCCTCTGCCTGGAACCCCTGCCTCACTCTACTTGTGTTCATCCTTCCCAGCATAGCTCCATCTCACCTCTTCCAGGAAGCCATCACTGACTGCCCCAGCCCTATCTACCTCTCCTTCCTCTGCTTCTGCGTCTGCAAGAATAGCACTATGTATCCACAGGAATACTTATTGTGCACCTTCTATATGTTAGCGGCATAAAACATTTTTTAAACACACATGATATATTACGGAAACAACTAACTATTAAATCGTATGGCACCGGGAGTATGTTAGTCAAAGTTTAATTATTTGGAAACCTCATTAGTCCAAAATACAACTCTAGAACATTGTTGCTTTATCCATAAAACAGCCACTCCATCTCTTTCATGTCTATGTATCTGCCTCCCACCTCCTCTCAGGCGTTGTTTAATTTAGACCACAGATGTCCACCCCTCTGGTTTATCGTCATCTATTTCAGATGCTTTTTTCCAGCTCACTCTCATCCCACCAGAGTCTTAGAGCCAGAGCTGCATGCCAGGTACAGAGCTAGGCAGGAGTCTGGAGTGCAAAGTCAGTTCTGAGTTGTAAGCCTGTGATCTGGTGGGCATTTTCCTCTGCCGAGCCAAGCCTCATGCTAGGGCCACATTGGTGCAGTCACAGAACATGCATCTTCCATGGATCATGGAAACTGAGACCGTCACTCACGGGACGATCAGCTGTAACCTGTCCCACCTCAGCTACCCAGAATCATGAGGCAACAAAGCTTTTTCACATATTTGAATTTTCAGACAATTGAAGGCTGCCTTTTCTAGATACAACTTTTTCCTATTTAAATTTTTTCCAGGGGAAAATTTTCTAAAATAAATCATGTATATCCCTATTTTCTTAGAGAGCTCTGAACATTATTTAACTTTTATGGATGACTTAAACTATGTCATTATTTTTCTGTGTTTTAATACATCGAGAATGTGCTCAAGACCCACTGTTTGCCCTTGCACTGAATGTCCCAAGGGGCTCTGGTTTTTCAAGTCTCCTATCTGCTTTTTTAGTGTTCCTCTCTCATTTTCCTGTCAGGATGTGGGGATGTCATTCCTGTTTCCTGATGTACAACTGCTGAAACGCCATGTCTCTGAGAAAATCAAGAGGTTCAACATGGTGAAGAGGGTTCATTTGGTTTGCAGACTGCAATCATCTGCTAATGTCTGTTGGGGTAAGAAGATTCAGAGGCCAGGTCCAGACTCAGTGAGAAAGACTGCTGTGAGTGATAGGCTTTCCATCATTGATGTCTGCCACAAGTGCAGAAGGAGAGAGGGGCAGCGAGCATGATAAAGATTTGCTATCCTTGATCTAGTCTAATGCCTTTATTAAACAAATGGGATGGTGGGTGGTCTAGAGAAAAGAGTGATTCGCCTGGAGTCACCCAGCAAGAAGGAAGGAGATGGTTTAGAACTGTGCTGTCCAATATAGTGGCCACTAGCCACATGCGGCTACTTAGAACTTGAAATGCAATTGGTCCGAGTTAAGCCATAAAATACACATTGCATTTTGAAGACTTAATAGGAAATATCTCATTAACATTTTTATATTGATTGCATGCTGAAATGATAACGTTTTGGACATACTGAGCTGAATAAACTATATTAATAAATTAATGTCACTTGTTTCATTTTACTTTCTTAAAATGTGGCTACTAGAGAATGGTAAATTCGTGGCTCCCATTACATTTCTATTAAACAGCGCTGTTTTATAACAAAGCGGAGGCTGTCTGCCAGGCAGAAGGGAGTCAGCTATGGGGGACTAATTACCCTAATCTAGGAGGTCGTCCTGGGGGCGGGCAAGGTCCAAAAATTATTTTGGTAAGTCCTGGTACGCAGTCCAATTTTATCTTCTTAAGATGATTGAAACATTGGGACAAATTGATAGACCACCTTAGAAGTTAAAGTCACTTCCATGTCCCTACCCCATACTGTCCCACCTTTTGTGGTACCTTCTATGTACCGGACATATGTGCTTACCTAGCTCCACATCATCTCATCTCACCCAAAGAAGGATGGCATCTCACTAGCTCCATCCTACAGCTGCACCAATTGGGGCTTCAAGATGCCAGGTACCTTGCCCAAGCTAACAAAAGCCAGGCAGTGACAGAGAGTCAGTGCTCTTTCCTCCATGGGGGTGCAAGGGAGAAGGAACTCCTCAGCTGATGCCTATTTTTAGGGCCAGGCTAAGCCAAAGAATTGCATTCGTTCTCCTGAAAAGCTCTAAATGGAATGCAGCCTCGCAATAAACCATAATCAAAACCTGACTTTGCAAAGCAGGGAGGGAAAGAGCCCCCTCTTGTTAGTCCTTCATTCAAATTTCCCTTGGGAGGAAGCTGGGGCATGGCTGGGCTCACATCTGGTGGGTGATGCTGCAGGGCACAAGCCCTGGGTGGCCATCCATGGGCAGATCGTGACTCTCTCCAGGACTCAGTGTCCCTGTCTCTGCCATAAGGAGGGTTGAGGTGATTTCATTCAACCCCTCCAGCCTCCCCAATTCCAGAAAATCTGCTCTGCTTCAAGGCTGGTGACTCAGGGACACTTGATGGGCTCAGCTCTAAGGAGAGTGGAATGGAGACAGCAGAAGTCTAAGGATAGGGTTAGTGACAAGGCTTAGCTTTCCCAGCTCTGGGGCAGCATGGTTCTCAGGACTGTTGTTCAGGTTGTTCACTGCTCCAGAGCATCCCTACACAAAGCAAACAGGAGAAGAACTCTACTCCATCCTCCGAGCCGAGTTCCTGGTGCGGGAACCACATCTGCCCTGACGAAGTTGCACCCGTACTAATGAGCACAAAAGCACTGTATGGGCAAGCGAGGGGTCCTGGTGTTGCCCTCCCACCGTGCACTCACTCCCAAAATGACTCCACCCACCTTTTCTTGTCAATACCTTAACAATCAACCCTGATGTGGTGCCCACTCATGAAATTGGTACATCTTATGGCCTGAGGCTGGAGAGAGTGTAAGCATCAGCCATGATCTTGGAGCCAAACACAGACAAGGGTACAGGGGCTGGGTGCAAAGGGCGCATTCAGGTGGGTGCATGGAAGCCAAGAGACCAGGCCAGCGACCCAGGGACCATCTCTGGCCCTGGGCTTGGACAGCTGCACGGTCCAGGAGCCACTCCACCACCAGCTCCTCATGTAGCTTTGGACAAGTCACTTTCTCTTCCTGAGCCTCAGTTTTCTCATCTATCAAATGGGGATGATTCTCCCAGGACCCCACTGAGGGTCGGTGGAAAGGTGGATATGGAAGCACCTGGTGGGCCACAGAATCCAGCCATGGCCAACTGACACGTGCAGTTCAGGGCGTGCAGGATCTCAGCTTCCCCTGGGGCCTCCCTGGGTGACTCAACCCATCCTTTCCCTGGCCTTGCACACACAGGCTACCCTATTCTTTGTACTCAGGACCTTCCCAGTCCACATAAGCCCTGCAGAGCTGCCCACCTGCAAAGCTCATCTTGAGGATGATGGGTGATGGGGTGCAGGGATGGGGTAAGGAGACAGACACTCCTCAAATAGTCACAAGAATTGTCAGCCCCGTCTTCACAGAACCTGAGGGCCTCTCTCCCCACCCGCTGAGGTCCAGCTGCAGGGGGGGCAGTTTGAGAAGGCTGAGACTTGGTCCTTGCTGTTTGGGAGCTGGTCCAGCTGAGGGGACAGAGAACAGGCCCCAGAACCCTGATGCAAAGTCACGGACACATCCACAGAACTGGGGCATGACTTTCACAGGCGCCGAGCCCTTGGTCCACTCCAGGGATGCCTCCGTCTGCAGTGCTGGTGCTGACGAGAGGTAATATCCCCATCCAGCCCCAACTCCGAGGCCCAGGAGGGCCTCAGCTCCCAAATTCAAGGCCAAGACCGGGCAAGTGCTGTCTGGGTATTAATCAGCTGCCATCTGAGGCGTCCGGATCATTCAAGGTGACGGCTGACCCAGCCACTTTCTGTAATTGGGATCAAGTGCCCTCTTGGTGTCCGAAGAGGAGGCTCCGGGGCATAAAAGGCCCTCCAAGGTCTGGCCTCTCAACTCTCCAGGAGGATAGGGGGGCCTAGGCCATCCCCACTTACCAGCCCCCTTCCCCACTGCAGCCCACTGTGGTCTCCCTGCCCTTGCTGCCAGCCCACAGGCTGAGGAGGCGGGGACAAGGAGCTAGGAGCCCACTTCTCCCCGGCACAAGCACAAAGCAGTCCTTCCTCTTCCTCAGGCCTCCCCTTCTGCCTCTGGCACTCTTGGCCCAGATACCAGCCTGAGTCAGACAGAGGCGGAGTCCTATCCTAGCTCTGCCACTTATTGGCTAGAAGCAAGTCCCAAGGCTTCCTGAGCCTCGGTTTTCATATCTACAACATGGGCATCTTCTTATCACCCAGCCAGTGTAGCGAAGAGGATTAAAAGAGATGATGCGTGTCTGTTGTATGTCTGCCATTAATGCTCAATAATATTGCCCCACCCCACATCCCCTCCCTGCATGAAATGGGGGAGAAGAATGCCAACATGCCCAACTCACTAATTTAGCAGTGGGTGTTCACGTTCTTTGTTAGCTCTAAAGTGCTATGCAAATGTTTATTGTTATTACATCAGTAATGAAAATTGACATTAATAACAATAGCCAACAACCTATGAGAGTTTAACTATGTGTGTCCAGCTAAATAGACACCTGTGCTAAAGAGATTCCTTTCCTTTCATTGTCTACTTGAATCCTTACATCAGCTCAACCCAGTGGGTACAACTGCCATCCCATTTTACAGATGGGGAAACTGAGCCGTAGACAGGTTGAGGAGCCTGTTCAAGATCACGGAGGATGGATCAGCCCAGATTTGAAGTCGTGTCTGACTCACTCCAGAGCCTGCATTCTTGACAGCTGAACCCTGCTGCCCTCATTAGCAGTGTACTGTCTTTTACTGAGGCCCCCAGGACCCAGCCTCATGCTAAGGGCTCCCACCTAGACAAAGACGGGCCCTGCCCCTGAGGCTCTGGTTTAGCCCAGGTGCCATCTACTGTCCACCCCACGATGTCTATCTCGGAGCCTGTGCACGAAGGTGTTGGCAGAGGGCGAGAGGGCCAGTCCTGGGAGGGCTGCTGCGATCCTGGCTCCCTTCCTTCCCCTACCCCGTCCATTGATCTCAGCAAGGACTCTGGCAGCCCGTCCTTAGGCCGAGAAGCCAAGCATGGCCCCTGCCTCCCACCGTCCCACCATCCCATCAGGTTGTGTTGAGTCACATTGTATAGAGAGAAGTTTGGGGGAACCTGTCTTTTCCCCATGAGTACCACTCCACCTCTGCCTGGCATCTGCTGTGCCTGGAAGGACGCAGAGACTTTTAGCATTTTACAGAAGCTGAAAACTTTGTGGAAAAAAAAAAGTCACGTGGGTGAGAAAGCCCAGGGCATTTTTGGGAATTGGTGAAGACTGGAGGGGGATATGAAATGAGCTTAGGCTGGTACCTAACAGCTCAGAATGCTGAAAGCCTCGCATGCTGCACGAAGCCATCTAGACCTCATTCCGTACAGAAGCCACGGAAAGTTGGGGGTCAGGAGACTGAGACACTCAGCGGTAACTTTTAGGAAAACAACTTGGGCTGCGGGAATGAGGATTCACTCATTCATTGCACAAACACTTACTGAGCGCCTACTATGTTCCAGATGCTGTTCCAGGCTCTGGGGACTGATTGGTGAATGAGATTGACAATGTCCTTGCCCTGGTGGGCTTACATTCTAGGGGGAAACACACCCAGCACTGGAAAGGCTGGGAGAGTGGGGAAAGGGGCTCTTGGAGGATTTCAATTCTCTTTCAAATCCCCTCGTTCCTCCTCTCCAGATCAAGCAAGGCCACCCTCCATCAGGGTCTATGGATCGCAGACATGGCCCCTGAAAGAAGTTCTTCTACTTAAGCACCTCCAAGAGACTCTGAGCCATAGTCAATGCCCAGCCCCTCTGTAGGAACTCTGATCCCTTTCCTATGCTCCCAGGCTCCCCTGCCAATCTGCTAGGACCTTGCTTGTCTGTGCTTGGCTCCTACTTGCCAGCATCTTTTTTTTTTTTTTTAGTTGTGGTAAACACACAGAACATAAAATTTACCATTGTAACCATCTGTAAGTGTACAATTCAGTAGTGTTAAGTATATTCACATTGTTGTGCACCCAATCTCCAGAACATTTTCACACCCTTTAAAAAACAACTCTCCATTTCTCCTTCACCCCCCACCCCAGCTCCTGGAAACCACGATTCTACTGTCCCTATGAATTTGACTACTCTCGACATCTCATATAAGTGAAATCATACAGCATTTGTCTTTTTGTGACTGGCTTCTTTCACTTAGCATAATGTCCTCAAGGTTCATCCATGTTGTAGCAGGTGTCAGAATTGCCTTCCTTTTTAAGGATGAATTTTGTTATCCATTCATCAACAGTTGGGTTGTTTCCACATTTTGGCTACTGTGAATAATGCTGCTTTGAACGTGGTGTACATATATCTCTTTGGGTCCCTGTGATTCTTTTGGATATATACCCAGAAGTGGAATTACTGAATCATATGGTAATGCTATTTTTAATTTTTTGAGGAATCCTTGCCAGCATCCGAAGTTGTTAATCAGTATAAAAGCACAGGCACTTTACCATCTTCAAGCACAGGTAACAGGTTAAAAATCTGCCTTTCCCATGGACTATTCAGACAGGTCAGACTCATCTCAGGAGACAGCTTTTTAGGCCAAAGCCTGCAGGAATAGCTGGTGTACAAATGGTTATGATCTAGGCTTACTGACCAGCGACAAAGTAATCATTTGTTGCTTTAGGCAGCACTGACTGGCGATGTCAGTATTTGAAGACTGTGAGGGAGCTTCACATGGAATTCAAACACAGTAGGATGAACTTACACACCTCCTCAATGGCATTAAGAACCTAATAAAAGGAAAATGGTTTTAATAAGGAGCAAACAAATAACACACGATTAGCCTTGTCAAGATCATGGTAGCGTGTTTCTCCAGCTTGGCACTACTGACATTTGAGGCCAGATAATTCTCTATTGGGGCTGCCCTCTGCTTTGGAGGATGGATAACAGCATCCCTGGCCTCTACCCACTAGATTCCTGCAGCACCTTCCTCTCGTTGCGACAACCAAAAATGTCTCCCGTCATCTCAAATGTCCCCTGGCGGGGGGGGTGGTGCAGATTCGCCCCCGGTTGAGAACCACTGGTGTAGCCAGAGCGCCACTCGTCGTGTGTCGCAGTGGCCACTGCTGTCATTTAGACTGTGATGGTCGGGTGACAGTAAAACCGTATACATTTGAACTAAAGCCAACTTGGGCTCACAGGGTCAAGAATGTTTACAGAAAGAAGGGCTGAGAGAGGACTGCTTGGTCCGGGGCGTCCTCTGCTGAAGTTTCCCCTCGTGCTGCATTTGGAAATGAACTTGTAGACCAGAGCCTCCACACAAGACTGCAGGGGGCAGATGTGGCCTTCTGAACGAAACCAGCTTTCCAGGGGCTCTGCGCGCAGATTGCCGCTGCCGTGTGCTAATTATAAACAATTATGAATTATTCTTCATCGCTCATGAAAGCGGGTCTTAGGCACAGCCTCTGTTGCTCCCTCTGGCATTCGAGAGGAGTGAGCCTGGATTTGGGGGCCATTTTAAAGAAGGAGGGCCATTTCCATACGCATGACAGAGTCGACTGCATCTCGGGGCGGGGGCTGTCTTGGAGGAGGGATGCAGAGAGGTGTGGAATTGCTCCCTCCGTGCTGGACTGCCGACCCGGGGCAGCAAGCTCCAGGTGAGATGCAAGGAGGCCCTCTCGACTCCCGCATTGATCCATCCTCCACCGGCCAAGCCAGCCTTCAGCACTCGTGCTAAGTGGAGAGGAGCGGAGTTCCCAGAGGATCCGGGGTATTCCCATCGCTGGCCTCTGTCTTTCAGCATTAAGAAGTCCATACAGCTGTTCAAACGAACTCCCTGAGGTTTCCCTCCATCAGGTTCCAGGTTTGCCGTTTGGCCCAGACCGTCCGTACTGTGCAGACCACTGCAGTGCCCACCCCTTCCCCCGGACCCTGTACCGCAGAATCATCGCCGCAGTGGGGCGCTCGGGGCTGGACCACCACCCCCTGAGGGTAGCACTGCCTCGGGCGTTTGTCACATAATAGACACGTTCCCAGCTGGGGAACTGCGTGCAGAGCCCTTTTCACATTCACTTCAGCAGCCAGCTGGATGGGCCAGAAGTAGGTTTCTGGTCAGATTAAGCCGCTATTTATGAAGTTATCGGGAGAGGCCGGGCACTCTCCCCCATGGACACGGAACAGAGGGGAAGGGGCCCTGGAACTGGGAAGGCCTGAGTTGAACTCCGAGGAGCCATTTGTTAAGGTTCTACATAGCACAAGGTTCTACATAGCATAGTCTGTGGAGAGCACAGGCTCTGGCCCCTTGGGGCCTGGGTTCGAAACCCGGCACAGACACTGCGTGATGTTGGGCAGGTCACTTCACCCTCTACACCTCAGAATCTTCACCTATCCAGGGGACTGATAACAGACCCTATCCCAGAGCATCCTTGGGCCGAGTGAGTTTACACATGGAAAGCACTAGAACACTCCCTGGCATTCGAGAAACCCAGCGTGAGCCTTTCTCATTGCAGTGTAGTCTCCAGCAAGTCACTTGAAATCTCTCTGAGCCTCAGTTTCCCATTGCATAAGAGAGAAACCATCATGCCTCCTGAAGAGGGAAAATTAAAGAAGAACGCACATCTGACATGCCGGGCACAGAGCAGGTGCGCCATAATTGGCAGGAGTTATTTTTATGTGATGGACAAAACCATGGCCCTAGCCTCTAATTCCTCTACCTTCTCACTGTATTGTTCTCTCTCCCTCTTCTGTGTTGGAGCAGCTGAGGGATGTTCTCAGCTCATAATTACTCCTTTCAATAAGAGGGTCTGTGCCTAGAAAGTCTATTTGTCAGATCAGAACATTGAGTGAGCTCAGAGGTGGTCGCCACTTCCCATCCTCTCCTTGGCATTTACCTATCTGGCGACAATTTCCGTTGAAAGTAATTATGGCCACTGAGCAGATAATTAGAGAAGGGCTCCATCTTCCTCTCCCAGCTATGAAAATGTCACAGCTGGTTTCTCATCTCTGAGTGCAGTGAGTTCTCAGGAGGCAATCAAGCCCACTGCTAGGGTAGAGGTAATGTCTTCTCATCAATATCCAGCTACTCCCCCTGGCGGCATGGCTCTGTCCCCAACTTGCTGGGTGACCCTGGGCCAGTGCTTAACCCCCCTGGGATTCAGCTTCCTTAGAGAAGGACTGAGATCCCCAACACCGTGTTAGGACTTGTAGGAGCCAAAACAAAGCACAGGGCATGGCCCTTCTGGTGTCATTCAAAAGAGGGTGAACTGGCCTGCAATTCAAGGGATGTGGGTTCTCATCCAGGCTATGTGACCTCAGATAAGCCACCCCACCTGCCCAGCACTTGTATTGTACGTCTGTAAAATAGGCATTACACACATGAATCAGTTGTTTGTGTTCCTAGCTATTTATACTCTGCCTGCTTCCAAAAAGGATTTGAGACAGCTTGTAATCAGATGCTGTGAAAATAGACATGGAAAATCAAAGACCTTGAGGAAGGAGGGGGAAGAGGCAAATAGACCAGCCACATGGACCAACATAGCTTCTGTGGTTAATCTGACCCTTTTTGCCTTGGATCCCAGGAATCTCAGGACTAAATTTGTTATTCTGGAGTTACACAATCCACTGTTCAAAGAAAATCCACTGTTACCAGTTGTTGAAGGGAGACAACCTTTTTCCAGAAGTAAATTCTGAAAATAATCAACAAAGATACCAAACCTCAGAAAACGCTCTATAAATATTAGTCTTTACATTGATTCACCCAATAACTTTATTGAACAAGATGCCAGGTGTGGAGAATGTTGGGGATACGAGATGAACAAAGCTAACAAAGTCACTGCCCTCGTGAAGTATATTTTAGTGAAGGAAAACACACAACATATAATAAACAACACCAAGTACATAAACAAGAAGAGAGGAGATAATAAATGCAACTCCAAAAAATGATAGGATGGGGGCTGGTGACCTTGGAAGGTCAAGAAAATATCTTTGTGAAAATAACATTTGAGCTAAGAGCTCAATGGCAAGAAAACAGAAGCTTTGACAACGTTTGAGGAGAGACAATATTCCAAGCAGAGGGAACAGCAGGTGCAAATGTCCTGGGGGCGGGGGGGAGGAGAACTCAGCACTTGGAGGAAATGAAAGAAGAGGGGCAAAGCATAAGATGAGGAAGAGAGGGATAGGAGATGAGAGATGAAAAGTTAGATCATGGAAGTTGGAGGTTCTCACGCGGAGCTAGGCCTTAGAATCACCTGGGGAGCTCTTGCAAATACACTACATTCTGGTCCCATCCCTAAAGATTCTAATATAATTGGTCTAGGGTGGGCCCTACACCATAATTTGTTTCAAAGCTCCCCAAGTGATTCTACAGAACACCAGCGTGAGAACCAGTGGTGTAGGACCTCATGGACTATCTTAAGAAGTCTACTCACTATGATGGGAATCCACAGGAGGATTTAAAAGTCTTCTCTGCTGCTGGGTGGAGTATGAATCTAAATAGAGTAAGAGTGGAAGGAGGGAGCCTAGGGTATATTGGGCCCTGGGCAAATATTTTTTCAGGGCCTCTGTCAATATAAATAATTTGAGTCACCCCAAATCAATGAGTCAGCACCATTCGGGTGACCAGAACTCATAGGATCCTGTGAAAGAAATAGTACACTGTCTAGTGTGAAGGATCTGCTTGCCAGACTGCCCTCCTGGAACTATGGTGAGGCCACAGGCCCTGAGATGACCCCACAGGCCCTGGGATGACCCCACAGGTATGTGTTCTGGAGCTCCGTGAGGCATCTGGTCTACCCAACGTATGTGTTGGGTTGGGATAGTGGGCTAGAGAGCACAGAGAAGGAGAGAGATGTGGACCATAGCCTAAACAAGTCCCTGTCTGGACTGAGGGTGCCCAGTGGCACTGCTGGCCCCAACTGGCTCCAGGCATTAGAAGGGGACTAAGACTTAAAAACTTTCAAGAAAATGACTCCAAAGCCCAGGACCCGCTGAGGCCCAGCCCCCAGACCAAATCTAAGGATGGCACTGGGAGACAACACAGGTAGTGGAGGTGACAGGTGATGGCAGCCTGGGCAAAAGTAGTAGCAGAGTACAGAGAAAAGTGGACTGATCCAGGAATCCAGTATACACTGGGAGGCAGAGCTGTTCTTATGAACGGAATTTATGACAATGATAGTCATCAAGGCAGCTGACAAATATTGGGTCTTCTTGTTTGAGGGCACATGGTAGAATCACACTTCTTTGCCCACCTGAACTTTTGTGTGGTCCTGTGAGTCGCTCTGGCCAATGAAATCTGAGAGGAAGTGACGTGGCACTTTGAACAGAAGTTCTGAGATAGCTCACAGCCCACCATGCTGTCCTCTCTACCTCTGCAAGATGGAGCCTCCACGACCAAGTCCCCAGGGTGGCTGTGTTGAACAGACATCCCCCACCCTGCACTGGGCACGCCACACGAGTGAAAATGTAGCTTTGTTGCTGGAAGCCTCTGAGATGAGGGGCTGGGGAAGTATTTGTTACGGCAGCATAACCAAGCTTGTCCTGACTGATGCAGTGGCTCTTGATCGGCCAAGGCTGAGGTTTCACCCACACTTTCCTCTTGTCCTTGGCCCACTGGGACGGGGGCCCTTCCCAGCCTTATCCACTTGGCAGGACCCTAGGCAGCCATTTTCTGGGCCTTTGGAAGTCTCTGTAATAAAAGCAGGCTGGTAGAGAATGTATGCGTGGCCCTTACCCCGCAGGCTGTCCAGCCGGGGCTCTGGCGCCTCCACCCCGGCTGTGGGCTCATTAGATGAAAGCACTATCACCTGTCAGACAAACTGCTAGAACTGTGATAAATTAATGATCAAATGATACAGTCAGCGCAGCTACTATACTGCCTTGGCTAGTTACAAGCCGGCCGGGTGCTTAAAAAATGCAGCCGGCATTAAAAAAAAATCAGGCATTAAAGGAAAATGTCACCTGGCTTTTCAAAAAGGATCTGTTTTAAAATGACCACAGACGGCTTGGTTTCAGAGTCTTTATTTGATTCCTGTTCTTTGTATTTTGTTTTATTGCTCGCAAGGAAGGAAGGGGGTGGTGGTGGTGTGGGGAGAGGGCAGAAGGAAGGTTGGAATTTCTGACAATTTTCACCAGCCTCCAGCCCTTTGGAGCATCTGACATGGGATTCAGCCCCTCTTGACAAACACAGTGAGGTTCTTCCCAGGGCCTGGCTGGATTGAGTATCTGAGCAGTAATTACTATACAAATACAATAGTTACACATTTTTTGTTCTAGGATCTTTGCTTTCTTATTTCATTTACTCATCCTGATAGCTCTACTAAGTCCCCATATGTCAGGTAAAAAACTGATACTCAAGAAGTCACCATGGTTAACAGTCTTTTGAGTGCTAACCATGTATACTCAATGCACCTTCCACCTCTTGTTTTATGAGCTTAATTTATTCTTTTTAATATAAAATCTCATTATGTGAACATGATACCACCACTTCCACTTTACATGCACCATCTCATACAACTGCCATCATGGACCTGGGTGGATACTAACATGACCTCTATTTTAAAGAAGAAAGAGAGGATCAGAGAGGTTAAGCCACTCGCTCATAGTCACACAGCCAATAAGTGGTAAAGGGAGGACCTCCACAGTTGCTTCTGACTCCTGGGACACTGAAATCTCATCTCTGGGGGCTTATGGGAGCAATTTCCAAAAAGAAACAGGAAAAAGAGTTCTCTTGACTTAAAACCCAGGCCCAAACCTGGACTCCTAATCATGGCGGATACGCATTCCGGAAATGTATAGGTTTCCTCTGTGTGTTGGCCTCGCCTGGTCCTTCCACCTCCCTTTTTATGAGTTTAATTTATTCTTTTTAATATAAAATCTCATTACCTGAACATGATACCACCACTTCCACTTTATCTTTGATATAAGAACAGAGAGAAACCTAAATCAAACCTTTAAATAAAGTCTATAATCAGGCAGCACTTTCACTTGCTTTTCAAATTTCTAAACAAAATTAAGTCGAAATACCTCGAGGAGAGGAGTGTGGAAAGGGAAGGGGAATTAGGGAGGGGAAGACCCCCACGCGTGGCTTTGCTGGGCAGCCACCAGGGATATGATTACTCAGAGAAGGAGAACATCTTCTGCTTGATGCTTGGCTCCTGCTATTCTTTGGCTCCCCGGCCCAGGTTTGGAGAGGGAATCAAATGAAGTCTGCCCAAACCTGTGTTTGCCGGGGATTGATCTCAAAAAGCCATTTGCCTCACCTTGATATATATTTCAAGGAATTTGCTATCCAGCGTTAATTTTCATAAAGTGAAAATTGATGAGCAGTTTAAAGAAACATAGTCAAGGGTTTTTATTCCCCAGGAGCCGGGGGTGGGCAAGTTGAAGCCAAGGGGGATCTTGGCAGCTGAGGGTGGCAGGGTTTCCCGGGAGAAGGAGCTCTTTCCTGGCCTCCAGAAGCACGGGTTCGGACCAGGACCTTGCCTGGATACCGGCAGAGAAAGAGAGATAATTTCGGCTTTGCTGCTTGCCTGGCAGGTAACCGTGGGCAAGGTATGTCAGTGCTCTAGGATCCCCTCAGTTTCACCATCTGTGAAATGGGGATGAACACTCCCCACTTCACAGAGCTATGCACATAAAATTAAAATAAACTATGGGGAAGTGTCCAGCTTTGTGTCCACAGACAGGGTAAGTGATACCCGTTGTGAAATCTGAGCATGAACAGCTGGACCCCTTCTTTCCTTTCTTCAGCACATCACTTATCTTGGGATCTGGCCAAAGTCTCTCCTCTTCCAGGAAGACTTCCTTGATTTTTGATAATGGATCTGAAGTATCTATGGTTTCACTTTCTTTAGACCTCAGGTAGATAGCACACATCATTGCAGCGTGAAGGGAGCAAGCAGGCTCTGGTGTCAGCCTTGCCTGAGTCCAAACCCTGGATCTGCACATCCTCATTTGTGACCTTGAGAAAGTCACTCGACCTCTGGGACCTCAGTTTCTTTTCTGTAAAGTGAAAAAATTCCCCAGAATCCTGCTTCATCGTTGTTGCTTACATTCAATGTATTAATTGCTGTTAAGGAGCTTAGAAAAATGCCTGATACATAACAGATCTCAGTAAGGGATAACTAATATTATTAATATTATTCCTGTCATCTCTCAAAGTGGCTTAGATGTCTATGGCTCTGTGTGTGTGTGTGTGTGTGTGTGTGTATGTGTGTATCTTATGTAGGTGATGTTTTTATTGAAGTTTAGTCTACAAACAGAAATACGAACATACCAGAAATCCAAAAATTTGCACAAAGCAAACACACTTGTGTAACCAGCTTCTAGATCAAGATGCAGAATACCACCAGCCCCTTGGAAGACCCCTTGTGCCTCGCCTGGGAAGCAGTAGTCTCCTGGAGGAAGAGCTGGAATAGATAGAATCCCAGTAGATGCCAGTAGCATAGCCAATCTTAGAACAAATTCTTGAACCCTTGGGGTAGATGGACAAGGGAGAGAGTGGCTGCGATGAAAGCCTTCGCTGCTATTCTATTTGGAACAGACCCCACTCCTATCTCCAACTGGCTGTGAGACTAATCCCTTCCTCTCTCCAGGCCTCAATTTCCCCTTCTACACAAAGAGGCAGTTGGTCGAGATAACCTCGTAGAGCTCTAAGGATGAATTCAGTCGTTTATTGACTTAAATATTTGAGCACCTACTAGGTGCCAGGCTCTGTCCTAGGTACTTGAGATACAGCAGTAAACAAAATAGATACCCACCCCTGTCCACAAGAATTGTACATTGTAGCAGGATGGAGTGAACCATAAATACCAGACATCATAAGTAATTACACGTGATTCTAGGAGAGTGCCCCAGCTAGAAGATAAAGGGCAGCCACAACTGTCTGGCTTCTCCAGTCCCCCTGGGTCTGTGTCACAGCCAGGCCACAAGTGGCTACAAAACTGACTTTTCTGAACTGTGCTCCCTGAAGTGTGAGTCTATCCCTAAGGGGATGAAGGGACCGGGACATCATTTTTTCCAATTTGTCCAAATGAGGACAAAAGATTTCAGACACATGAAAGGATCGTAATAGAAATGAATAACCCCCAGCTTATGAGATGGAGTTGGAGCTCTTTGTACCCCTCTCTGATTGCATGGAGGTATGAATTCTCCTGATAAGGCACTCTGCCCCACCCCCTATGCTCTGTGGATTTGAAGGAACCAGTCCCCACACACCTGCCATTTTCCTGAAAATGAGCACACTGCCTTAGGGATCCCCTGCTTTCTGCCCAGAGAAAGATCTCATCAAATGCACTGAGGCCTTGGAGAACGTTCTCTCTGCAGAATGAACCTTTCGCTGCCTCTCTCTCCCTAGGTAGGAAGTGAAAACAGGCTGAGCTGGGCAGATGCAGGCCTTCGTTGGGACTCAGTCTGGGTGGAAGAGGCGATAAGAGGCTGGTGGGTGGTGGTGGAAGTGAGTCAGGAGAGACCAGGAAAAGGCTGATCTTAAATACCTGTGGGAGGAGCCAGCAGAGAGAAATGCTCCTTGAGGAATAGAATCAGGGGTGATACTTCAATTATTTAACTTGAGTGCATTGCATGGGTCCCAACAGGCCTTCTGGAGCACATCCTGGGTGGCCCATGCTGGGTCAGGTTTTTCCCTTTACCTGCTGGATTGTGGGAAATCCAGGCATTGTAAGGAGGGCCTGGAGCCACAGGGTGGGAAGGCACTCAGGGACTTGCTACAGCAGTTATTTGCCAACAGGTTGAATATATTTTAATATTTTTACAACCAACGTGACCTGTCCTAAAACGGCAGAGATGTGGGCCGTGATTGTTAAGAGCCTTGGAGAATGAATGTTAATGTAGGGCTCATACTCCAGTGCAGAAATGTCTATTCCATCCTGAGTTTTGAGGGTCCAGCTTTATCCTGAGCACAGGAAAAAGGCAGTTTTCTGACATCAGTAGCCATTTCAGGGGTCCTACGGGCATGGGTTATACCAGCTAGCTGCCTATAATCCACAAACTGATTTGTTGGAAACATAGAATGTTTTCTTTAAAAATTGTCCCTAGTTGTCCACATTTCCAAATGGGGAAATTTCACGTAAAAATCTGAACTTCCAGTTTCTCTTAACAGATCAGAAGAGGGGGCCACTGTCGGCGCAGCGCCAGCCCTACACAGTGCCTGGAGCAGGGTGGGGCTGCTCCCCCAGATGGTATGTGCCCTCCAGGTTGCCCAACTCCCTCTATAGCCCACTTTACTTGCTTAAGTTTCCTTCCTGGCCCTGAGTTTGTCATCCCTGAGAAAATGGAAAAAGCAGAGGATTTGAAGCCAGAAGACCTGGGTTAATGTCTTACTCCTGCCTTCTCGAGCTCATCTAAACTCTTCGAACCTCAGTTACTCCATCTGTCAAATATGGGTCATAATAATTTCTTCTTCACAAGCGTTTGTGAGGATCAGATAAACTGTACAAATCACTAAGAGGCAGGACCACACAGAGATAAAGGGCAGAGGCATCTGAATCCAACTGTGTTTAAATCCTGGATTTGTCACTGCCAGGCTGTATGACCCTGGACCTATCCTTTAACCTTCCTGTCCCTCATTTTTCTCATCTGTAAAATGGATATGATAAGAAGTCAGCCTGACAGGCTGTTGTGAGGATTCTGTGGATTGACACACGTGGAGGGCTTAGTCTGCCACCACATCATATGTGTTCAATAAATGTATATCATCATCATTATTATTACAATGACTCTTACTATTATATGACTTGCTCTTTTTGTGCAGTTAAAACTTATACCCCTGGATCCAGGAAGGTGATCTGTCTGCAGAATACCACAAGAGCAATCTCCTTTCACCCAGAATATTATCCCAAGGGAGGATAAATTGTAAGTTGGAAAATTATTATTTAAAATAATTTTGATATCAGTAAAATAAAAAGCCAGTCAATGATAATTATTGTGTTCAATGGGACTCTTTGAGGGTACTTTTTATACACTTCCCGAAATGCTTTAGGAATCAGAAAACCCAATGGTATAATTGCTCTCCACTCATCCTTTAAGCATCTTCCTAGGATGTCTTTCTGTTGTGAACACACCACAGAGCTATATATTGGCGACAAAATAAAAAGGCTTGAACCATCAACTTTGGTGGGTGCAGAGCCATGCTGGAAATCTCTTAGACTGTGCTCAGAACCACTCTTTTGTCCTGAAGCAGTAACATGACCATGTCCCTTGCATTTTGCAACAAAAGAGGGCTCTCTCCCCTGTCCAGAAGCAATCTGGGAAGAAGTCATCTTTTTTTTTTTTTAAATAAACACATTTATTTATTTATTTATTTTTGGCTGCATTGGGTCTTCGTTGTGGTGCGCGGGTTTTTCTCTAGTTGCAGCGAGCAGGGGCTACTATTCGTTGCGGTGCGCGGGCTTCTCATTGCGGTGGCTTCTCTTGTTGTGCAGCACGGGCTCTAGGTGCGCAGGCTTCAGTAGCTGTAGCACACGGACTTCAGTAGTTGTGGCTCATGGGCTCTAGAGCGCAGGCTCAGTAGTTGTGGCGCACGGGATTAGTTGCCCCGCGGCATGCGGGATCTTCCCTGCCCAGGGCTCGAACCCGTGTCTCCTGCATTGTCAGGTGGGTTCTTAACCACTGCGCCACCAGGGAAGTCCTGGGAAGAAGTCATCTTAATGGCCCATCTCCGATGGGAATAAAACGAACAGGATGACAAATGCAGGTCAGGCAGCCTGGGAATTTGCCAAGGATGGAAACCAGTCAAATGCTTCCCTGCGTGATGAAAGTCTGTTCCCCCAATGTATCATGCCTCCCCCCTCACCTGTGCCCCTTTTCCCAGCAGGCTGCGCCCACGGTGGGTGCTTTTGAAGTCCAGCCAGTGGCCTCCCGTCTCTGCTTGTTTAGCGCTTACAGCTAAACACGCCAGCCCCGGAAGCATAAGCCATTATCATTTTTGCCCTGGGAGAGAAAAGCAAAGATCTAAAACAGCTCTAGGAGATCCAAACAGGGAATATTTAAAATACCAAAGGAACGGGAAATGGGGTTGGGGGTATTTCTTTACTTTTGCCTCCTTTGCGCCAGCAGCAGGAAGACTTTTCTGAGCGCTCTGGGGGGAAGGAAGGGTCGAGGAAGCAGGGATGGTGTAGGGAACCACGGTGCTGCTGGCAGGAAGCAGGATTTAGAAGGTGGTAAAGAGCAGCGAGTTCAGAAAAGTCCCCTCCTGCCAAAACCAAAATCACTGAGGTCACACGCACAGACTCACGTGCATGCACTGGGCATCTTGTTACAATGCAGATTCTGATTCAGTAGGTCAGGGGTGGGGCCCAAGTCTCTGCATCTCCAACAAACTCCCAGGTGCTGCTGGCCTGAGGACCACACTCTGAGTGACAAGGGTTAGAGGGCTGGTTTTGAAGCTGGAGTTGCACAATTTTTACTTCGATTGTGCCTGTATTTGGAGAGATCTTGGGGTATCTGATGAAGATTATCAAGGCGCTACAATCCATCATGACTTCCCTTTGCTTTCAGAATCAAGTTCAAGCTTCTTCCCAAGACTTGCAGAGCCTGCACCATCCATCCCAGACCCATCCATGGCTTAACTGCCCCCAGGCCCATGTCCTGTCCATCTCAACCCTACAGTCCAGAAACCAACCATCTGAACTGCTTGCAATGTCTAAACACCCCCATGCTCTGACACTTCCGGGTCTTTGCACATGCTGTTCCCCCTTCATGGAACCTCAATGCCCATCTCTCTGTATGGTGAACCTCTCTGCATCCAGGTTTCAATTCAGATGACTCTTCCTCCAGGAAGCCTTCCCTGACTGTAGTGGTTAATTTTACATGTCAACTGGACTGGACCATGGAGGGTCCAGATATTTGGTCAAGTATTACAGTATTCTGGGTATGTCCATGAGGGTGTTTCTCGATGAGATTAACATTTGAATCGGTGGGATCAAGCAGATTGCCCTCCTCGATGTGGGTGGGCCTCACCCTATCTGTAGAAGGCCTGAACAGAACAAAAAGGCTGACACTGCTGAGAGTAAGGGACAACTCCCCCTGTCTGACTGCCTTCCAGCTAGAACAGTGGTTTTTTTCCTGCATCTGAACTTGAACTGAAACATTGTTCTTCCTGGGTCTTTAGCCTGTCAGCTTTCAGACTGGAGCTATACCATAGGCTCTCCTGGGTTTTTAGCTTGCTGACTGCAGATCTTGGAACTTGTTAGACCCCATAATCACATGAGCCAATTTCATATAATAATAATAATAATAATAATAATAGTAATAATAATAAAAAATTCTATTGGTTTCTATTGGTTCTGTTTCTCTGGAGAAACTTGACTAATGCACTGACCCACCCAGGATTTTCTCTCTCACTTCTGCTGTTCTTGTATTTTCAACTTATACCAGGGATTTCATCTCATACCAGTAAAAATACCATAGCTGTACTTTAGAGCTGTACCATCCAATAAGATAGTCACTAGCCCTATGAGGCTGTTGAGCACTTGAAATAAGGAAGTGTGAACTGAGATCTGCTGTAAGTGTAAAATACACACCAGAATTTGAAGACAGTATGAAAAAAGAATTTAAAATCTTATTAGTGATTTATTGTATCCATTATCTGTTGAAATCATAATTGTGATATATTGGATTAAATAAAATATATTATTAAAATTAATTTTCCCTGCTTTTTTCCTAATGTAAAAATAGAAAAAATATTAATATTTTTAGTGTAAAACTACAAAATATAAAGTTGTGTCTACACCTTATGTTTATATTTCTATTAGATGGTGCTGCTCCAGAGCAAGGCACAGTGAAAAGTCTAGATCAAACCAAGCTAGAAATGCTGAAAGTTACCAGAGCCTTCCAAGGTCCAGAATTCAAATTCCCTCAAGATGGTTTCATAAGAAAATATATGTTAGGGCACTAGAGCAGAAATGAGTAAATTACAACCAAGGGGCCAAATCCAGCCTGCCACTGGCTTTTGTAAATAAAGTTTTATTGGAACAGAACTATGCTTATTCATTCACATATCGTCTATGGTTGCTTTCATGCTACAATGGTAGAGTCGAGTAGTTGCAACAGAGACTGTCTGGCCTGCGCAGCTTAAAATATTTACCATCTGGCCCTTTATAAGAAAGTTTGCCAAGCCCTGGTCTAAGGCAAGAAGGTGGAGACTGTACCTCCAGCAGACGGAGAGGCCAGTGATTGGGTGCTGGCTCCACTGCTCATTAGCTGGACACTCTGGGCATGTTACTGCGGACCTCTGAGCCTCAGTGTAGTCGTCTGTAAAATGGGATAGTTATAATAGTTACTTCATGGGTTGCTCTGAGAATTGAGAGGATGCAGCTAAAGAGGCTGGTACCTAAATAATAATAGTAATTTATATGTCTATATGTCTCTGTTTGTTTATTGTTTGTTTGTTTTGCTGAGTTAGGGGCCCGGCTCTGTGCCTCCACAGGCCCCTGCAATGCTCTCTCTCTCTAAGATATTTTTCTGCTCCCCGGGTGTCTCCTTACCTGGACCATCACTTCTCTAAGGGCAGAAGAGTCTGAGTTTTCTTGCTTTTGGTAGTTGCAAAACCAGTGCCAGGAAGTGCTGGCTGGCTTCCTCTGGTCAATGTCCCTCACTCCTCTTTGCTCTATGGACAGCTGAGGGGACACTTCTCTGAGGAAACTGAGAATGTGGCCTTCCCACACTGAATTCTCCTCAGTGTTCTCCCCATTTGGGTCTGGGGGCTATGGAACCCTGAGGGGCTGGGGGTGGCAGCCTCTCCCTTCAGTGTTTTGCCCGATCCGTCTTGTCCAGGAGTTTCCACCCTGGTTCCTTATGGGGTGCCTCTGAGTCATTGACGGACCCAGAGCGGGCGTCCAGATGGGATGGAAGCCTATTTTTATCCCCTATTGATCTCTCTTGCTCAGAAACCATCATTATCCTGGTGTAAAATGGCAGCTCCCAATGCAGGAGCCTCTTGGTCTCTCTGGCCAATGGATACTCAGCAAATTGCTCCAAGCCACACCGGCCAGGGAAACCAAAATAACTTCATGAGACAGCCGTCCAGCCAGGCCCTGCTGGGGCTCTCGGAAAAGGGCTAACTTTGACCCTTTCTAACATTATCCACAGCTTTTCTTGTCTTGTCTTTTCGGAAACAAAGATGAAGCTAGTCTCTAATTGACCTGGTGTCTGCAGTTCTTGTCTGTGCCTGGCAGCTGGGCAGAGGTGAGGGGCCTTTGCCAGGGTCAAGCCCGGGAATGCCCATCCTCATGGAGCCACTGGTGGCCCAGGGCTCCGGGCTCACAGAGGAGTCCCAGAGACCTCTGTACACCAAAGGGCAGCTGCGGCCGAGGAAGAGGGTGATGTCTGGTCCTCATCCAAGGTAAAGCCAAACTCCCTCTCCCCATCCAATAGCCCGGAAATCAATCCCTGCTCTTCTGAGGGGAAGATGAACAATCTTACCCCTTACGTACCCAGAACTACCCTGCGGTATAGGAGTCAGCAAGGGAGATACAGTGATGCAGGGGGCACAGTCTTGGTAGCTGGACCGAGTGAGTCCTGTCCCATGGTTTGCTGGGAAATGTTTGACAACCGACTTCCGGGGGAAGGGCAGTAACCCTTATCTGTGGCCTTATTTGCTGATTCCCACAGTGTGAATATTACTCTCATGGCCGATTTCAAGGCACCAACGTGACTAAATGCAGAGTTGCGAAAAGATGCACACGATCGGCTCTCCCGAGCCATTCCACACCAGCTCCAGCTCACCAAGGGCTCCAGCTCTACCCCTGGTTGCTCTGTGGCCTCAGACAAGTTACTTAACCCCTCAGTTTAACTGTGCCTCAGTTTCCTCAAGTGTAAAACAGGACTCATAATAGTGCCTACTTCTTAAGATGATCGTAAGATGTAAATGATAAATGACTGGAAAACACTCCGTGCTGGGCCTGGCGCATTGTAAGCACTCAGTAAATATTGGAAATAATTACGACCCCATTACGACCCCTGGGATTATTCATAACTGAGTTGGCAGGGCAGCACTCACGTACGTACACGCTCTGTCACTTAGAGATGGGTGCAAGATAGTGCATCACAGGGCTTCCCTGGTGGCACAGTGTTTAAGAATCTGCCTGCCAGTGCAGGGGACACGGGTTCAAGCCCTGGTCTGGGAAGATCCCACAAGCCGCGGAGCAACTAAGGCCGGGCACCACAACTACTGCGCCTGCGCCCTAGAGCCCGTGAGCCACAACTTCTGAAGCCCACGTGCCTAGAGCCCGTGCTCCACAACAAGAGAAGCCACCGCAATGAGAAGCCCGCGCACCACAACGAAGAGTATTCCCCGCTCGCCACCACTAGAGAAAAACCCACGTACAGCAACAAAGACCCAACGCAGCCAAAAAAAAAAAAAAAAAGAAAAGATAGTGCATCAGTAACTTGTGAAGGGCCAGGCAAGGAGAGATGAGCCTCGGGTGTAGCAGTCCCAGCAGCCTTCCTGGGGAGGCAGGATCCGGATCCGGAGGAGGTGAGCGAAGAGGAGAGCAGTGAGTGGAAGATTGGGGGCCGGAGAGAGGACACACAGAGAGAGGAAGACGTGGGGGCTCAGAGATGTACAGCAGGGGTCAAGGGACGAGAGTCCACTTAGAGAGCGGGCCCAAGCCCACTTAGTGTGCGCCGGCTGGCCCATGCCGGCTGAACCTCCAATAACCGGGGCCCAGAGCGGAAGTCCAGGCCACGGGGATGCTGGAGCAGGGCACCCGGACCCCGCTGGGTTCCCCTGGCAGGCCGTGTGCTAGAGAATTGGCCTGAGCAGCAGGTCCCGTACCCCCAGACGCCCAGAGTTTTCAGATGTGCCTCCCTCCACGCCTGCCGCCCGCTCCCAGCCCAGCGGCCCCGACTCTGGTAACCACAAGTGATAATCATCCAGCATGTACAAAGGCCTGGCTTGTTTTCTCATTTGGGTGGGGTGGGTGGGTGGCTTTGTTTGGGCCGGGAATTGTCGTAGGGCCTCTGTTCAGCCAGCGCTGTCTCCTCTTTGTTAACGTTCCCCACTAGCTGTGGCTCCTCCGGGGCTGGCGCAGAGGGCGGAAGGCGGCCCCTCGGCCCGCTGGCTCCCGCGGCCCCGCTCCCAGCTCCGCAGACCCCTGGGAAACCTTGGCCCTGCTTCCTTCTCGCCCCCAGGGACAGGCCCAGCAATAGCCCAGCTCACCTGGCAGGTGCAAGACCCACATCTCAGGCAATTGCCTTAAACACGGGGCCTCCCCCGCCACCCAAGGTGGGTTGAGAACAGTCATTAGGTGTCGCTTTCTATGGCGGCCTTCTCTCTCTTCAGGGGCCGAGGGGCTAATTACACAGCTGGGCCCTCCCCACCTTGCACAGCCCCCAGGACAAATGCTACCTGGGTCCTCCCTCGGTTCTTGGAGCCCACGGCCACCCAGCACTTACACGGCCGACAAATGAATGTTTTTGTCCTCGGTTCACATAAATAGCCACAAATTCCTATAATTGACTACAGTAAGCTAAGCTGGGATTAAAACAAAGATGGGCTTGTTTACTGGGATGTCCTGAAACAAGCAATTTTCAACATTACAGTGTCAACTACTGTCTCTGTCTTTGTTAAGCAAGGCATGGGGTAAGGAGAGGGGGGCGGGCATGAATGGTGAGGGGCCCCAGATGGGAGCTGGGAAGGCGTAGGGATGATCGCTTCTGATGTTTCAGCCAAAACCCCTTTGTCCATGGGTCATCGGTCCCCTGAGGCCCCAAGACCCACTCAGCGTCTAGTGGAGGCAGTGGAGTCAGGCGTAGCCAAGGAGACACCCTCTCCTCTTCCCAGATGCTGGGGTTTGAATGCTCCCTGAAGAGCTCCCTCCCTCACTCCTGGCAAAAGTGTCTCCTTCCACTCACCCAGCAAAATTCCTGAAATTTCCACCGTTAGGTGTTAAAGTGGGACAGGACTCTGGAAACTATCTGGCCCAAGCCCTTTTCTTCCAGATAGGGAAAATGAGCCCCAGGAGGCTATGGTAGCTAGCAGCTCATGGTAATGGTCTAGCAGGACTTGGCCCCAACTTTTCTCGTCGTAATCTACAAGGGTCAGCGTAATCTACAAGGGTCAGCAAACTAGGGCCCATGGGCCAGTCCTACTCAATGTCTGTTTTGTTTTGTTTTGTTTTGTTTTTTAACAGCCTGAGAGCTACGAAGAGTTTTTACATTTTCCAATAGTTGAAAAAAATTAAAAGAAGAAAAGGACAAAGCATGTGAATATTCCATGAAATTTAAGTGTCTATGAAAAAAAAGTTTTACTGGAACACAGCCTCTCATCCACTTACAGGTTGTCTATGGCCGCTTTCAAGGTACATGAGGTGAGTAGTTGCCCTCGACTCTATGACCTACAAAGCTGAAAAGATTTCCTATCAGACCCCTCACAGGAAAAGTTTGCTGGTCCCTGTGCTAGTATATTACACGCTACTCTATTGCTTTAGTTAAGAAAAAAGGCAGAATTTTTTTCCAAAAGTTTGTTTTCTACTCGGGACTCATTTTTCAAACAAAATCTTGGGCACACCCTTGGTGTAGAATGCTTATCTCAAAAGGGGGTCTGTTCTGTTTAGTTGGATGGGAGTGGGGTAAAAGCCCTGAGGAGACTTTGTGGGCTCCCTGAGCAGGTGGAAGAGTGTCTGAGCCCCCAAGTAAAAACAGCATCTCTTGCTAAGGCCTCCCTGTCACCCCGGAGCTGCAGGGGTGTCCACATGTTACAATCATCAGCGGACGAGCCAGGTCTCTGGGCAGATCCACTCTGAGAGAGGAATTGTAAGGAGACTTTTCTGATGGGATTGCCTTACTCGGCATGGGTTGGGCAAATGAATTTAACATTCAGTGAATATTTCCTGAGCTCCTGCTCTGTACCAGGCACTGTGCTAAACTCTGAGAATCCCGAGGTGAACATCAGGCAAAGTCCCTGCCCTCCCAGAGCTGACATTGTAGTAGGAAAGACTAGAGCATGAAGACATTAATTAATTAATGCCAAGTAGTTACTCATTATAAGGAAGAAAAATCGAGTAAGGGTTTAGAGAGAGATGAGATTGTAATACGAAATAAAGGAAAGAAGGAAGGACTCTGAGAGGGTAAATTTGAGCAGGGAATGAATGACTGAATGATCAAAAAAAAAAAAAAAACGAAGAAGAAGAAGAAGAAAGAAAGGGTAGAGAAAAATCCAGACTTTGGAGAGGGCTGGGGCAGGCTGGCCTGCATAGGTCACTAGAGCAAAACCTCAGGGACCCTTAGAGAGCCGCAGATTGGACATTGAAAGATGACCTTGTAAACTTGGAGATTTGTGCTGGGCGAGGGGTTGGGGGGAGGGGGGTGGTCCCCCTGCAGACACAACCTTAAAACCCTGTGTCCCATCACTTGTGATCCTACTCAGACCACTGCAAAAGAACCCAAACCACTGGCAAGACCAGGTATCAAAGGCACAAAGAAATCAATGGAGAATACCCTGGAATCCAGGTCCCTTGACCCCCGGAGAGGCCTTTCCGGGAAGGGTGGGCTGCTGGGGGTCACGGGCAGTGATTCCAGCTCACGCCCTGCTCACAGTGTCACGTGTCTGCAGTCTGTGCTCTTGAACTCCCCAGTGTCCAACCATTTATACGTGAATTTGTTGATCCTGATGAACTGCCATAAAGGCAGCTCAGTGTGTGGCACGGTGACAAAGCTCTTAAAAGAGTCAAGAGTGTGTTTACTGGCCACCCAGCGGTGATGAGGGCTCCTGCCAGCTCTGTCTCTGGGCCAGGGGGCCAAGTAGCTGCAAACGCATTAGTCTGAGCCCGAGTCTGGGCTGAGAGGGCAGAGCACTGTGAAAGCAGAGGAAGCCAGGTGACTCTACCCAAGGTGACCTTCTGCAAGTCACTTACCCTCTCAGGGGCTCTGCTGACACTTCTGAAAAATGGGGGGAAATGAACAATGCAATCTCTTGGGTGTGCTTTGAAGCGCCTGATGAAGTGACATGTACAAAGCCCTTTAAAAAGCGTTAAAGAGAAGTGCAGGCACCGCTGATGATATTACTAACAGAGGCAGAGCAATGGGTGTCCGGTCTGGCCAAGGAAAGGTCATGACCTGTCTGCACATCAGGGATCTCATTAGACAACAGGCTGTACGTGCAGAAATTAAGACAGGGCCTCTGGGGTCAGGCTGCCTGGGTTCCGATCTCAACACTGATACTTAGGGGTCGTGCAGTTTGGGTCAAGTTGCTTTATTTCTTGGGATTTCAGTGTCATCATCTATAACATGGAGATAATAATGGGTCTGACTTTACTTAGGGTTACTACCAGAACTGCCTGTGTTAGTAACATAAATAAAGCAGTTAGGAGGAGCTTAGGGAGTTCCCTGGAGGTCTAATGGTTAGGACTTTGAGCTCTCACTGCTGAGGGCCCGGTTCAATCCCTGGTCGGGGAACTAAGGTCCCACCCACAAGCCACGCAGGGCGGCCGAAAAAAAAAAAAAAAAAGGAGCTTAGTTCATTGTTATTAACCAGGATCATCTCTGCCACCCAGGGCTGCAGGGCTGTTGTGCGGACAGAGTGGGATCTGAGATCAGGAGATAGCTGGGTACACGGAGAGGATTGTCTTACTGGTGTCTGGGGGCTGGTTGGGGGAATTTGGTGCTGATGGGGCCTTGCTTCTTGCTTCTCCCTCTTCTTAGGGCTTGTCACTGCGTGGCAGAAGTCGGGAACTGGCCAGAGCTTTGGTTTTCTCTTCATCAAATTATTTGCTAATGTTGAATTTATTGAACTCCAGGCATTAGTCTAGGTGCTGGAGACACTATGGGGAACCAACAGAGCCCAGTACCCTGCCTTGGGGAGCTGGTATTCTAGTGGAAGAGGCAAGAGATGCAGATGCAAACAGATACACAATATCATGCTGGGGAGTGAGTGGTGCTCTAAAGGAAACTAAAGCAGGTAAGGGGCTAGTGTCTGGGCTCTGCTTCAGCAGGGAGGGGTGAAGATCTCTCTGAGGAGGCGACGGCCGAGCACACACATCCTCTCTGACCCTCGGTCTCTTCATCTGGATGACTTGTGGCACAGGAAGAACTGAACAAGATGTTCGCTCTGGTCACCTTGCCCACCTTGCTGCTGCCTTCCTGGTGCCATCCTGCTGCAGACCCCGAGGCGTCCACCCGGAGCGAGCCCAGGGGCTGGCACGAGGCAGTACCTGGTTCCTCAGACCCAGTGCTGCCATCAGCCCTGAGCAGAGCTATTTTTTTTTATTCGGACCAAAGGTACAATTAACAGCCTCCGCTTGGGCCTCGCCCAGCCCCAGGGCCTCTTCTCAGCCTGACTGACCGGCAGGAGGGAGGAGACCCTCCCAGTGCCCCTCAGTCCAGTGCCAGGGCTATTTTGGTGACTGTTATTTGGGCAAGGAGTGGGCTAGTGGCTTGTGGGAAGGAGGGAAGATGCTAAAAATACGGAGGCCAGACTGAGGTGACCAGCCTCTACCCTCTCACGGGCCTGGCCTCCCTTCCTGGGTAAGGAGGGCCTGGTCCTTGGTCTCTCCTGGGGGATGGGCTGCTGAGGGCTCAAACCCACTCAGGAGCCCTTTGGTTTTGGATAATGTTAGTTGTGGTTTCCATTAGTAGGGAGGTTGTGGGGAGGCGGTTAAGTGACCTGCAGAGGTCACGCAGCTGGTAGGTGGAGGACAGATGTCTGAAAAGTTGAGAAACAGCTGTAATTGGAGCAAAGGCCAGCCGGTCAGAGTGGCGTCCTGCTGAGGAGATGGTTTGGGAGAAATCTGCATGATGGCGTCATCTCCCCAGGCCCTGCCAGCCCTTCCCTTGTTACGGGAAGACCCCAGCCATCACCCCCCAACCACCAGTGCCCCTTCTCCACACATCCAATCCCACAGGCCAGGGCCACCTCCTCCAGGACGGCTGAAGCGAGGACCCAGTCAACTGCGTTCTCACTCTGCTCTCTGCTTTCTCACCTGCTGAACTGGTGGGCCCAGGGGACCAGGAGGGAGAAAACTCTTCTGAATCCTGGTTTGGTCACACCTTGATCTTGGGTGACCTTGACACAACACCCAACTTCCCAGGCCTCAGATCTTTGGCTCTGACCACCTTGTAAACAGATATGTGGGTGACTTGCCATGACTTCTACCAGATGGGAGCCCCAACTGAACTGTGGGTTCTTCAGCTTGAAGGTCAAGGTCTAGTGCATGAGTGAGCCCACCTCTACCTGGGGAGATAGGATCCACTGGGGGAGGGAACCTAAGAGGCCCTTGATGTTGGGATCTAATCATTCATTCATTCACTCATATGTTCCTTTCTTCAGTTATTCCTTCAAGATTTTTTGAGTAAGCACCACCTACATTTAGGCATTCTTCTAGACAACAGGGATCCAGTGGGGAGCAAATCCAAGCCCTACATCCTTGTGGAACTTACTTTGTAGAAGGAATAGACAGCCAGTGCACCAATGAATGAAGCAATGTGTTCGGAGGTGATGGGGCCATGAAGAAGAAAAAGCAAGTTAAAGAAATAGGGAGTGTGTGTGTATGTGTATGTGTGTGTGTGTGTGAGTGTTTCTATGTGTCTATGTATGTGTATGTATGCATGTATATATGTGTGTGCGTGTGTGTATATGTATGTATGCATGTGTATACGTGTGTATGTATGTGTGAGTGTTTCTCTGTGTGCATGTGTGTACGTGTGTGTATGTGTATGTATGCATGTATATATGTGTGTGCGTCTGTGTGTGTGTGTGTGTGTGATGTGTAGGGGGCTGGGAATGGTGGTCAGGAAAGGTCATGTTTGAAGCAGGACTTGAAGAACGTGAGTGTATGAGCCGTTCAAATACCTGGGGGAAGGACACTCAGGGAGAGAGAGTGAAGCACAAGGGTGCTAAGGCACAGCACGCTCGGAGGAGACAGAAGGAAAGACCTCCGCGCCCTTGGTCCACCTTCTGCCACGGGTCCTGGGGGCAGAGGCAGTCCCTACACTCCCTCGCCCATCACAGCACCCTCTCCCCAGGGCGGGCCTTGCTCCCCTCTGCGCCCCTGGTGAACCTTCACCCTACAATTACCATCCTCTGCCCAGGGCTATTTCCTGCAGACTTGTAAATAGAACCTCTTTCAGCTCCACACACATTATGGTTTGTCTAAAACGGTGTCAAAGGAGCCAATTTTCCTGAACAGGGACCATTGACGAGAGGTGAAGTTTACAGAGGGTCCCCGCAGGACCTGGGGCTGCGGAGTCGAAAACAAGGACCCAGGGGTGACGCAATCACCTGGCAAAGCCAGCTTGAACGCTTGAACAGAGGGGCAGACCTCGGGCATCTCTAGGGTGGATTTCCTTGGGGACGTGGAAATAAATAAGATGGTTAGGGCACAACCTGACCAGCTTTATCAGGGAGGGGCCCCAGCTCGGGCTCCGGGAGTAGGAGGGCCTGCGTGCTGGGCCTGGCCTCTCTGCTATCTTTCCCTCTCCATGGATCTGCTTACCTTTTGTGAGCAGACGCCAATGAACTTGACTAGCCAGCTGTGACGAGTTGCAGCCATCTTGCAGAAGGGAAGGAGGTTTATGATTGAGAGAGGAAAGAAGTATGAGGAAAGGGGAGATGGTTCTAAGGACTCTCCCCCACCCTCATGTAGCCCTTAGTGACCGCCCAGGAGGCTGCAGGTCCACGTGATGGCTGCAGGTTGAGAAACAGCACCCGCTCTGGGCACAAGCAGTCCACAGGCATGGGGCTTGGTTGAGTAGAAGGCAGCTGGACTGGGGTCCTCCTGTGAAGTGAGGGTGATGATCTCCATCCTACACACGAAGAAACCGAAGCCCAGAGATGTCACACATTTAATGCTCAAAGTCACACATTTGATAAGTGGCAGAAGCAGGATTTGAACCCAAGCCCATCTCATCCCAAAGCCTGTGAGTCTTCCACACTTCTGGATGTCTCCCCGTCCTGACCCAGCTCTGCCTTAGCAAGTCCTGGGCACAGCCCTCTGAGCAGGAACCTCTACCGACCATGACCTTCCCGTGGCCCCAGAGGAGTGTCCCATGCCAGCTCTGCAGCTGCTGCCCTTTCCAGGGCCTGAACCCTACAAGGCAGATGCTGCCCGCTTTGGCCCAGGTTCCTGTCTTACTTAGGCTTCTATGAATAAAGGTTCAGAGAGCATTTTAGGAACCAAAACCACCTAGTAATCCTCCCTGACTTTAAAACAAAACAAAACAAAACAAAAAGAACAGATGTGCAAGGAACATCCTAGCTAGAAAAGTACACTCACTTGGATTATATAAAGATGACCCAGGAAACAGAGGTCCAGGATAGGGTTCTGGATCCAGATTTACCTCTAAGTCATTTGACTTCTCTGAGCCTCAGTTTCATCATTTGCCAAATGAGAAAGGTGTTAATATCTACCCTGTTCATATCCCACATGAGAAACAGGGTAAAGTGGTTAAGAACACAGGTTTTAGGATCAAACACACCTGGATCTGAACACTCAGTCTCACCGTTTCTAGCTGTGTGATCTCTGGCATCTGTTAGTCCCCTCTCTGAGTCTTAGTTTCCTTAGCTGCAAAGTGGAATTAACAATCCTTGCCTTGCCTCTCTTTCAGAATGAGTGTGAGAATCCTGAGAAGCAGGGGAGTATAATGTATCAAAGGGTTTCTTTCTCTCCCTGGGGATTTTTAGTTGTTAAAAGATATATATAGATAGATAGGTAGATAGATAGATAGATATAGATACAGATATATATTCACACACACATATATATGTATATATACATATATATATTAAAATCATGATTTACATACAAAAAAGGGAACATGTATCAAAGATTTTATTTAACTCATTAATTAATGAGGCAACAAGCAAGATGTTACAACTGTTCAAAGGAGAACTCAAAGAACCCACATATACAGGCAATCGAGATAGCAGGAAATGAATTTACAAATAGATGCAAAAATAATCTATCCACATGGCATTAATCAATTGCGTTCCAACCAAACAAAATTCATTTGCATTCCTATGGACGAGAAGCGTTTGAATTATTATTAGCTCTCTACAACTTTCGGAGATGTAAAATAGCTTAAAGACTTAGAAATGTGGAAATAATCCAGAAGGATGGACTAGACAGAAGACACAACAATTTTTTTTCCTGCTCATTTCAAAGCATTTCACAAATTTTCCTGACATGGTTCTGGTGCCCTCCCCACCTCCCTCCAAAATAGAGAGCAAAAAAACATGTGTTGCTTGAGCCACTGGAATCGTGGTGGCAGAAAAGTTTCATGTTAGGCATCAACTTCAATTAATCAGTAACAGCTGCCTAGAGAGCTCTTTGGAGGAGATTTGGAGGCTGCTCACCGTGGGAGAGAATGGGTCTGGCCTGAGGGTGAGTGGTGCTCAGAACTCTCCCACAAACTCTCCTCTGTGTATCTGCTCTGCTCTTTCTCCTTCCAGCTGGCTGCACTAAAAAGGTCCCTGGTGTGACATTGAGAGTCAATTACTGCAAAGGACAGAGCCACGAGAAGGAAGGTGCCTGAGTCTCTGGATTGCAGGAGAACCTCCCAGTCAGGATACCGGACACAAGTGAGAAATAGACCTCTTTCTTCATTAAACCACTGAGATTCTGTGCTTTCTTCGTCTGTCTGGATTTGAAATCTTACTTACTTGCTGTGTGATCTTGGAAAAGTGACTTCATTTCTCTGAACCCTGGATTCCTCAAATGCACAAAATGGGGATTATGATATAACCATCACAAGTGAGGCGGGAGAATCAAATAAGAAAATGTATATGGCAAGAGCCCATGCCCCCTTTCAGGCGGACACTTAAAATCAAAAGCATCTTTTCTCCTGGACTGCACGGACAGACCTCTTTACAGTCGATGTGATATTCTCTATAAGAGAAGTCAGGGTCAAGCAGGAGCAGAAAGAGAGAAATGAAATGCTTCTTAGCACAATAAGGGTGGGGGGTAAGGATGGCAATAGTTCCCAGTGGGGAGCAGCAAAGCCACGCTAATGGGAGAAATGGTTCCTCCTCCACTTAGGAGCAAACTGAACCAACTCCAAAGGAGATGAATGCCCGCTGTGATGGTTTGTATCATTCTCGCAGGTGATCTAGAAAGAACATTGGTGCATGTCTCTTGGATGCAGAGACTGAAGTGGAATTCACCCTCACTCATGGAACTTGACCCCATCCCTAGCTCCCTTTTGGGGTTTGCAATGGCTGAGCTGAGAGAGTCCTCAAAAGGGGTCTGTTAGGGACACAGAAAGCATGGAGCCTCTTTCCCTTTGTCTTGTAGGAAGCAGAGTGTCTTGAGGACAGACAAGAAAATGCCCGCATATGGAGAGATGGGGAATGTTAGGAAATGTTTTTAAAAGAGAGAAAGTAAGCAGGGGGAGAAAGATCATCCACGGTGTGGGGTGGGAGAAGAAGTAGGGAACCATCCCAGTGAAGTCTGAGTTTGCAAGGATCTTCACAGAACAAGGGAATGACCCTGAGAGTTACCATTCCCAACCTTTATTTCTGCCACCTTGTCCTTTCTGAGAAGTAGCTGACCCTTCATTAAGAAACTCCACTGTTAACGACTAATAAGTGAATTTAATAAAGTTGCAGGATACAGAATCAATATACAAAAATCAGTTGTATTTCTATACATTAATAACTAGCAGAAAAAGAAATTAAGAAAATGATCCTGCTTACAATTGCATCATAAAGAATAAAATACATAGGAATAAATCTAACCAAGAAGCTAAAAGACTTGTATACTGAACACTATAAGACATTGATGAAAGAAATTGAAGAAGACACAAATAAATGAATCCATACTCGTGGATTGGAAGAATTAATATTGTTAAAATATCCATACTACTCAAAGCCATCTACAGATTCAGTACAATCCTTATTAAGATTCCAATGGCATTTTTCACAGAAATAGAACAAACAATCCTAACATGTATATGGAACCATGGAAAACCCCAAATAGCCAAAGCAATCTGGAGAAAGAAGAACAGAGGCAGAGGCATCACACATCCTGATTTCCAACTATATTACAAAGCTATATTAATCAAAACCATATGGTATTGGCATAAAAACAAACACATAGATCCATGGAACAGAATAGAGAGCCCCAAATAAACCCATGCATGTATGGTCAACTAATTTATGACAAAGGAGCCAAGAGAAGAAAAAAAAAAAAAAAAGAAACTCCAGGTGTTTGCACTGTAGTCTCAAGCCCTTGGTTTGGCAGAGACTGATGAGGCAGTGGTGGCCAGAGGAAGTGGCCACCATCTCTGCTTCTCTTCTTTTGGGGGCACTTGCAGAGATGATGCTGGGGAGGAATCCACCCCTCCTGGATGAAAATGTGTAGTCACCACTTGTTGTCAGCAGCCAAGTGAGACTCATGCCCCAACAGCAGGCAGACAAGACCTTGAGGTGTGGGAGAGCAAGACCAAATTCCCTGATGTCCACCCTGACATTGCTCAGGACCCCACCCCCCACCCTGGCCTCTTCTGAGTTACACAGACATGAATGGGCCTGATACATCATGGTGGGTGATGGCACATGTATGCAGTTGTATATGCCCAAGGGCTGGCACAGCCGTGCAATTAACAAGTGGCAGGACATCATTTCTCCCAAATGTGAGCACAGGGTGCTTGTATAGAAGCATAATATCTAGAGCCAGGGAGATGTTGGCTTTGCACTGATCAGACCCCATTGGGATGCTGGATTGTCATCAGCACCATCACTAGCATGGTTACCTTCATCATGGTCATCATCATCACCATCATTACCATCATTATCAACATTATTATTCATTACTACACTCTCAGCACCTAGAACAGAGTGAATATAAGTGTTGAAGAATGAGTAAGAGGATGCATAAATGAGAAAAGGGAAGAGCTAATGGCTCTGGCAGATATAAACATGTAGGTGTCTTATTTCCAGATAAGAACTAAACTGAGCCTGGTGCCCGGAGCCCTGGGACCAGTTGCTTCTGGTACCAAGTGACAGGAAGCGTGTACTGAGCATACTCAGCCCCAGAATTGAGCTCTGAACTCCCAATGAATGCTGCTTCTTTGGGAGAAAATATTGGTTAAAATATGCAACCCCTGCCTACTTCCAGGTGCATCCCCTTAATGTCCTGTGGGAGTGACCGTGAACTTCCAATACCCCCTGGTGTTTTCCTGAGTCACCTGTCTTACAGGCCTCCAGATGAGATGTTTCTTTCTCAAGTGAAGGTGAATGGAACCCTCAAGGCAGAAAGTAGAGTCTCTCTCCTCCAAACTGCATGACCACCCACAGACACCAGGACACTCATCACTCCTGTGAACAGGTTTACAGCCAGAGACTGCTTCTTGGCATGGAAGCTCAGCAGCTCCAAACACCTCTATCATCTTGTCGGCTGCCCTGGCTGTTGGGAAGAATTTGAGAACTATGACTTTTTAAATTTAAACATTCAGAATGCCTCACTATTAAACTTGGGACACTTTGAAGTGGAAATGTACTTGGCACTCAGAATGATCTTTTACATAGGTGGCTCTGAAAACTTGTACTCCAGCCACCAAGACATGCCATGTTTTCTATCAGCCTTGCTTGCTGGTTGTAACCAGTCTGTGTAGAGACTCTGTCTTCTCCCTTGTATGAGTTGCTGGGAGAAGCATGGGATTTGGAATGACCTGGATTGGGATTTGAGTCCTACAGCTGAAATTTTTTAGCTGTTTGGCTTTGAGCAAGTTTCTCAAACTTTCTGTGCCAGAGTTCTTTGTTGTGTAAAAAAGGAGATCACAAAAATTGTAATCCCTATCTAACTAAGTGTGTCAGTCAGGACAGGCTAGGTCATGCTGCGTAACAAACAACTTCAAAATTTCAGTGCTTTAACACAAGAAAGATGCATTTGCTCACTCATCTACATGTCTATCCCACTGGCACAGAGTTCTGGTCTATGTCCTTTTCATTCATCTAGGCTGATAAAGGTACCACTGTCTGGAATATCACTGGTCATCGTGACAGGGTGAAGGGAAAGTGGAGAATTGTGAATTACCTCTAAAATGCTTCTACCCAGAAGCAACACATTCACTGATCTGGGCAAGTCACAAAGCCACACCTGAATTTAAGGGGAAAAGAAAGTGCAATTCCTCTGTGTCTGAAAGGGGAGGGAAACTGGAAATTTTGTCCTGCAGGACTAATATCTACCTTGCCAAAGTTGGAAGGGGAGCATGTGTGAGAATCCCATAGATTGTGGAAGACTCAAGACTGTAAAGAGTTTTCACATTCATTACTATTTTCAGAATATTCTGGCCACTGGGATGACCACCTTATAACTAAGTGACACACTTTCCAATGCCAGGTCTACTTTTGTGGTTACACTCACATTGGTGTCAAGAAGTACAACTATAATCATTGAGGGCTAAGGAGAAAAGGAACAGAGATAAACTTAACATGAAAAGTTACATTAGTGCCAAATGAGAACCAATTGGCAAATGTATTATGGAATGCTTCCGGAACGCAAAAGAGCATTGGTGTAGCAGTCAGCACCATATTCTTATTTCAGGTGATGATTTGGTTTTGGTAAGACAATGTTATTCTTCATCTTAAATATTTATATTTTAAAATTTGAATGTTAATATTTTAAAATGTGGATGTTACTACTTTTTAGCTAAGTTCATATTTAATTTGTCAATGTGTTTGCATTGTATAGCTGTATGAGGGCTATAAGCTAGTTTTATGTTTGTAATTTGCAGAGGACACTTGATGACTGTTTTGTCACTCAGCATTTGAACACTCTTCTGATGATAGTCAAACCCCCATCTTATGAATCAAGTCCACCATAAAAATGGAGAAGCTGAAAATGCCAGCAATTTGCTTTCCCAGCCTCACTTGCAGCTAGGGAACAATCACATGACCTGGGTCCACCAAACAGATGTGCTCTCACCAGAGTTTGAGCAGAAGCTTGTGATGGGAAAAAGGAGACCACGTGGAACCTTTTCAGAGGAGGTTGGTGGCTGTGGTAGTGGCTACACCTGGGGTGCAGCACGGGTGGTGTCTGCAGAGAGCTCTTGACATCTATGCCAGCAGGGGCCCCACCCCAAGCTCTGTAGGACCAGTTCTGCCATTTGATTTGAAGTTATGGCATCTCCATCCTTGTTCCGTGGTCTTAAAGGAGAGTCTATTAGCCACTCTACAGTCTTTCATTAATATATTTTTTGCTCGTATTAGCCACCATAGTTTTCTGTTGTTTGCAACATACCTATAAAAATCAGAGTGCTATTAAAATATTAAAATAAAAATAGTTTGTGTAGAACCTCAGCATCCACAAGAAGCACGCCCCTCTCCTTGAAAGGATTGGGTATATAACTTAAATATAAGCATTAACCTAGTGGGTCTCTTTTTAAAATGGAAAGATGGAGGATGCGACGGGGAAGGAACCTGCAGGGTCCCACAGTGGATGAGTAACAGAGTCTAGACGGGGACACAGATTCCGTGCCTTCAGTCCCCAAGTGTCTTCCAATGAAGTAGCCCAGCTGGGGCAGGGCTGGCCTTCTCTGGGCCTGTGGCAGGTGGGGAGGGCAGGGGGCATGAATGGGAGCCGATAATGGAACCCAGTGAAACGTCTGCACCCCAGTAACTGCCCCTCTGAGCATCCTGGCAAGGGCCCCCCCAGGACTGGTCACCGGGATTCCTGGCATGGGCCCAAGAGCAAGCAGCGGGTGTGAAGCAGCAGCCATTGGCCCCGGAGCCACCAGACAATCGCCCCGCAGTCCACAGCCCTCCTATAAACAAGCTGCTGTGCCTGAGAGAACAGGATAATAGCAGCCCCTGCCATCCTGCCCTCTCTCTGTGTCGGGGAAGGTCTGCAATTACTGTCTTAACTGACTCAGATATGACTGGCAGAGGGTAGACATTTCCTGAAGCTGTATACAATTTTTGCAAGCTTTTTCCTCCTCCCTCTTCTAGGGCTGGGGGTTCAGGCTCCCTCCCTCCAGCCCCACCTCTCAAACTTCTCCTGCAAGGCCAATGGTGAGGCGTGCTCCAGAGAACCGAAACACAGAAACTTCCTCACCCAGAACTCACATCCACAGCTGTGGACCAAGGCTTGGAGGTGGGTTGGGGGAGGGACAGTGCAGAAAGGTCTCTGTCTAATGGTCCCTGCCCAGACCTTCACTGTGCCTGGAATTTCTCCATCAAAGAGCCAGTCCTTTGGCAAAGCATGGCTCTCATAAAGTACCTGCTAGACAATGTTTATCTCTTCAGGACACCAAAAGGACTTCAGAGAAAGTCAATGGTTCAGATGCCTAAAACAGAGCATATTCAGAAGTAGATAAATCCTGGAGAGGGTGTGGAGAAAAGGGAACACTTCTACACTGTTGGTGGGAATGTAAATTGGTGCACCCACTATGGAGGACAGTATGGAGGTTCCTTAAAAGACTAAAAATAGAGCTACCCTTTGATCCAGCAATCCCACTCCTGGGCATATATCTGGAGGAAACTATAATTTGAAAAGATACATGCACCCCAATGTTCATAGCGGCACTATTTACAATAGCCAAGACATGGAAGCAACCAAAATGTCCATCAACAGATGAATGGTTAAAGAAGATGTGGTACATATATACAGTGGAATATTACTCAGCCATAAAAAAAGAATGAAATAATGCCATTTGCAGCAACATGGATGGACCTAGAGATTATCATACTAAGTGAAGTAAGTCAGACAGAGAAAGACAAATATCATATAATATCACTTATATGTGGAATCTTAAAAAATGATACGAATGAACTTATTTACAAAACAGAAATAGACTCAGACATAGAAAACAAACTTACGGTTACCAAAAGGGATGGAGGGGGGATAAATTAGGAGTTTGGGATTAACATATACACAGCACTATATATAAAATTTAGATAACCAACAAGGACCTACTATGTAGCACAGGGAGCTATATTCAATATCTTGTAATAACATATAAGGGAAAAGAATCTGAGAAAAGAATATAAATGTATGTATAACTGAATCACTTTGCTGTACATATAAACCTAAACCTAACACAACACATTGTAAATCAACTACACTTCAATTAAAAAAAAAACAAAGTAAATCTGCCCAGGCCTGAGCTGAGCGAGAGGGGCTAAGTGGCCTGGATAGGTCAGACCTGAGTCTCTGAAACGAGATTTGGTGCCCACCACTCACTGTCAGTCCTGGAGGCTCAGAAACGAGTATTAGGGAGTCACCACAGAATGAGGAGAGAAACTGGAGAGTAGAAAGAAAAGGAGCCAAGGAGACTTCTGGGCTTTAGAGAAATTTACTGATAGAGCCTGAACCGGACCAAGTATTAGCCACCAAATCTCTTTGTGCCTTAGTTTTCTCATCTGTAAAATGGGGATGATAATTCCACCAATCAGGACAAGCTAGGTTACCTTGCAGTAACAAACAACCCCGAAGCTCAGTGGCTGTCAACAACACAGGTGTGTTTCTCACTCACAATACAAGTCCACTGTGAGTCGTCGAGGAGTTTCTGCTCATTGTGTTCAGAGCAGCTACCAACCCAAATGTTGCTGGTTGATAACAGGAGGGAAAAAGAATGATTGAGATATTGAACTAGCAATTGTGCTCTGGCCTGTAAATAACACAGGTCTCTCCTGTTCACATTCATTGCCCAGAAACAGTCCCCTGATCCATCCAATTATCGGAAGTGCAGTCCACGTGTTCTGGAGAGAGAGAGCCAGAAATACTCGGTGAACAGCATTAATGCCTACCACAATAATCATAGAACAATACTTCTAGGGCTGTTGAGAGAATGAAAGGGATTCAATTTGTAATAAGTTCTGTGTAAGTATAGGCTGTTCACATTATAATAATAATGATGATGGTGATGTTTATTAGTAGTAAGAATATTAAAATAGGACCCGAGTAAACCATCAATGAAAGAATAATCACTGTTCTAAACTCCTATTAAAATGATATTAGAAAGTTTGATGTCATGTCAAGAAGAGCCAAATCCTGGGTCTACCACTAATTTGCTGTGTGATCTTAGGAAATAATGCTCTCTGTCTGAGCTTCCAATTCCTCTTTTGTGCAAAAGCGTTCTTGGGCTCATTATTCAGGAATGAGCTTGGGGGTAGGTAGGGGTAGAATGTAAGTAAAAGGAGTCCAGAGCCTGGCTTGGGCTCACCCTCACTAGCTTGGGTGACATGTACCCCTTGATGCTGAGCTCAGGAAAATCCTTGACATTGGAGCTGTCTGTGTCAGGGTTATGAATCTCAATCCGTAAATTATGGGTGACAGTGGCTTCTTAAAGAGGAAATGAATTGTTGCAACACAATCCAGCCATGTTGTATCGATATGATTAGGTAGTTATCCATGGAGTGCAGTAATTTGCTTTGATTTTTAAGTATCCGTTAGCAGCCAAGTCCTAATGAGGCGGCTCTAAATTGATTAGATACTCTAAGATACAGCACGGTTCACAGATTGTTTCAGAAAACTGTCAAGATCCCGAGACTGGCATTTCATTGGATTTAATGATTGCTGGAGAAGGTGTGCATCCCAGCCAGATACAATCACATTTGTCAACATGATCCTTTTAAGCACAATTCAATTAAAGTGTTATTCTCTAATTTTATTAGAACCTGAGCCCAGAGCTAATGCAAACTCCCGATATTGCGTCAGGAGGGGAGTGTGCACAATTTAATTTCCCTAATTGGAGTTTAGTGATCTAACATGCTTTTCATATCTTAATTCTTGGGATAATCTCCGGTTTTTGCACCTGCTACAATTCCTTTAATGGAAATGAGGAATCAGATGCAACGGTTACGCCTGGCATGGAATCACCGGGTCACATCTGCCTCATTGAAGCGAATTTGCACATCTGGATCCTTTGCTTTTACCTGATCCTTTCCCAATGATCTTGGCCTTGACTTTGATAAGGAGCATCTCTAACCTGGATATGATCAGCTTTTCCAGCCAGGCTGACAATCTTAGAATGAAGATGGTGGAAAGAATGTGGGCTAGTTTTGGATCTCAGCTCCATCAGGCATCCATCCATGCAGCTGATCAATATTTTGTGGGTTCCTACTATGTGCTGGGCACTGTGTTAGGTGCTGAGGGTACAGGCATGAGCAAATCAGACATGGCCTCTGACATCATAGAACTTAGAGCCTGCTGGGGAGAGGGTCATAAATAGTAATCACACGAATATCAAAACAATCGTTATTGTAATAAAAGATGTGACGGGAAGGAATGATGTAAGAAAGACCTCGTCCCACTCCAGGCTTAGCTGTAGCGAGGGGCTCTAAAAAGGTTCCGTAGCCTGAAGATCCTGGATGAGAACCAAGGGAAGTGCCATGTAGCCTTCGTGCCGGACCCTCTCTCTGGCTGCAGTGCCCCTCTCCCTGCCCCAAACAAGTCCCAGCCTTCAGGTTTTGGGTGGAGCCCCAAGTGGGAAGAAGCTTGGAACATTTGTGAAGCTAAGAGTTGGCTGTTCAGTTTAAATGATGTAGAAAGGGTCAAAGAATTAGGTTAGAGAGGTAGCTGGGGGCCAGATCCCATAGGATCTTACGGGTCTCTGTTGACATCTGTTGTCCTAATGCCCCAGTATGGGCGATAAATTACAAGGCCACCCACTTACAAGTCAAAATGGGGAGGGGTGTCTTACTGCTAACATCGTCTAGAATTGCTGGTGCATAGTGCTAATAAAAAAAGATTAATAATAGGAAAAATAGCTAAAATGTGTTGAGTTCTATGTGCTCATCTCTTCTATACATTATCATTTGCTGCTTTCAATGGCCGTAGGAGGGTACTGTGACAGTGTCCCTTCTACAGATGGGAAAACAGGGGCTCAGAGAGGTAAGTACTTTGCAAGGTCATCAGCTAGTATGTAGCAGAGCAGGATTTAAACCTTGCCCAGCTGACCCAGAACCACCAGAGTGAATTGCTTGATGTCATAAGCCTTCTCCTCACCCCCAATCCTGAAGTGCAAGTCCTGTTAAAAAAAGGGGAGGTGCCAGAGCCTCACCAGGCCACACTGGATGTCCAGAGCCCTGTGGACCCTGCACATCCTCTCCTCAGCTCTAGACCGGCATAGCAAGTCCAACTCCAGCCAAGATTCAAAGGCAGGACACCCAGGGCCTGCCTCATTCCTGCCACTGTCACTTCTGGGACCTGGCCTGGTCACATCAGCTTTTGTTGGACTCTGTGGGGAAATAACACCCCAGCAGTGATCACAGCTAGATGACATGCAAGGATGCTCCTTGCTGGTTAGAAATGGCTTCCCATGGCACTCAGAACCAAACCTCAAATTGTTTCCATGTTTCCACAAAACTCTGGAAAATCTGGCCTCTGATCTATCACCAACCCCTCTTCTAATACTTTTGCCTTCATGCGCTCCCGCCACTCTGAACTTCTATCTGCTCCTCTATTTCCTCTCAGTGTCTTTGAACTTGCCAAACCCTCTGTCTAGAACATTCTCCATCTAGAACATTCTCCCCTGAGATCCTCGTTCAAATCTGAGCTCAGATGTCATCTCTCAAACAGGCTTTCTTTCCCTGACCAGCCAGTGGAATGTATCCCTCCGTCCTTGCTCCTATCCATCTATTCTATTTTTCTTACAGCATTTATCACTATCTAAAATTATCTGACATATATATTTATTTGCTTATTTATTATCTCTCTCCCCTGACTAGAATGCGGTTCCATTCGGACAGTCCTAGTCTGTCTTATTTACTATGTCCTTCACCTACTATGGTGCCTGGTGCGTAGAAGACTATTGATAAATATTTTTTGGATGGATGGATAGGTGGATATGTGGGTGGATGAATGTATGGAGGGATGGATAGGTGGATAGGTAGATGGATAGGTGGATGGAGAAGGTCCTCAAGCCAAACAAGGCCATATGCAAGTTGATGTTTTAAGGCAGCAAAACCAAAAAGCAGGTGCGACAGTAAAGGAACAAAGTACTTCCTAGGAGGCTGAAGAAGCAGACACCACAAGCCTTCAAGGGAGGTAAAGCTCGTAGAGACAGGTAATCCATGCACTTCTGACTTAGGGCCAGAATTGCCCATCAATTCCTGCCCTTCCAGAAGTTGGCAGTCCTTCTTTCTCTGGTTCCTGCCCAGGTGTCCTCCATGATATGAAGTCCCTTGAGTGAGGCTCTGCTTCTTGCTGCCCATGGACCCCAAATGGAACAGGCAGCAGCTCTGGGCTCTGTGGCATTTGTCCCAATCTCAGGACATCTTCTTCCTGGTTATCTTATTTAAGTGTTGTGATAATGTGGGAAGTGGGCAGTCAGCCCCATTGGACAGATGAGAAAACTGAGGCCAAAAAAGAGTTAAGGAGCTTGTCAAGTTCACACTGGGAGTTGCTGGCTTTCCCAGCACCAGCCTCCAAGGCCTGGGTCTAGGAGTTTCAGCTCCTCATCACCTCCTCCAGTTTGTCACTGACAAGGGTCCCCCCGTGATAACTCAACTCTCCCCTCTGCCTCCAGAGGTAAGACTTGCTAGCCTGAGTCTATCAGAACAATTTGGATTTGGATTAAAAACAAGGAACTTCTGTCCCAAGCCACCTAATGGGAAGAGAGTAAAGAGAGGAGAAGAAATCCTTCAGAGACAGAAGGCAGGTGAGAAACATTTTTCTGGGAGTAATCAGTAAAAACTAACACTTGCCTAGGTATTACTCTGTGCCAGACAATGTGCTAAGTACTTTACATGAATTAACTCATTTTCATTCTCCCAAAATCCCTAGGAGGTTGGGGATGCGGGAGTATTACAGGCAGATGAAGTATCCAGGGCACAGAGAGGTTAAGTAACCTGTGCAAGGTCACACAGCTGATAAGTGGTAGAGATGGGATTTGAACTCATAAGGCTGCCTGGCTTTAGAATTTTTGCTCTTAACATGCATTAACTCATTCCAGCTTCCAAACGCTCCTGTAATGGGGTACTATCGGCACTTGCATTGTGGGGATAGTAAAACTGAGATTCAGGGAGGAAACGTGATTTACCCAGTGTTTAAGCCTTGTGAGTGGCAAGCTGACAGGCTAGTTCTATTTGGGTCCAGGCAAGACAGTGCCTCCCCAGGATGGAGGCAGGAGATGATAGATACTGGTGGTAACTAACATTGAATGTGTACTTATAATGTGTCAGCCACTGTTCTAAGTGCTTTACAGGAATTAACACAGGTGATCCTTACATGAACCCTATGAAAGAGGTATAGCTTGCCCCCATTGTACGGAGCAGGCAACTGAGGCCCAGAGAGGTTAAGCAGTTTGCCCAGGATCACACAGCTGGTAAGTAATGCAATCTGGCTCCAGAGTCCTTCTGCTTTTCTGCCTTATCTCCTAGACAAATGCCCTCTTTAGGCCTGAGGAGCAGTGAACAGCACTCAAAATTCGCATCTAGGTATGGGGAAAGGTATCTGGGGAAACACTGGCCTCACTGACTCTGAACAGCGCCAGATGATAGCTGATGTAGCCTGGATCAGGGGTTGGGAGGCACCCTCAGCTGGGACAGTGAAGACCCAAAAATAAGATATTCAAGTTTGAGGCTCCCCCAGGGGCTGGGTTCACTAATGGAAACCCACAGGATGTGCCCATAAAAGATGTGATGGGGAAGGTGGGCACCTTGCTCTGCTCTGCCCAGGAGTGATCTTACTGTCAGAAATGATTAGGGGTCAAGTTTGTCTGTGAGCCAGCTTGGGGGCCAAGGCGGTGGGGGGTGAGTGGGAAGATGAGAGGGGCCTATTAAAACAGAAAGAGGGGCTTCCCTGGTGGCGCAGTGGTTAAGAATCCGCCTGTCAATGCAGGGGACATGGGTTCGATCCCTGGTCCGGGAAGATCCCACATGCCGTGGAGCAACTAAGCCTGTGCGCCACAACTACTGAGCCTGTGCTCTAGAGCCCATGAGCCACAGCTACTGAGCCTGTGTGCCACAACTGCTGAAGCCCACATGCCTACAGCCCGTGCTCCACAACAAGAGAAGCCACCTCAGTGAGAAGCCCACGCACTGCCACACTAGAGAAAGCCGATGCGCAGCAACGAAGACCCAACACAGCCAAAAAAAAAAAAAAAAACACACAGAAAGAGAAGCAGACTTAGAGAGGCCAGGAGAGGGGAGGGGGAGGGAGTGAGATGGAGAGAGAAGGGGAAGAGAGACGAGAGACATATTGAAGCAATTGGGAAAAAAAGGAGAGAGAATCATTTGGAGCAAGCTCTTTTTAATCTCCCCCCCCCCGCCCCCATATCCCTCATTCTATCCCAGTTTCCCTCTCCGCTCAAAGTTGTGATTAAGTCATCCTATACATAACAAATAGAATGAGACTGGCCTCTTGGAAAGTGATTTGGGGAAATAATTAAATTATTGTCTTCGTGAGCACCGGCCAAATAAAATGATTCTGGCCCCTTTTCATTCCAAGATGGGGCCGGGGCGGTGGAGGAAGGGAAGGGGGACCAGGTTACCAGCCTGCCGGTGGAATTAACTTCTCAGTCTTTCTCTCTCTCTGAGGAGTGGTAAAGATTCATTTCATCTTCATGTTTGACTGTCCTGGCCGAGGAAGTGCTCACGACGGTGAAAAATGGCATGTGGCTCCAGGAATGACATCAGAGAAATAAAGGTAGCTCTCCAGCCTCCATCCCCAAGTAGGAGCCCAGAGGCCAGCGCCCAGGATGACAGAGAGCCCAGGACTCCCCTGAGATGCCAGGAAAATCCACAGCCCCTGGCTCCACAGTTTTAGGGCAGAAGCCTCTGCCCCCCTCTTGGACTCCAGGGAAAGAGATGATGATGCCCTGCCCCAAAGGAGCTGGGTAGGTGGACCAAGCTTATTTATGATGCTGCTTGAGTTTCATTTGACTCAGGCAGAAAGATGAGTTTGTCCCCCACAAAAGAGCAGCTTTTGATAACACGCTTTCCTCGATGACTCTTACTCCCCAATTCAGAGCTTCCGGTTAGAACTCTGAGCGATGGATGACCAGCCCCTGTGAAAGTCTGTGCAGGTCATAACTGGTGGTGGGATTTCTTTTTGTCTTTGTGTTTTATAGCAACGGGTGCTGACGGTAGCTTCATAATGCGTTGCTGTCTCCTCCTTGGGTGTAGCTCCTTCCTTCCTCCCTCCCCTCCCCTCCCTCTCCCCCCTCCCTCCCTCCCTCCCTCCCTTCCTTTCTCACTCCCTCGCTCTGTTACTTCAACAAATACCGACTGAGCACCTACTCTGTGCCAAATCCTGTTCTAAGCTCTGAGAATCCAGCAGTGAACAAGACAGACAACATCCCTGCTCTCATGTAACTCGCATTCTGTATAGAAATTATAGACAATAAACAACAGCAAAAAAAAACAAACCCACAAGCGCTAATACTATAAATCATGTTAAGCACTATGAGAAAAAAAAATGGACAAGTGTCATGGGGTGGCAGGGGGGGATGGAGCGGGCAGGGGGCACTGTGTGTTTGGAAGGCATCTCAGAGTGGGGTCTGGAGCAGAAGGGAGGGTGGTAGGCGGTGAGCTTGGAGGAGATGTGTGGTCAGACGGTGCAGGACCCGATGTTACTGTGGGTGAGATGGGAGCTGTCTGTCTGCTGGGTGGGAAATGGACAGAGAGGCAATAGTCCAGGTGAGAGATGGACATGTTGGAAGGAACGGAGATGTAGTTTGCAGGCAGGGCTGACTGGCTTTGCTTAGGAATTGGAGGAAGAGCAGGACCATCCTGGGATGATGAGAGGGTGAGTGCTGGGCGATCGGAACGCAGCTCCCTGCCTGGCAGTGCAGATGAGAAAGCACTCACCCCTCGTTAAGGTGGGTACCTCAACTGCGGGAGGGCAAGCTGAGGCAAACGCCTTGACCTTCCTCCCGGAGCTCTCTGGTGACCAGCAGAGGAGGAGAAGGCACTCCTCACAGAACAATTACTCTTGCCACCCCTGACGGGGGGGTCTCTCTGCAAAGTGTTATTACCCCCTTTTTGCACAGGGAAAAAAAAAGATAGGCCTCGATTTCCATTGATCCATCATGAATCGATGCTTTTAAAAAATCTCATGCACATTTGGCTTAAGAGCCAAAGCACGCATTTTATGTTTTGACATGGTGTCATCGATCGCAGGCATGCACGCGCGCTCGTGCGTGTGTGTGTGTGTGTGGGGGGGGGGGGGGGGTGTGCGCGCGCGCCCCACCTGCCGGTGCCCCCCAGCCCACCCCTGGGCGGCTGGCCTGGTCGCGGTGCGTCCTTAATGGCCTTGCCCCCGCCTGCACCTTCCATGCCTCCCCTGGCCCTCAGCACGGGGCCCTTTCTCAGGTTTTTTGAAAGGATCGATAAGGTGCTGAGGCCCCCCGCTGCTGCCTGTCACTCATACTCCGCCATACCATAAATTATGTATTTGCCTCTCTCTCTCTCCCGGCTCTAATTCCTCTTGCATTCTTCGATGACTCGGCGATGGTTGTCTCTTTTCAGCCCTCTGAGGCAGGGGTGCAGTTCAACTTTAGTGAGGACACGGGGCGGGGCTGCAGGCTTAGGAAGAGGGGCTGGAATGGGGGGAGAGGGAGTCAGCAGCTGCTGGTGATGGATGGAGGATAGAGGGAGGGGTGCTGGGGCTCGGGACGGCTGAGCTGCTTCCGGTGGTCCTGGGACCTTCTCAGTGGGGTGGCGGTGGATCAGAACCCAGCCTCCCAGCCTAGGAAAAAGGAACATCTTTCTGGGGGAGAAGGGAGAGATCGAAGTCGGCATAAAATGTCATCTCCTGCTGGGTCTTTTACCCTGGCTTTTAGACCAACAGGGAATTTTGCTAAGACTGGGGCAAGCAGAGGGTAGTGAAAACAGGGTACAGCATCCGCTAGCTGGAGAGTGGGCTTTCCTCACTCGGGAGCCTCCAGGCCACCCACCCAGAATGCTGAGTGATGTGTCAGAAGAACAGTGGGCTGGAAGGTCCCTCATTTACTGTGTGACTAGAGACGAGACTGTTCCCTTCCCTCGGAGGTACAGCCTGGAGATCAAAGGAGCTAATCCATGTAACAGCTACCAATTATTGAGCATTTACTACAGTTCATCTTCCCAACAGCCTCGGCACAATCACAATCCCTATTTACAGATGAGCTAACTGAGGCCAGAGAGGTTAAGTCAGTTACTCAAGATCACACAGTTAGAAGTGAGGGACATTTGAACCCAGGCCTCTCCACATCAGAGGCTATGCTCCTAGTCACTCCGCCCTGCTTTGTTCCTCTTTGATTCTCTTAGAATCTGTCCCTGTGATCTCTGCACTCTTATCTCAGGGTAGAGACAGGCTTGGGAAGAGGGGCTGTAACTGGGAGAGAGGGAATTGAGCCTGTAGCCCAGCCACACTCTAGCCAGGCCTCTCTTCCCCGCACCCTCTCTCTCCCACTCTCAATCTACACAACCACCATGCCTTCCTCTCTGTTGATATGACAACGGTGGCTAGTGGATTGGTATGTTTCCTCCACCTGTGTAAATGTTTGCGATGAAAACTAGAAAAAGATTAGAGCCAGAAGTCCAAGTGATAACTTCTGCCTTCTGGTATGACCTAGAGCAAATCCTTTCCTCCATTTTCACCTCAGTTTCCTCATCTGTAAAATGGGTACTATAAGGTAATGCATGTTTTATGTACCTCCTAATGGAGATGGGAAGGAGGGAAAGAAATGAGGTCATTTTTCAAAAACCGAGTAGATAACGAATGAGGAAATATTTTGAAGCCCTAAAACATCATACACATGAAACAGATTGGTGCAAATTTTGGTGCAAAGAGTATTTTATTCTTACCCCAGGGAATAAAACTCTAACAGATGCTCTGGGTGACACTGGAAGGGAAACTAAGAAGATAGTCTAACTCTGCAGCTATAGTGACCTCTGTCTAATGGTCTCGGGGTTTCACTGAGGCCCAGCATGGCTCTTTGGACAATGAAAGATGTTTTCCGGTTGGTAACGATCACAATATCTGTGTCCCTATTCCACTGATGTGAGTGGATCTTGTTAAGGCCAAGACCTAGCAGTTGGATGGAGCCCCCAAATCTACCAGGCTCAGAGCTGGAATATCTGTTCATATCTCGCAGAGAGAAGGGGTCTGCAGCTCTGAGCTGGGAACTGAGCAGAGAGACCCATTCATTCGGTATTCATCCATATGTGTAATCATCTATCTGTAAAGTACTTGGTACAGTGCCTGGTATATAGTAGGTGCTATATAAGTGCATGCCTTCATCATTCACTTGTCCTTTCCCTCGCTCACTAGCTCACTCATTCACAGGACTGGGTTTGCACAATTCCAGGGGGTGACATTCATATGGATGGGAGGGGGGCTGTTCATTCCATCTCTGAAGCTAGACACTGGGCCAGGGCCTTTGGGCTTCACAGGTGAATAAAAGAGAGTCCCACCCCACCCCCACCCCAAGGATCTCACAGTCTGTAGCAGAGGAGACGAAGATGCCTATAAACATCCGTAATTCCCACAGAAGGTAGAAAGCAAGAAATAGCCCCTAGAAGAAAAACACAGAGAGTGGAAGAGGAGGGGGAAGAGGGGAAGGATGGGGAAGAGGGGGACAGGAGGGAGGATCTCAGTTGCCTTCAGGTCTCAGGCAGGCAAAGTCCACCCTGGAGTAAGTGGAGAAATCGGGAGATGACTGCCCCACCTGCAGGGGGCAGCAGTGACCCATCTCCAGAGGATTGTTTTTTTTGTCCGGGAATGTGGAGCCAGGATTGCCAGGTCTTCTGACTCCTTTTAGAGAAGGTGGAAATCCAAAATTTTTGGTGACGTTTTCTGATTTTTAAAAATATAGTGCAGATCAAACAAAAGAGCCGCTAGTTTGCAACTCTGGCTTGAGCTTTGCAAGAAGAAATTAATTCCTTCCCAGAGAAGGCTTCAAGGTGGCATTTGAGCCTGACCTTGTAAGACTGACATGCAAGATGGGAAGAAAAGATTGGCAGTGACCTTAGAGAGAATCTAGTTTCTCTATCTCACTTCATAGATTAGGAAATTAAGGCCTAGAGGTCTGGTTCCTTTTGGTTGGCAGTTAAGAGAGGATGGGAAAAGGGCAAGAGTTTGGAAGAGTAGGTTGGAGACAAATTACAGAGGAGCTTGAATGCCAGCCTGGGGAATTTGGGTTTGAAGAAGCATGTATGCCTAAGGGCTAACACTTCTGAGCACTTACTATGTGCCAGGCCCATGCACCATCTCATTTAACCTTCACAATACAATTACTATCATTCCCATTTTACAGATGAGAAAACTGAGGCTTAGTGAGTTGAAGAAACTTGCCAAGTTCACACGGCTGGTAAATGGCAGAGCAGGTCCTCAGACCTAGGCCTTTCAGACCCCGAAGTTTGTGTTCTTGACCACCAGTTCCTACTGTAAGAGAAAAACTGAGCAATGGATTTTCAAAAGATGTCCCATTACCTGGACATATTTTTAACTTCTCTAACTCATTTCCTCCCAGAGCCCTGTTTTGTTTTATTGACTTGAAGATTAGGTTTCCACATTTCTTGAGAAGTCTCTCTCCACCCCTTTTTAAACACAGCTGTCTTTGAGGGTGGGGAGGAGGAGTATTTTAAACAGGAGTTGTTTAACTAATTGCCAATTACCTCTGAATAGGGTATGGTTTCCAACAGCTGTAAGGGATTTTGGTCTCCATCCATTGCCTACTGTTGCTGGTACTTGGAGTGTGTTGAGATATTCTTGGCCTCTTGCTTCAAAGGGACAAAACCAGTGCCTCACCCCTCCTCCATTCATGCAAACAGTCTGAGCCCTGCTTTTCACTGACTGGCTGGCTTAGGAGGGCACTGGCTGTTTCTGACTGTAAGAAGATCAGTAAAGACTTTCTGTCCGTCTCTGAGTGTAAGTGGCCTGGTACTTGTGAGGGCAGAATTCTCCCCCAGGACTTGGCACCTTTACTGTCATTTCCCAGTGCTTTTTAACATCTCCCTTGTGTATGGAGGTTTCTTGTTGAAATAGGAGACCTGCTTTGCCTCCTCCATCCTGAATCTAGCAGAAAGCTCAAAAGAAATTAATATGAGACGTCAGAAGACCCCAGTGCAGATGGGTGATGTTAATTGTCCCTTCTGGCTCTGTCTGCTGGATTCTTGGGAACCGGCCGAGGGGCAAATTTTGTAAATGTTAATCTCCTTATGCTTAAGATATCACACTGCCTTTGATGTTCCCAAACATGTTCACTCCTATCTTGGTTAAGGGTGTGTGGCTCAGACAGGCCAAATGCTTGTTTTGTCTTCCGTCTTCCTCCAGGAGGGCTCAATTGATAATATGCTCACCTCCAGTTGAAATATGAACAAGTCCGTCTTCAAAGCCAAGGTGGTATGGCGGGGGGGGTGGGAGGGAGGCAAGATACAGTGACACTCAGGGCCCCTCCACCTCTATACCCAGAAACCAAACTTAACTGGAGTCATTTTCTCACCCACGGCCCTTTGGATTCAAGTGGGTTGAATTCAAGTGGATGGCCCTGTCCGTTACAAACCCCTCCGCTACTATAGAAAGGGGAAAAAAGGAAAGATTTTTAAAAATCTATTTAATATATATGTATGGTTAAGGTAACGCTGATTGCTGTAACAAAAAAACCCAAAAACGTATGATGGCTCAAATACAATGGAAGTTTATTTATCCCTAATGTCAAGTCCAAAATGGATGCTCCTAACTGGAGGTGGCTTTCCTCCAAATGATGATTCAGGTACCCAGATTCATTGTCTTGTGGTCCTTTCATCTTCAACAATGGTTTCCAAGTTTGCTGTGTTCATCTACAAGGAGCTGTGGAAGGAGGAAGAGAGGGTGGGGAAGGCACACCCATTTCTTAACTGCTGGTGTCTGAAAATGGTACATATCAGAATGAGTCACATGACCTCACCTAGAAGGGCAGCTGGGAAATGTAGTTCTGGCTGGTGGCTGCTTCCCACTAGCACCCTGTATTACAGAAGTGGGAGCACGACTCTTTGGTGGGCAATTAGTTTCTCTGCCGTATACTTGAGCTGTGAGGAGACAGCTGGGACACCAGAGGAAGAGAAGCAGTTAGAAGCTATGGTTTGAGTTTCAAAGTCTGGCCATGTCCTTTTGGGTAGGTCACTTTCCCTTTCTGAGTCTCAGTTTCCTAATCTGGAAAATGGAGATAGTGCAGAATGGGAAGAGATAATAAGGATGACCGAGTTATAGTCTATCAAACATCCTACCCGTGGCTGCCCACTAAGCTTGGATGTTAGAGTATTTTAGGGAAAATGTGATGCAGTTGACGATTTATATGGATTTCAACTTTCCCTGAAAAAGAAAAAAAAAAGCAAAGGACTAGCGACACTGGGTCTGCATTCCTGGATGGTGACAATCAGCCAGTGCTGAATGTAGGAAAGATAGCATTGTGACGTCCCCTACAGTCGAAACCACTCCCATATGGCATTTTTGCCCATTTATATGGACTTTCTGGCCATGTCAGCAGGGAAATTTGAGGATCCTGAGCTATACAAGTGTCATACCTGCTCATAACGATGATCACACTCAAGCTTCAGGAATGTTTTACTTCTTTTCTGATTTCAAAGAACTTAGTCATTGCCAAACTGCCACCCCAGCTGCAGAATCTTGTACATTAGCTTTAATGACTGATAAACTCTAGAAATTGCATATTAACAATGAAGGTGGGGGCTTCCCTGGTGGCGCAGTGGTTAAGAATCCACCTGCCAATGCAGGGGACACGGGTTCGAGCCCTGGTCTGGGAAGATCCCACATGCCGTGGAGCAACTAAGCCCGTGAGCCACAACTACTGAGCCTGCGCGTCTGGAGCCTGTGCTCCGCAACGGGAGAGGCCGAGATAGTGAGAGGCCCGCGCACCGCGATGAAGAGTGGCCCTCGCTTGCCGCAACTGGAGAAAGTCCTCGCACAGAAACGAAGACCCAACACAGCCAAAAATAAATAAATAAATAAATTAATTAAAAAAGAAATGAAGGCCAATGTATGTAATTTTTAATTGTCAATTTTTTTTATCTTGGCAGAGTACTGTTACGACTACCATAGCAGAAACTTCAGGATCTTGTTAATTTTCCTGAGATAATGAATGCGCATTCTTGGAGAAGGTTCCATTCCAGAACTCAGAGCCCTGTGAGTCCAGTAATTTGCTTAGGAAGTTACCTCCTGCTGAGGCCAGTGCCGGGGAGGTCGACTGACTGACAGCTGTAATTGATGGACACTGGTGATGATGTCAGGGGCACAGCTTTGTGGGACAGGCTGGTGATCTCCTGCCAATGTCCACTTGAATATCACTGGGAAGGCAGGAGATGACCAATCATCATTGCCTTTTAATAGTCTGTCGACAGAAGATAAGTTAAGAAATAGAGTTATATAAGACTGCTGGGCAGAGCAGGGCAGCAACGGGAGAGGGAGGGAAAAGGAGGGGAAGAAAGAGAAGGAGGAGGAGGAGGAGGAGGAGGAGGGGGAGGATTCTGTGTATATTATTTAGGATAAGCTAAGTTATGCTGTTATAACAAATGACCCCAAATCTCAACGGCTTAAAACAACAAAGGTTTATTTCTTGCTCACACTGCATATCCATCGAGGGTCAGCAGGGGTCTCTGCTCCATATTGTCCTCAGTCTGGGACCCAGGCTGATAGAGCCACCACCATCTGGAACACCATTATGGGAAGGAAAGAGAGAGAGTGGTGAATCGTGCACGACTTGTAAAGAGCCCACCCAGAAGTGACACCTATCACTTCTACTCACATTTCATTGGCAAAGGAAGGCATATGCCCTGCCTCGCTCAGAATCAGTGCAGAAGTACAATTCTCCCACATGCCCAGAATGAGAAAAACTGGAAAGTTTGTGAATAGCCTTCATATCTACCTCTCAGAGGATCCGAGATTCTAGATCTGGAAAGAATCTGTACTAGTTGGAACTATTTGGGTTGCAAATGTAGAAAGTGAAACTCAGACTACTTTAAACGAAGGACATTTATTGACTCACAGAACTAAAAATTCAGTGGTAGGTCTGTCTGTCTTCAGGCAAAACTTAATCCAAGGGATCAAATTCTCTAAGATCTGGTCTCTTTCCATCTCTCAGCTCTGTTCCCTTCCATGTAGGCTTTGTTCTCAGGTCTTCATAGTCCCGGAGTTCAAGTTCAATGGGAAGAGAGAGCCTGTACCTCTCTTCAATTTTAATAAAAATCTGAGGCCTCAATCTCTCTGGACCACATTGAGTCATGTGCATATTTCTGAACCAGTCACTGAATCCAAAAGGATGGAATGTCGGGCAGCCCTAAATCATATGTCTAGCCCTAGAATCAAAATTGAATTAACTTCATCAAAAGCATTTAGACCGGGCTTCCCTGGTGGCACAGTAGTTGGGAGTCCACCTGCCAATGCAGGGGACACGGGTTCGAGCCCTGGTCCGGGAAGATCCCACATGCCGTGGAGCAACTAAGCCTGTGCGCCACAACGACTGAGTCTGTGCTCTAGAGCCTGCAAGCCACAACTACTGAGCCTGTGCACCTAGAGCCCGTGCTCCACAACAAGAGAAGCCACCGCAATGAGAAGCCCGCGCACCACAATGAAGAGTAGCCCCCGCTCGACGCAACTAGAGAAAGCCCGTGCACAACAACGAAGACCCAACGCAGCCAAAAATAAATAAATAAAATAAAATTTTAAAAAAGCTTTTAGACCCAGGGGAGGGGAGAGATGGTTCCCAAGGGAAAGTCAGAATGCTGGACTAGAATAAGTGTCCAAAAATATACACAAATAAAATAACACATATCCACTATAGGATGTAGAGATGCTCTGACCCAGTGGCTTTCCAAGTATTGTTTTGTGGATGTGAAGAGTAGGATGGAGTTCCTGCACTCTCCAATCTCCCTTTCAATTAGAGAGATTGTGCTTTGTTATACACTAACATTCCACGTAAGATTTTTTTGGAATTAGAAAAGGGGGATCCTCTGCTTTTAAAAAAAACAGGGGGATTAAGCAACGCTGCTGTTTGATCCCACCTGCTCATTTTACAAAAGTAGAGATTGAGATTCAGAAAGATTAGTAGATTTCTCTTCACGTCTCATTGGCCAGAATTGGTCACATGGCCTTCTACCTGTAAGGGAGGCTGGGAAAGTGAGCATCTGGCAAGGAGAATGGAATGATCACAGCTGGCCTAGGGCTGGGCACATTGCCACCCCACACAAAAGTGGGGTTCCTTTAGGAAAAGAGAAGGAAGGAAATGGCTCTCAAGGAGCTGTCAGCTGTGGTGGTATGAGTCTGATCTCATTGAAAGTTCCTTAAGGCTAGGACTGGGCCTTGTGCCTCTGTTTAGTCCTCCACTGGTCTATGAAATGTGCCTGCAATGATCTCCTTTAATCCTCACAACAATCCTATGAGGCAGTGAATCACACACTGACTGTTAAACTGTCCAGCTAGAATGGACTTTTATCATTATGATTGTGCCCCATTTTACAGAAAGAGAAACTGAACTTCAGAGATGAATTAATTACCCAAGGTCACACAACTAGTAAATTTTGCTTGTTCCTAACTTGACATCTTTAGCACTGAAGGAGGAGGGAACTTTAAGCACAGATCTTTAACCATGTAGGGGTTGACTGTAGAAAGGTGGGGGGCAGACAGTGAGAACTGGGGCATGACAGAGGGAACAACAGCATGTGCAAAGGCCCAGAGGCAAAATAGTGTATAGAAATGGCAAACAGGTTTGCCATTTGCAGGTTTAGAACCTAATGTTTAAAGGAACATTATACTTAGGAGTTCAAGACTTGTATGAGGGCAATAGAGAGCCGATAGATATTTCAGGCAGAAGAATTATATCATCACATATGTAGTCTATCTTCAGTGGGGAAAATCAACTTCAGGGGACAGGACTAGAGCTGGGAGGCCATTGAGGAGGTGAGAGATGACAGTGGCCTGCATTACAATGTTGGCGATGGTAACGAAGTGTAGATTCAAGGAAAAAAATCAAGGACATTGAATCCACCAAGTCTGAATCCAGATTTCATAACCAGAGGTGACGATCTGGAGAAAATGGAAAAAGCCGAGACTGAGTCCCAGGTTTCTAGATGGTGGTGCCATTGGCTAAGCTGGGGTAGGTGGGAGGTGAGTGTGGAGGGCAGGAACCCAGGCAGCCTGGCTCCCGAGGCTGTACTCCTCGTCACAATCCAATCTCAATCCCCGACACTTAACACGCAGTAGGAAAAGGTCAGGACTCAGGACTGGGCCCGGGGTATTAAGGGAACCCTGATGGAAGTGAGGAAACCTCCCTCATTGGGTGTGGGTACAAGTCCTCACACAGCCAGTTCCTCACCCTGCAAAGAACACCCGGCACAAGTGAGTGCCCCCTGCCAGGAGCAGGTAGTGAGCCCCTCCCTCATCCTGCCTCAGAGCCACCATCTTTGCCCCTCCCCTGCACCCAAGGTAAGACATCTGGGCCCTCAGGTTCATCTTAGACTGACTGTAGTCTATCTTGGGCACCCCAGACTACACCTTAGGGTGCCCAAGATAGATTCTATAGAATCTGGTATGCACTTGATTCCTTTCTCCACCTGTATCCTCAGAGAATCAGCTGGGTGCTCTCACACCCTGAAGCTCAGACTCTGTGCCTGGTACAGTACTGAGGGAAAGAGTACCAAGATTAATTATTTCGACACTAGTTAAACTCATCCTAAAACTTGTGTGGAAGAATAAATGCCCCCAAATAGCCAAGTCAAAGAGTTTTGAACAAGAAAAGCAAAAAGTAAGGACTGCTCTGTCATATTGTAAGATATATTGCAAAGTCATAGTCAGATAAACAGTATGGGGCTCCAGACAAACAGCCTAGGAGAGGGCAGAACCAGATCTGTGTGTTTCTGGAAATGTACATGCAAAGATGAAAAGCCAGGTCAAAGCTCACAGAAGCATGTACTTTTGGGAATCATCTTGTTTCCAGTCCTGCACATGGATGCTAATACATGAACAAAGAACATACTGGCTTTGCATGTGGTCCTGGAATGAATGACTTCTAAAGCACTCCACAGACAGGCTCACCCTCTAACCAAAAACCGGGACACAGATAGTATCATCATTACGTCACTCTGGTGGAACTGAGGCTCTGAGAGGTTAAGCCACTTGCCCAAGGTCACACAGCTGGCATGTGGCAGAGATGGGATGCAAACCCAGCTTTCCCTGACCCTAGAGCCCATGCGCTCTGCTGCCTCTTCCTCAGCAGCAGCCCCATGTGGAGGGGAAGCAGTGTGAGCTGGAGCCACTGTGAAAGCCCTAGAAGCTGCTAGAAGCACTTGAACTCAATCTCTGAAGGGCAAGTGGATTTCGACAGGTGACTGGGATGATGGCTGTCAGGCAGAGGACCCAGCCTGGGGAAAAGGGCTTCGAAAGTGACTGTTTAGCCAGTGTGACCAGAGCACAAGATACCCAGGAGGGTCTAGGGAGACGGGGTCACCTGGGAGAATGGGGTCAGACTGATGAAGAGCTTCAAATGACTTAGAGGGGAATTGTGACTTTAATCTGTTGGAGTACAGTTTTGATTTTGTCACTCTCCCGCTCTACAACCTTCTGTAGCTCCTTTGGCTACTGTCTCCTGGCTAGTAAGGTAAGAGTATGTAGATGGAAAGATGGGGGAGAGCCTGGAGACAGAGAAACCAATTAGGAGGCTGATGTCACAGTCCAAGAGGGAGGGGACAAAGGCCTGGAGGGGATGGGAGGGAAGAAGAGCATGCACTTTGGGACAGGGTTTTGTGAGATGCACGCCAACCCCTCCCCACCCACCCCGGCCCTGGCCCTCATCACATTGAGGATCACTGCTTCTCTGTAGCATCAGATAACATTTCAAGCTCAGCAAATAGCAGGTACCTTATTCTACTCACAGTAGAACTGAGCTGTGAATAGCCAGAAAAACAACTGCTGCCTAAAACTGCAAAGAACAGCCAGCAACTCCCTCTTGGCTCCATCTTGGCACAGAAAATGAGAGTCAGACATTCCTAGGTTCATACGTCTCTTTGACACTTACTCAGGCAAGTAAACCTTTCAGCACCTCAGTTTCTTCACCTGTAAAACGGAGATAGTGATAGTACGTACTCCATAGGTTTGATGAGGCTTTACTGAGCTCATGTACATAAAATCTTCAGTAGAATAACTGGTATACACTAAGAGCTCAATAAGGTGGCTATTATTATCAATAACAAAATAATTGTTTAGGTAATATGTTAACTGTACTATGCGATTGTTAGGCAGCTTTTAGCAAAGGAATTGGTGTTGGAATTCTCAAACATCACTTATTTTATCACCAAGGTGGCGACATGGGCCTTATGACTAAGAAATGTCAGAAGATGAAGCAAATTCCATTCCATTCAATTCAGGAAGTTGTGAACTGTCATTCCTAATTATAAATTGTTAGAGAGGTAGATGGACAGATAGTAAATCATGAAAGCTAAACATATTTCCCTATTTGAAGTACTGATTGCTATTAAAAAAAATTAAAGAAAAGGAAAGAAAAGCCTATTATATCTCCCTCCAAAAGCCCCTGCTTCTGTGACAGAAGTCCATGGTGTCACCTCTAAGAGTTTTCATTATTCAGCAGTTTTGGGAATGAGTGATTGATGTAATTAAAGTTATTGGTAAAGAAAGACTCAGTTACCACAGAACAGATGAGTCAGCAGAAAGTTTAAGTAATGAAATAATGTTCCAAGGAGTGATTCTTAAAATAAGATTTTTTTTCACGCTAGATATCTTAACCATTGCTGATCAGCAAAAAGATGTGAAGTAGTTAAGAAATGGAGAAAACATGCTACACAATTTTAGAAATTCTCAGATGAAATTATTTGCAATCATATGAAACCGTATTTATTGAGTAATAATGGTAAGCACTCACATTTCTTGAGAGTCCACCATGTGCTTCGGTGCGCTTTGCATCCATTATCTCATTTAATCCTCACCCTGTGAGGTAGGTACTGTATTATCCCTGTTTTATGGATGCTGAATTTCAGAGAGGTTAAGGAACTTTCCCAGGGTTGCACAGCTGGCAGAGGGCACAGATAGGAACGGAATCCAAGAAGTCTGGCATCCAATAGAGTCTACCTTCTCCATCACCACAGGTCCTGAGCCTCTCTGTTTAGATTTCTTAGTCATCTAATCTGGTTCATTAATATACCCAAGATAGTAGAGGGTAGTCAGGATTTGAATTCACATCTGTCTGACCCCAGAGCTGTTTCAAAATTCATTTCTATGGGAAAAATCCAAGTACACTGGCTTGGAATCCATTTCTTTGTTTTCATTTCCATCAACATGTATTGAATACCCAGGACACTCCAGGCTTTGGGCTCTACTTTGGTGCTACAAAGATGGCTGGGGCAGGGAGACCTTCAGGAGGTATGTGATGGTCAGTATGACAGATGATGAAGTTCAGACTAGTGCAGTAGGCAGGGGAGACGGTTGAACAAGATCCCTCAGAAGGATCTATGGGACTTGGGGAGTGGATGCATATGAAGCACTGGGGAAACGAAACTGTTGGCATGTTTCTGAAGTCCTTCCACTGGGTCACTGGATGAAGGAAGGCAAAAGAAGCCAATCTGGGGTTGGGGTGAGGCTAGGAATGGGAAGGAGATGACTTTAGTTTGGGACATGTTTTTTCATCTGTCATTTTATCTGGCTTTATTCTTTTTTATATATATTTCTTTTTATTATTTTTAGTTTTTATTGAAGTATAGTTGATATACAATATTATATAAATTACAGGTGTACAATATAGTGATTCACAATTTTTAAAGGTTATTCTCCATTTATAGTTATTATAAAATATTGGCTATACTCCCTGTGTTGTACAATATATCCTTGTAGCTTATTTTATACCTAATAGTTTGTACCTCTTAATCCCCTACCCCTATTTTGCCCTTCTCCCTATCTGCTCCCCACTGGTAACCACCAGTTTGTTCTCTATATCTGTGAGTCTGCTTCTTTTTTGTTATATTCACTACTTTGTTGTATTTTTTAGATTCCACATATAAGTGGTATCATACAGTATTTGTCTTTCTCTGTTTGACTTATTTCACTTAGCATAATACCCCCCAAGTCCATTCATGTTGTCACAAATGGCAAAATTTCATTTTTTTTTATGGCTGAGTAGTATTCCACTGTATATATATACCACATAGAAATTAAGGAAACAGTCCCATTTACCATCATGTCGAAAAGAATAAAATACCTAGGGATAAACCTAGTTTGGGACATTTTGAATTTGAGTTGCTTGTGGTCCTTCCACCTGGAGATAGACTTCAGGTAGTGGATAGGTGGCCTGGAGAAGAGGTGACAGTGCAGGCTGGATGTAGGCCAGGTGTGCTGCAGCACCACTGAGGGGCATGGCAGGCCTTCCAGGGAAGGTGAGGGAGGGCCTACCCAATAAACAAGCTATGCTGAAGGTCCCCACCCAGGGAGAAAAGAAAAGATAGGAGAAAGGAGCAAGGTGTGTGTGTGTGTGTGTGTGTACAGGTGTGTTAACTTTGAGTGATATTACAGCCGGGAACCTAACAACACCCTACTTGTTAGCACTAAACAAAGTTCCCATGTGTCTCTGTGGCCAGCTTCAGAAAGGAGGGGAGAGGAATGGGAACCTCCCACTTGTAAGTATCTGGAAAAAGGGGCACTGATAGGGCAGGAACCTCTCAAAGGGAGATGCATCCACCTCCTCAAGCCCACCCACCCCTTCTCCAAATTTTGCTCAGAGCTGGAGGCTCCAACCCTCTCTTCTTCCCCTGCAGAAGAAATGGAGAAGGACCAGAGTCCTTTGTGGCGTCAAAGAGCATATTGGGTTGTGGGTCTTAGCCTCTTACCCCCGAAGAATGACCCACAGATAGGAAAAAAGAGATTCAGGCCTTGCAGAACCAGTGGAATGGAAGGAACAAAAGTTTACAAGGTTTGTAAGGATTCTCCCATCTCGGTCCTGCCTCCCCAGAAGCTCACCCAGAGATGAGGATTACAGTGCAAGGAATTCATTAAGAAAAGGGCGTAGGGGGAGCAGGGTGGGGACAGGGGGCAGCCACCCCTGGCTGCTCTGTCACCAACAAGCTGTGTGATCTGGAGCAAACTGCTTTACCTCTCAGGGCCTCAATTTCCATATCTGTAAAATGGGCAGTTACTATTTTTCACTGTATATATTCACTATTATACCACTGTGGTGGTATAAACATTCCTTTCAATATAAGTAAATGGTGACGAAATTCAAAGGAAATTATTCTGTAAATAGTAGTTTCAATAATCGTAGGCTATGACAAGGATTGGGAGGGCGAGGCTCAAATGAGTAAGTTTCGGGGAACACCGAGCAAGGCAAGGACTCTTTCCTTGCAATTTCGAGTCCTATGGAGCCTTCTCAGACATTCCTCAGACATTTTCTAGGACCTGTCAGGCACTTACCAGATTAAAAGAAAAAAATTAAAAAGAAAAAAGAAAGTAAGAAAGAAAAAAATGTCTGGAGAGAGGGGGAAAAAAAACCTCCACCAACCAAAATAAACCAGGCCAACGATTTTTCTACCACATTGTTCATAAGCGCAGAGGTGGTGTTTATTCCAAAAGAGCCCTTTTCTCCAAGTCGCCACCCATCCACTCTTTTATGTGATCCAGGAAAATCAGTCCTCAACTACCCATGAACATCTTTGCATGTATGAGTATTTAGAAAAAGAGCCACCTATTACCACAGGGTTTGGATTTAGATGCTGAATAGAAATAGAAGGCAAACGAAATCAACCAACCAACCAACCAACCAACAAACAAAAAACCTTGTGGTTTGGACCTTAAAAAAAAAAGTCTCAGCAATGACAACTGTGTGGTAAGTCTGATGTCAAACTGTGTTAGCTGGGAAGGTGTCTGGGATGTTCTGGAACTGTGAGGGTATTTGGAATCTAGGGCTAACAGATGTCCCACTCTGCTTGAAAGATATTGAGATGCTATTCCTAAGGGCCTGTGGGTTCCCTTGGGGACAAAGCCGCTGATAGTTTTTACAGAAAAAATCCCCAAGCTGACGACCATATATAGGACACAAGGAGTCAAGAAAAGGACTGAGGTTGGGGAAAAAAAAAAGCAAAAAACAGTCAAGGTGAGGCATTGAAAAAAAAAAAAAAAAGAAAGAAATACAAAATAAATGCATGAAAGACCTATGATTGGAGTCCTGGTCCCCAATTCAAATCTGTTTGCTAGGAGCTGCTCTGTAAAATGATGGGCAAAGGAACATTCATTTTTGCTGCATTATGTGAGATCCTTGTGGGCAGGCAGGCAGTCACTTCCAACAGGAGAAAGGAGCAAATCTTCTCAGATGGCAATTATTTAGGGAAGTAAACACTCCTTGGCAGGGGCAGAAGTCCTAGCACTTCCTTGCTGTTTGGGAGAGATGACATACTCCTAGCTTTTCCCTCATCTGTACTTCACACACTGAGTGCTGAGGAGGCAGTCTGTCCTCCAGCAGCTTTGGAGGAGGGCTAAGATATTTCCCGGCCCTGCCTAAAAATATCTCCCTTGACAGCCTGTCACAGTGTCTGAGACTCCACCATTCTACATTCATTCCTCTCTGTTAAGGCATTTTGTTTCCAGGAGTTCTCCGTTAAAATACAGATATCCAGGAGATCTTAGCTTGGCTGAGACAGAGGGAGAACACAGCCTAGGAGTTAGGAGACCCGGATTTCCGATTCGGTGCTGCCTATAAACTCACTGTGTGAGCTTGGGCAAGTCATTTTCACTTCCTGAACCTCAGTTTCTCCACTGATTAAAAAAAAAAAGAAAAAGGGAAAGGAAAAAAAGGCAGAAATAAAAGGGGAGATGGGGTTAGAAAGGTCTGAGATCTCTGGTCTCAGGCAGCAGGATCTGTTCACTTCAGGGTTTGGCCTGGACACTGGATGACCAGCATGTCCACGAGAGCAACTCCTTTGGGCCAAAGGGCTTGGGGATCAGGTCAATGAGTATCTTACTTCCCCCTTATCCAGAAAAAAAAAAAAAAATCCCTGCTCCTCCCTTACCGCTGGACATCTCAGCAAATGGCAACCCCATGCCTCTGGGTTTTCAGGCTCAAATTCTTGGAGGCATCTAGAACTCCACTCCTCTTATTCCCAACATCTAATCCATCAGCAAAGCCTGTTGACACTACCTTCAGAATATGGCCCAGACCTGATTGCTTCTCCCCACTTCCCCGGCTACCATGCTGGACCAAGACCGCATTCCATTACCTCCCCCTAAATTCTCCATCAGCCTCTTAACTGGTCCCTGCCTCTACTCTTGTCCTCCCAGAATCTCAGCTCCTCATATAGGGGGATGCCTTTAAAACATAAATTTGATCCTGTCTCTCCCTTCAAAACCCTCCCTCCCTTCCTCTCCCTCTCTCTCTCCCTCTCTCTCTGTCACATCATAAAATCCAAAGATCTCACCAGGACCTACGAGGCCCCATATAACCTGAACCTGGCTTTGCCTTGGTCTAATCCCCTCCCATAGAAGTCTTCTTGGTGTTGCTCAAACCTGCTCCCACCTCAGGATATTTGCACCTGCTATGCCTTCTGCCCAGAACTCTCTCCCCTGAGATACCTGCCTGGCCTATTTCCTAACTTCTTTCAGGTCTCTGCTCAAATGCCCCCTCCTAGGGGATGCTTCCCAGACTGCCCTCACTCCAAGATCACACTCCCATCCATGTCCTTACCCTACTTAATTTTTTTCCTAACACTCATCACCTGGAGATTGTGATAAGCCATTATCACACTTATTTGTTTACTTTCTGCCCACCCCTCTAAAATGTAAGCTCCAGGAGGGCAGGGACTTTGCTCTGTTCATTGCTGCATCATCAGCACCTAGAACAATGAACCTGGCATATTATAGATGCTCAATTATGTATGTGGCAGGAAGGGAAAAAATAGTTTAAGTGGAGCTGCACTAACATGGAGGCCAACCAAGCCTCTTACTGGAGAGGTCAATGCCAAGGGCTTCCCTGTGCTCTGCTTCAGCAGGGCAGGATGTCCCAGGGAGGCAAAGGTAGAGCCAATTGTTGGGAGATCTGGGTGGGGCAGTGTGCGGGGTACAAGGTCGGCAGGGGAGGTAGAGACTCCAAGCTGAGTTTATAAGTTTGTGGGCTGCAGGTTTTTGATTGAGACTAGAGGAAGTGGCTAAAAGGACTTGGGGACACATTCCAAAGGACAGGAGCCTGCAGAAAAAGGGTGGGTTATATATAAATGAGAGGAGGTCTGAACTGTCCTGTGAACTAACTTGAACTTCAATTCTGCCCCCATAGGGGATCCCAAGGCAGGTCTGGTCAGCTCCCCAAAGCTCAGCTGTGATCAGAGCTGCCTTCCCAGGCTCCCCAGTGTCCCCCTCCAATCAAGCCCCAGAGAGTGATGTATAGCCAGAGGAGGTAGGGAAGGGGAAGAGTGCTAAAGAACAACAGCTATTCTGGCAGGATTCTCCCCAAGTCAGAACCCAAAGCCTCAGTCTCCCACCCTCTCCCCTTCCCCCCAGGCCTTGGCTAGCATCTCCAGTGAAGTGAAGTGCTAAGAGAGCATGACCCTAATAACTGTATTGAAGGATGACTATCTGCCACCCACTAGAATCCTCACAAAACAGGGGTGGCACAGGCCCATTCTACAGAGGAAGCCATTGAAGTTCAGAGAGGTTATTTGATCTGCCCAAGGACCCACAGCTTAGTAAATTGCAGAGGGAGGTAGGATTGAGCCACCAAGGCCCAAGGACCCAACCAGTACACTGTAACGCCTCTGGACAACAGCCTACATCTCCATCTTCACACTGCCTGGGGTGCCCTGGTCACACTCAAGTCCTGGCTTCTAGGACGCTGGAGAGGTGCTGTCCACCTCTGGGCCTGCAGCCACCGGAGTCCTGGCCTCCCCCCCACCTCCACCCCCGCCTGAGCCGCTGGCCCGCAGGGGGCGATGGCGGCATGGCTGGAGCCCGCGCCCCAAGTCCGAGGCTGGTCAGCAGAAAGCGGCTAAGGTCAAGGAAAGACCCCAGGGCCAGGGCTGGGTGCAAGAGAAAACCATTGCAGGCGCTGAACCCCCGGAGGCCGAACCCCAGCTGTGCTGAGCGCCGCTGCCAGGCCGCCCCGCGTGGACCGGAGCTCTCCAGCCGTTGTTTGATGAGCAGCGGCCAATAAATTCATTAATCATCATTTTATGCCTCATCAAACCCCCTCCAAGCCCCTCCATGGGAGTTACACAAATTAGCCCCTGAAAAGACAGTAATTTCAGTTTAGCGAGGTAAGTGCTTTCTGATGGGCTCCGCGCACAGAGCTCTCCTGACAAGCCAATCCATCAGCGCGTTGGGGACGGGACGCGGCCGGGCCGTCCTGACCAGCCGGGCCTCACCAGTCCCAGCCCTGCCCAGCCTAGCCTCTGGGGGCTACCTGGCAAGGGTCTCCGCCTAGGGTGCCCCCTTTCCCAGGCTCCTTTGCACCCATCCTCCGCAGTCTGTCTCAGCCGGCCTCTTGCCTTCACCCACCCAGACCTCCTCCTCCACCCTTCTAAACGGAAGAAAAACTTTGCCGGAAAAACCGAGGCCCAAATTTGGGGAACGAATTTGTCGAGGATGGCGGAGACCGACGCACTGTTGCTGAAGTTCTGAACTCCCGCCCATTGGAGCTGGGAGCCAGGCAGCCCTTTCTCCTCCTACAGTCTGGATGTCCGGGTTCTGCGACCCTTTGAAACTATTGAAGGGTTGTGTGCATTGCGGGCATACATTGGGGGAGGGGGGGTTATCCACGCCAATCCTGAAAGAAATCGCAGGATCCAAAAGAGGGCCATCTGGGAACAGAGAAGGGTGGTCCTTCCGTCTAAAGGGCGACTCCACGGGACCCTGGTGGCCAGGGGTTGGGGTGGAGGTGGGGGACGCCCCTGGCCTTTTCCACGTCCCTCTCGTCTTTCTTTCTGAACCCCCCGCCTGGGGTGAAAGACGACGCCTGGGGAGGGGAGCAAGAAAGGATTTTCTATCCAATGGGCCCGGCCAGTAGGACTCCAGTATGGAGAGTTGGGTAAAAACCGCAGAACACTGTGGCGAGAGGTTGGGTATTTGCAAGCGCGAAGCCGAAGCCGCGCCTTCTCACTTTCCCGTCCCTTTGCACAGAAAGTCCCAAGGGGATCCTACCCGGCGGGCAGGGCGCATGCAGAGGAGATGGACGAGGAGCCGCCGCCCAAGCCGAGCCGACCGACCAGCGCTCGAGCGCCCAGCGACGCGCCTCTCCTTCATTAGCTTCCCCTCCACGCGGCGCTGCATGCCTCGGAAAATAAGTTAGCAAACGGGGAGCCGTTTATCTCTTTTATCTTGGGGCCTGATCCAATTAAATAAGTGCACATTTACATTTGCATCCATCAGGCGAGAGCTCTGAGAGCCCGGGGTTTGCTCGGAGCAAATAAAAGCAGATTTCATTGAGAAAAGTGGCGTCTGGGAGCGCCAGGCTCGTCCGGGCGCCGGAAACGAGCGCGGCCGGGAGGGCGGCCTTGGGGACCCAGGGTTGGGGCCTGCGGCCGACGGGAGGCCGGAGATCCCCAACGGCCCGGAGGGGCCGGCCAGCGCTGGGTGTGCAGCCAGAGCTGCAGCCCGGTCCCCGAGGCGATCGTGTTAGCCCACAACCTGGGTCCCACCTCGTGCCTGGGACCCAAGTCGCATTTAGCGCGAAAACGAAAAGGAGATTAGCTCTGGCCTGGTCCAAAAGGGAGACCCGTGGGGTGGGTGTAGGAACAGTCCCACAGCTTTGGCCACTTTGTGGGGGGAGAGCAGGAGGCAAGATTCCGGTCGGGCCGATTTTCCTCCTATTCGGGGGCCGAGTGGCAAAGAAGGCGAAAGTCAGGTAGAGGACGCGCCCCCCGCTGTCCCCAACATCCTTGCACCGGGGGAAACCAGCTGAGACTTCCCGTTAGAGCTTCTGGATGGGTAGAGGGGGACGTCCAGGTGAGCGCCTCCTCCTTTGCCACGCCGAGCTCATTAAAGGTGCTTTCGAAATAGTGTTTGAAGAATTCGAGGGTAGTTTTGTTTTGTTTTTCCTTTTCCTAAGGATGTCCAACCTACAGGCCAAAAGATAGAAACGATCTTTGGGGGCACGGCTGCGTCGTAGACCCCCGACATGCCAAACCGCAAATTAAAACTGTGCGGGGCCCAGAGGCCGGGAGTGGAAAGACCAGCAGAAACGGAATACCTGCACCTGAAGCGGGGTGGGAGCACCGGCACTGCCTGGGCTGCGCACCGCTGCGGCCACCCCCTCCCCGCAGGCTGCTCCAGCAGCCCGCATATTTCTCAACTGCCTGCCGCCAGGTTTTAAAGGCTGTGCCCAAGCCGTGGCAGGAATCTGTAGGGTTAATACTCTTCCAGTCGAAGGCCGTGCTTTCCGAATCCCCAATGTTAACTGGGTCCTGGGTCCCAGGCCGAAGCGAGTGGGATGGCGGAGCAATTTACGTTGGACCCTCTTGGGGTCCAGAGCTAAGGCCCCGCTGTGGGTGGAGGGCATAGCTGGGTGTCGCCTAACTCCTCCTCTCTGCGAGCCGCGTGGCGCCCGGGGACCAGTAGGCGGCGCCCTTCCTAAACTGCATCCGCCTCCGGATCCCTCTTGGGAGCGCAATCACATTCCTTTCACTTTGGGCGCTTTGCAGGGCGCTGTTCTGTGCCTCCGCCCCAGCTGGCAGCTTGTTAGGCGGGACAGGTGGGCTGGTAGGAACGGCCAGTTCTGAAACCGCTCGCACGACCACCCCAGCCCAGCCCCCAACCTTCCAGGCTCCAAGAGCTGTGCACATCTCAGGGAATGAGAGGCCCTGAGGGGTTTGCAAACCAGGAGGCCTCGATGAAGGCCCCTCACCCAAGCCGGGGAACAGCAGTTCGGGCCCTGGCACCCCGTTCCGAAGAGCGGGAAGGAGAAAGGGACCCTTCTGCAGCCTCACCTCAATGCCCGAGTATGCGCCCTCGGGGATTGACTGGGCTGTTGCCTCCTCGCCCCAAATCCCAGAAGCTGATTCGGCCCTGCACAGGGGGGTAAGGGAAGAAACCCAGCCGGTTCCCGGTTTGGCGCTGCCTCGTGGGGCTGACTGCAGGGACCCCACTCAGTGGTCCCGTGGCCTCTGTTGCCAGGGGTTCAGCGACTCCTAGTCCCCTTAGTGCCAAGCTAGGCTCGGCTTGGGGGCTGCAACCAGTTCAGCCAAGCGCAGGTGACAAATGCCCGCGCTACCCCAGCACCGAGGTGTATTAGGCGCTGCTTCGCATAACTTCCGCCCCCCAGTCCAAGTCTGCGAACAAACCCCTGGCACACGCCGGAAGGTTTCCCCCAGCGCCCCTTGCAAGGAGCATCGCCTTCGACACGGCCCAAGATGCGGCCAGCCTGAGGCTCGTAGGCTCGAGGAGGGACTTGGGACCTTACAGACACGCATCTACTTCTGGGATTAAACGCGGGAGACATTTCCTAGCTGCACATACCTCGATCCGCCCAGCAGGCCGCCCGCAAACTGAGAAGTGTCTAGACAACAGAAAAACCACTGGCCACCGAAACCCAGCTCTACAAAGGAGAAAACCCTAAACTTAATTTGGGGCTTGTATTTAGGACGAAGTACGCAAAGAAAACCCTCGACCCTGCAGAGGCCAAGGGCAGGAGGGATGCGGACAGGGGGCAGCGATGTGGGCACCAGCCTTCCAGCCTCTGGCGGTTTCGCTGCGCAGCCGGGAGGCGTCTCGCGCAGCCCCTCGTTGGGGAGAAACGCCGCGGGCTCCCCGGTACGCGGTTCCCGTTCCCAGGCAGCCCCCGCGGGCATTCGGCTCCCAGCCCGGACCCTCGGCAATCAGACCCGGGAGGCCCGCGCCGCGCCATTTGCATATTCCCGGGAACACAAGGAGGCCTACAATTTTCTTTTTAAAATCGTTGGGCAGGGTTTAGGGCCAGTGCTTCCAAATCCCGCAGAGTTGATGTCGTCCTTAAACTCTCTCTTAAGAGAAGGCGACTGGCCTAGTCTTCTGACTTTTTTAGAAGAGAAGGTGACTCCTGGGGCTGCATATTCAACAGGGGGGAAAAAGCTGATTGTGAACCGGGCTGTCGGGGGGTGGATGGAGGGGGCTGGGGCGCGGGGGGTAGGGCAAGTCATCTCTGGAATTCAATTGTTTAAAAAAATCATTTATAATTAAAGGGACAAAATAAAATACGATCGTCTCATGCATATTTAATCATTCACACTTCCAGCTTTGAAACCATTTTCCCTGCGTGAATTTTCTCACTAATTTAAACACTGAAGTCGACTGCTGTTCAAGAAAACATCTGGACAATGCTGCTTTCAAACTTGTTTAAATTCGAATAAGCTAAAGGAGCCCCGTTGCAGGTTAAAAAAAAAAAAGTAGCAAAAGTGAAAACTCCGGTGAAAATTTGGGCTGTGTTTTAAAGAACAGGGTTAAAGTGGTCTTGAGTAGAAGCGCAAATATGTGAGTTTTGATTTAGCCTAATTAAACCGGTGTTATGTGCAAACACATTCTCTCTACGCTCAGGCTTGGGTTTAATAGAGCAAATTAATTCCCCTCGCTGGGGTATGTTTTTGCTGTAAAGCCTCCCCTCCCCCCGACCAGTGAAAATTTCCCACGAAATTCCACAAGTCCGCGGTTCCCCATCTCCCGCGCAAAATGGAGACGCGAGCACCGACTGTGCTGGCGGGCCTCGGGCGCAGGGCGGTATCTCTTCCTCATGTGGGATTGAGACGCAACCTGCCTTTTCGTTTTGCGATGAAAGATGCGGGATTAGACGGAGAAAATAAAACCTCAAAAATACTTTTGTAGCTACTCGGACTCTTGAATCCGAGATGGGAAGAGTGCTAAAGTGACAAGCCTGATCAAGTCCACAACGGCCTCATTATCTAGGCAAACGTCCTCGAACTTTTGAATGCCGCTTGTCCAAAAAGGGGCCCTTGGGGGTGGGGCGGGGGGGCTCTTCTGGTCCGTTCGGGGCGCCCCTTGCTTCCCCCAAGCGCCTATGGCACTCCCTCCCCCACTTCCGCCCACTCCCTCTCCAATCTCCGACTCTGCAAAGTGCAGGCTTGTAATTCAGGACAAGTGTGACACCTACCTGTGAAAGGGGGGAACCGTACCCTCGCTGGTCCCGCGGCCCCAGCCCCGCGGCTGCGCGGGGAATCTACCCGGCCGCCTACCACCCTACCACCCTACCACCCGCACGGTCGCGGATGGAACATTTACTAATCTAATCAAATCCAGCGAACGAAGAGATCAATGCCCAATTTTGAAGGGGTAGAGAAGACAGTGACTTGGGAAAGCCTTCTCCTTGTCATCCCCTAACGCTTCCCGCCCGCATTAGCCCAGAGCACCTTTGAAAGAGTAATAAGGGCTAAATCCGGCATAAAATCGAACTCATTAGCAAAGTTCACCAGCTGATTGCTTTGCATAAAACACGACACTGATTGGAAGTAATTAGGTTAAGCAATGGAGCTCGGGTGGTGCGTGTCTCTAGCTGCCTTTACCATCTCTTCTCCCTTCTGGGCACACACTTGGGTCTCTCTCCTCCCTTCCTCCAGGGTCCAATCTCCCCACAGCAGCCCGCATCAGTGATCCAAATCTGCATTCCGGGCAGGGCCAGGTTCCCCGGGGCTCGAAGCCTAATTACTGTTTCCCGCTGGCACACTAGGTTCGGTGGAACCTTTCATTCCCCACTTCGAAAAAAAGTTGCAGTTTGCACCTTTTGTCCAGGGCGATGGACAGTTTACTGTGGCTTCTAAAAAGTAATGAGTGGCTCTGATTATGTTAAAATCTCTTTTAATTAAATATTTTGCATTTTACAAAGGCGGCTGCAGTTTCTTTTACTTTTTAAATCTAAGAGTATAACTTGTTCCCTTTCTGTGATAATACTTTAGCTCATACCCAGAAAAATCAATCGGTGTAAAAAATTAAATTAAACTTGTATTTTTAAACTATGAAACAGTTTTGGGGGAAACACAAATGTATATATTTATATTACAAAAAAACATTAAATGCCTGTACAGGTGTCTTAATTTCATAATTTACTTCAAAGATATTGAGTTATCAATTTAAATACAAAAATGCTACATTAAATATACAGAATAAGATTTAATACAAATCCTTTTTTAAATTTTTCTTTTCAGTTGATTAAGACATTTTTGTTTGTGTGTGGAGATGTTTACATTTTTATGTCATCCATCTCCAGGAACTATAAACTTTTTAGTAGGAGGGGTAGTTTTGTTTTTCTCTCATGTTGATGGAAAAATAACTGCCAAGGCCATGTTTTTTTAAATAAATTAGTAAAGTCCAGGACCGACGCAGCCCGCGTTAAATGTCGGACATACCTTTCTTCAATTCATAGGGAGAGTCTTTGCACAGGTCTAGCTGGGACTGGCTCCGCAACATTTTCGGGTCTTTAGCCAAAGCGTCCGCTCGGTTCAACACGGTCTGGTTTAATCCATTGAAATGCGAGCTCGGACCCGTTGTAGGGCCTGGCCCGGGCCCCGGGTGGCCGTGAAGGTGTCCGAAGGAGCCATAGTTCGTGTAGCCAGGATAGAAGGGCGCCGTGTAGTACAGAGGCCGGGACAGCACTGTCCCGCCTGGAAAGGGACACTGAGCCGAGGGCGAGCGCGATGGCGCCGGTGCTGGTGACGCGCGGCTGCCTCCTAGGGCTTGCCCGGCTACGGGCCCGGGGCACGGTGGGCACGGAGAGCCCTCGCTCCCGCCGCCCCCGTCCTTGACCTTGTCCGAGGATGTGGCGATCTCCGCCAGAGACCACAGTTTGGGCTTGGCGAGCACCGCCTGAGGCGGTGGCGGTGGCGGCGAGTGTATGACCGAGGGCCCTCCAGGACCGGGGGGCAGCTCTCCCGCGGCTGGGTGTGGGCCCGGAGCCGGCGCGCCCGAGGAGTAGTGAGGGGCCGGGTCCTCGGCCAGCCGAGCTGCCGCAGGCCCGGCCGGGGAGGGCCCGCCGGCGCGGGGGGGCCCGGGCAGCGCGTCGAGGCGGCCCTCGGACGGCGGCTCTTTAAAATCCGAGTCGCTGAGGCTACCCTCGGTCTCTTTGCCGGCGGGGGTGGGCGGCCCCTGCAGCCGTTCACAGCCAGAAGCCGCCTTCTGCTCTGCTCCTCCTGCGGGCGAAACCCAGGCGGTCAGAGGCGCGGAGGCCGTGCGGCGGGGCCCAGGTCCCCGCCCGCAAAGGCAAAGACCCCTGCCCTCAACCTCCAGGCCCTGTGCGCCCCCTCTCCAGTCCCCCTTTTGCTCAACGCACCCTTTCCCGCGTCCACCAACCTGCATCGGGGCCCTCGGGGTCGCCCTTGTCCTCGGGCTTCTGGGGCTCATCCTCGTCGTTCTTCTCCAGATCAATGTTCTCTTCCTCCTCCTCGTCCTCGCTGCGGTTCCGCGGCGTCCACGTCATCTTGTTCTCCTTCTTGAGGCGCCGGCGCGCGTTGGCGAACCAGGTGGACACCTGGGTGAGGGTCATCTTGGTGATGATGGCCAGCATGATCTTCTCGCCCTTGGTGGGGTAGGGGTTCTTGCGGTGCTCGTTGAGCCAGGCCTTCAGTGTAGCGGTGGCGTCTCGCGTGGCGTTCTTCCGGTACGCGGGGTCCCCGTAAGGGTACGAGCCCAGGGGTGCTGCGTACGGGTGGTACCCCAAGGAGCCTGCCATGCCGGGTGTATGGTCGTAGGGAGAGCCCTGCAGAGAACAGGCAGAGAGAAAGTGAGAGTGGGCCGTGGTCCCCAGCGCCACCTGGGCGACCGAAAGACACTTTCCCTGCGCCCAGGGGTCTTCGGGCTGCGAGGCCCGCACTCAGGCTTCCCCTGGGGCAGGGCTGGAGAGCTCAGACCCTGGGGCAACCCCTCCTCCTCCTCATAAGGAAGCGGGGGCGCCAACTCCTGAGTCCTTGGGGGTGCTTGGAGCCGTCCTGACTTCCCTGGCCCCTGGTAGGCCCCCCTCTGCCCGGGAACGTCCTCCCCCCGTGCGCAGATCCGGCCACCGCGGCCGGGCCCTCTACCCAGAGAGAGGCCTGGGCAGCGGCGGCGACTCTGCGCTCCGCGCCCGAGTGGTTGCGCGTTGGGAGCAAGGGTGGTGAGCAAAGGAAGTCAAGGACTTTTTTTCCCCAAAGAGAAAGGCAAACGAAAAGCTGAGCCTTGCCTCGGCACTCCCACCCCTCCAAAAGTGTTACCCCAAACCGAAGCCAAGGCGCTTTTCCAGAAAGTGCACCCGGCCGAAAAATCCCGGATGCACCGCAGCTCGCCCGACTTTTCAGAAATTTAATACCTCCAAATCGGATTGCGAAGATAGGATTACGGATTTGCAACATTTTGGAGGACTAATTAAAGGCGAGGCCAAACACATTTACACAGACTTAGCACGCTTCTGTTCAGATTTCGGGTCTATTTCTTTTGAACTACTTTCTCCAAATGGCAAAACCAAAAAAAGAAAAAAAGTAAAATGTGCAGGGCGGCCTGGAGCTCACGTTTGAACCAAATGCTGCTCTTTAATCGCAGCGACCTCTCCCCAAAAAACCCTTTCCGCCAACTCAGCGATCCGAGCAAGACGCGGCTCTTCTCTCCGAGCAACTCCTGAGCCCGAGGCCCGGGCGAAGCCGAGGGAGACAATCGCCCAAGTTTGCAGGGTCCGCGAGGCTTGGCAGGGGCGGTCCGCGGTGGAGCCGAGGCCCGTGTCCCCCGCAGCCCCCGACCGCCCCAAGCTGCCCCAGCTGCCCTCGCCCGCCCCGGCTCCCGCTCACTCACCACGTACGAAGAGAAGGCGGCGGCTGCCGCCGCCGCGGGGTCGGCGCCGTACTGGAGGTGCGAGTTGTAGCCCGGCGAGGGCGCCGTGAAGGCGGTGGAGCCGGCGTAGGGCGAGAACGCGGAGCCCGACGACGAGCGCCCGAGCTCATCCGTGCGGGGCCCCGAGATGACGCTGGTGCTGTACGCCGGGCACGAGTAGAGCGCCAGCGAGGCGGACGGCTGGTACAAGTAGCCCTGCGGGTAGGACATGGCCACGCACGGGCATGGGGCGCTCCGCGCCGCGGCCGCCAACGAGCCGGGCGGCGCCCTGCGAGGGCGTGCGGGCGGGCACCTGGTCTCCGGCTGCCCCGGGCCGCCGCTCCTCGGGCCCCGGCTCCCGGGCTCCGGCCCGCGGCGCCTCCTCGCTGGCTTCCCGCGCGCCTCCGGCTGCGGCCGCCGAGCCCGCTCCTCTGCGCGCCTCGCTCGCCCCGGCAGGGTTTTCCGCCCCCTCCCTTGCTGCTTTCTCTTTTTCCCCCTCGCTCTTTGCACTGGGGGGCTCTGCTTTTGGCTTCGCAAAGGTCCTGCCAAGATGCTAAGTTGGAAATTGAGGATTCTGACGCCTTGTGCGCGCCTGAAGCTCCTCCTTCGCGGGGTGTAGTCGGTGGGAGGACTGGCAGGAGCCTCTGGGCGGCCGCAGCCAACCCGGCCGCCAGGCGCGCCTCGCCCTCTCCCTCTTCCTCCCCGGCTCCCTCTCCCGCTCGCTGGCGCTCCCCTCGCCCCTCCCTAGTGCCCGCCTCTCCTCCGCGGCCCTCCTCTCCCCCCTCCTCTTATCCCCCCCCCCTCCCCTCCTAGGTCTCTCCCTCTCTCTCTCTCTCTCTCAGACTCTTGAGCGCCGGCCCCAGGATGACAAACACATCCCAGGCGCGCCGATCTCTTCCAACTTTCCTCCCCTGCTAAGTCGGGGTGGAGCGGCGGTTCCGACATAAGGCGGGCCCTGATGGCCGGTCCCGCCGCTTCGAAGCACAAAGGGAACGAGGTCGCGGACCGCGCGCCAGCGAAAGCTCTGCTTTCTGTACGCCGCAGTAAATCGCGGAGTTAGCGGATTTCTTGTTCGCCAGAAGGCTGGGCTCCAAGGCAGATCGCCGCCCACCCGCCCCTGGCTTCTCCCCCAAGCTAGGGGACCCGAGAGCGAGTTGGATACCCGGAATGAAGGCCCCCGAGAGAGCCGGATGGATGCCAGCGTCCAGGGCGCAGGGAGTCCGGGGTGACTGTCCCTCTCCGCCAGCAGCAGCAGGTGGGCGAGAGACAGGCCTTGGACATCTGCACGTCTCCGGCCCGGCCTCCCTTCCACCAACTCCCCGCCAGACGGCGAGGGAGGAGGCACTGGGGACCCAGTACTACGGGGGTAGCCTTTCTCTAGAGAGGTAGTGGGCAAGAGCTGCCAGACGGAAAAGCAGCTACATCGGAGTGGGTCTTCGGACTCCACTACACCCCCTCCCGCAATGCCTGGCTGCCTCTTTCTCGGGGCTTTGCATTATCTGCAGCTCGCCCCGCCAGGCCGGTGGTGGTGGAGAGTGCGGGTCCTCTTCCCCTTCGCACCCACTCTCGCATCCGCCCACGCTCCACTGCTAACATTGCGGAGCAATAACCAACCCCACCACCGTTTGTTCAGCGAGGCGCTAGCAAGGCAAACACACACAACCGAATCACAGGCCCAGCCCTTGCCCACGAAGGCCACACATTTAGAATACAAAACAGACCCTTTGCCTGTCTCTCCACACCGCGCCGCCACAAGCCACAGAAGCACTGGAACTCTGGGACAGACAGGGGCGCTGGTGAACCAGGACAGGGGCTGGCACAGTGTTGGGCACTCCGCTGGGGCCCAGTAGATCGGGGATTTTGTGGCCTTTTATAATGAGGTCACACGGAAGCCGAAGTATGCCTATACACAAAGTTTCCCTCAATGACTCTGACGGGGGAGATACACTTTTATTTCCTGAGCTCCAACCCCTGCACACAAACCCACTCTCCACAACCGCACACTCTCCGCAGCGCGACTTCACGCACGCGCGCTGACTCCTCCCCCCGTCAGTTCCCTCCAGGCTCCGCCCCTCAGGCGGACGTCCTCCTACAACCGCTCAATCCTCCCGGCCCCATCCCTCCCGGCTTTCACCTCTAATTGGACGCTGGCCTCTATTGGCTCCGCCCTTCGGCGACGTGGGCCCGCTTTCCTCCGAGTAACGGCGCCGAGGGGGCGGGGCTGGGCGGGGCGACGGCGCGCTATTGTCATGGAGACGGGAAGCCGGCGGCGGCGGTGGCGGGAACAGCCAGGCTGAGGTGGCAGCGAGCCGGCCGAGACTGAGGCGAGGCCGAGCGGCCTGGAGCGCGCGGAGCCGGCCAGTGGCGGCCTCTCAGGCAGCCAAGGGGCAGTGTCTTCCGGGGCTCGGGCAACGCCTGGGTGGTCGCGGGGAGTGCCCCGAAGCGTCCCTGCTCTGCTCGCATCGCTCCCGCCTCTCGCGGCCCCTCAGCTCCCCAGCGCCCGCCCCCTGGCTCCGCCCGCCGCCGGCTCCGCCCGCCGCCGCCACCGCCGCCGCCGCAGCCCTTCGCGCTAAAGGTCGGTAGCGGCCCGCGCGCGCCGCCCGCCGGGGGCTCGCGCCAGCCACGAGGGAGCGTCCGCGGCTCGCGCGCCCGCGCCGTGGAGGAGAGGTGAGCCCCAGGTCCTCCATGCCACCGCGTACCCGCCTTGTTGCGGCCGGGCTTCCTGCCTCTCGAGCCGCGTCCGCGTCCCCTCGTGGACCGGACGGACGCGGCGGTGCCCCGCGCGCCTCCGTGGGCATGGGCCGCGTGAACGTTGGGCAGGTTTCTCCTGGTGTGACGGTCCCCGGGCGGGCGGGCGTGGGCGTGGGCGTGTCCCCTCCTTCCACGCGCGGCGGCTTCACCCTCTCGGCTCTCGTCCGAGATTTCTGAAATGCTGATTTCTGAAATGGAGCCGTGGAGGTTTGTGCCACCGAAAATCTGAGTCTGTCAACACAGACATTCTCATTACATCATCATGCCACTCTGGGCAGCTAAGCAACCCCCCGCACACACACACTATACTTACAAACCCCCCCTCCCACTTCGTTTCTTTCTACTGTCTTCTTTTTGGTGCACGGACTGTAGAGAATCCTGCAAGATATTGAGGCATTTAGAATTTATGGTTCTGTTGCTGTGGTTGTCACCTCCGCTCTACGTCAAATTTGAGACTCATTTCTTAAGGATGTCTCTATTTTCTGGTTTATTTGCACATTGATGGCTCTGATGCTCGGCTGGCCACGGCCGCCCGGCGTCTGAGATAGACTCGTGTTAATATGTGAAAGGGAAGAGCTGATCATTAGCGGGCAGACGGGATTCAGATAACATCTGGAGGGTTTTCTCCGTTTTCATGTGAAAGCTTTCACGTTTTTGCTGGTAAACCGGAGGTTTTAACTTTTAGTCTTGGTAGCAGTGACGATAAGGATACGTTCCCTTCTCTCCACCCGCCCCCCCCCCGCCCCTTTAAGTCCTTTATTCATCAGCTTTGCCGTATGGGAGCCTGCATGCTTTTAGCAGTAGTTTAACTCGTCTCTTGTCACTGAAGCTTTCTCCCCCAGCAGAGGTGGGAGCTAACTCCCTCTGGTTCCAGGTTACCAAGACGACTCCTTTTCTTTTTTGGCTTACTATTGCATTTGTATCTTTCCGAACATTTTAACTTACACTAGGGATAGGTATTCCCTGATTGTTCTTAATGAAAGACTTTTAAAAAAATCGAATTTTAAAACTTCCTAAGAGTTTATTGGTTTGTCATGTCTGCACGGATCCTGTTATGCATAACTCTTAAAATTTAGAGCTTTAAAATAAGATCCACAATTGTATTGTTAAGACGTGGTTGTGGAGCTTGCTCTTCGAGTTTTAGCTGTACAGTTGTCATTGTTTAAATCAAGTGCAAAAGAGGTTATTCCTGTTTATTTAGTGTAATAACTGTTTACAGTTAAAACTTTAGAGACTCATAAAAGTAGATCTGCTGTATTTTAAAGATCTCATCATTCTTGTGGGAGAGACACAACAGTGACGCTAGGAAAGGCAACAGATTGCTTCTGTCATATCGCTTTGCTGTTTTGGAGTGTACTTAAAGGATTATGATTGATAAGGCTGTCTTGCCAGAGAATGTTGACACAGGTGTGCATCGTTATCTTAATTAAGATCCTGAGAAAATGTTGTCTATAAAATGGTGACATAAGAAGGGCGGCATATTTCTGTACAGTATTGCTTTTGGAGAATTTAATTGCATAGAAACCTGTCTTTGAGCTTCCCGATTTTGTGAGCACTTTGGCAGCAGAAGTTTTAGAGAGAAATGATAGTTCAATGTTAAGTGTTCTGGCATGTATTAATACTACTTGTGGCTTTTTGGCAATGCCTTTGTCGACTTTCTTTGTGCTTCCATCTTTGTGGAATAATGGTTCCTGATTTAGAAAGAAAAGCATACATAGCATAGTATATTATTAAGCAGACATTTATTAGTGTTCAGTAAAAAATATGTAGAGGAAGGCGTGCTTAATGTGCAGAAACAAGATTGTAATAAAAAGGTAAATATATAAGAAATTTATGTCCCTTCACTTTTTTAGAAGACAGTCTCCTAGAATGTTTTAATGATCTAAAACAATTTCTTTTTTCTTATTGTCAAGTACTTAACTACATTGTTTATGGAATGCCTTGCTTTTATTTCCAGACATAGAAGAAAACTGTTTTATTTCTTCCAAAATGTGGTTCTGTAAACTTGAATTGATGAGCAAGTGAAGATGGTGCATTTAGACTCTTATTAGTTTAAGGATCTGAATCATAACCTGGATGACCACTAGAATAGTATTACTGTCCTTTACTTCAAATCTCTGAGTACCAAATGCCAAAACAATGGCAGGACAGATGCTGTTGGTTATATTACCCCTTGGCTTACCCAGCACCTAATACCCTTCAACATAAGTATTGCATTAGGATTTCCCCCCTCTCTTTGTATCTCATGATTTCCTGGAAGCTGGCTGTCCATCAGTGTGTATGTAAGATGTGTGAGTGTTTCTCTTTAATATTAAAACTCATTGTAGAAAGAGGAAATGAAAGTGGAGGAGGCCATAGGCGTTATGATCGGAGAGGCCAGGTGTAGAGTCACAGCTCATTCGTGACTCCAAGGATAATGAGCTGCAGAGCATTACATGGTAAACTAAAATCAAAGAATGACTGATTTAGATTTGTTTGCTGAAACTAAAACAAGAGCATTAATTTTGAGATAATTGCTTTACTTATCCCCCAACTCCCCTTCAAAAATTTTTTTTCTGGCAGCTAAGATCAGCATCCCAATGCTATTATCCATGTATTATTTTCAAATTTGATATGCTGTGTTAAAAGAAATGAAATAGGAATATGAGCTAATTACCTGTCATCTGTTTTAATAAGTAACACCAAGTAATTATTAATATATAATAATATAATATATTTTTACAGTATAGAAATCTTGTGGAAAATGTCAGTGTTCTTCGGTTGATAATGTGCAAGTAAATGAGATCATGTAATCCTGAGTGAATTAAACATGTTCTTTAAAACAGATTATGAAAACAGGATCATATTTTGGAACAGTGTTTTAACTCTGAGATAGCACAGCCTATTTTGTGTGGTAGTATCTCAATATCTTTGTGTATTTCCCTTCAGTGTCTACATTGTGTTGGCTCCTGTAGTTTAACATCTTTTCGGTATAAATATTAGCTGTTTTATAGAGAATAATTGTCCTTAATAGAATAGCAGCTGATACAACTCTAAGAAGATGTAAAATCTTGGAATTATTTTTTTCTTGTTCAGTAATGACTCTGGTTTGCTTTCGTAGCACTACTCTGGAGTGTGATACTCATGGCTTATTTCTGCATAAATCTGCAGTATTTTATAGCTAGAGTATACCTGAGCACCAATTTAGCTTGGCAAATTAACTTAGATGCTTCAAAATTGAAAACCAGTATATTCAAATGTAGTTAAAGTTTAAATCTTTATTAGTAAGGATGCACTTAACATTTGTTCAGGAGAATAGAATATAATTTTCTCCTGCAGTTGTCATTTATGTAATCCATTTTTCTAGCCTTTTCTCAGGCTAATGATATTCCACACCTTGATACAGTCTTTAGTTGTTTATTTGCGATAATATAGAGTGATACCTTGGAGGAAATTAGATTAGATATTCACATCTAATATCCCAAAAGTATTTAACCAGACTTCTGTGTTTCCTTAAACAGAATCGTTTCCATTTTCTGTGCAGGTTTTAAGTATGATGTTTCCGTAATACATTTGGATGTTTTCAGCTAAGCTCACTTCTGAACTATGGGGTTCCTCCAAATGTTGACTGAAATTTGTCCTTGTACATCCCCAGGCTCATCTGCAAGTGAGTGTCTGCACAGTTGTGCTTGTGTGTGGAGTAAACCCAAAATAGCATCAGCGTTTGTTTTACCAAAGTATTTGTATTGGAAATAGGGATGGTCTAAGTACAGAATGTAGAGAGTGTCACTTGAGGCCTTTGATTATTAAAATTTTGCCAATGCATTGGTAAGTAGGAAAATTTCTGATTCATGGAAATGCACTTAAAATGCATTTATTTTTCAATGTTATCATCGGATAGTGAAATTTATGAAAGTGCTTTTCGTAAAAATCAAGACTAAAGTTATGATATGTTATAGAAATAGGATTATTATTTAAAGGAAATAATGTTTATATCAAATTACAGTTTTTGATTATTTTCATTACCCCAGTTCTTTTAAGAATAAACTTAGAGGGAGTATCAGCTCTAGTCATGGGTACTAAACTCTTTTAAATAGACAAAGGATATACAGGTGTGCTCACAACTTGTCACTTCTCATCAAAATAGGGGCTGCTGAATACAAGCAGATGAGAAAAGCTATGAGAAAAAAAAAATACTGTGCAGAATATTTGTGTTGCCTAGTGGGGAGAGCAAGTACTGGATTTAGTGATAGAGAATATTTTCTTAAGTAAAAAAGATGGTTGGATGACCAAAAAAAAACAGCTAATTCTACAGAAGGCAACTCTAGTACAGCCTGCAGTAGAATAAATGCTTCTCTGTGGATACTTTCAAAGGCATTAAAGTGATTTTTAATGTTATATAATTGTTTTTACATAACACACTTGTGTTCTCCTATCACTGATTGGGCGTTGTGGGGCTTCATGTATGACCAAGAGCTGAAGCATTACAGTGACTTAGGAAACACACAAATATGAAGAAAATGTTAAACAGTGAGCAATCTGATTCCTCTTTGTTTGCCTTTAAGCTTAGTTTTTGGGTTTTTTTTTGGTTTTTTAACCACATGTCAACTTGTTGAATTTTAAAAACAGGAGGATTAGATTTTTTTTCCCTCCTAAGGGTGAATATAGGAAAAATCTAAACATATATGCAAATTGGTTGAGTTTTATATCTGTTATTAGCCAAAATTTATTATGAAGATTCATATTTATTTCTTATATATTAATGGTATTCAAATGTATTAAAACTGATAGCTCTTTTATATAAAATAGATGTGTGAGGGGGGTTCCCCACTCTTGAAAATATGAAGGAAAGCATGTCCTTTCAACAGTAATAGGTTATGGTTGATTAATTGAGAAGGTTAACATTTGAGAACATTTGAGAACTAAATGTTCTCTAGTGGAAATGGCTAGAGTATGCTTTTTGAGAACTATATCATTCAGGAATAAAATCAATTGAAGTATTGGTAATTAAATTGTAATTCAATAAAGGAACGAACTGGTAGGAAAGATGAAGCTAACTCTTGCTGTTTTTCTCTTTAAGAATCTACAGTCCATAATGGAGCTACTGTACTGGCTATTGGAAGAAGGAGATTCTGAAGATAGGGAGGTAATATTATCTCTTTTAAAAGAATACTTTCCTCTGTAATCCTGTGCCTTTATTACATATAAGAACTTTATCTAGTAGAGAGCAATTTCTTTAAATTTGGGGTATGGAAACAATCTGATTTTCCTGTGTTGAGTTTTCGAGCTCCTCCTCCTGGGGTAATAGGCTATGTTGGGAGAGCTGAGAAATCTCATCTAGGCATACTCAGCACCCTTAAAATAGCTTCTTTCTGAGAATTAGATCTGTGATGGTGGCCTACCCCGTTCTAGTAGATGTCATTTTAGCTTGTGGTTGATGTGCAGGCACTGAGCACGTTGCTTAGCTGTCCTCATTTACCTCTCTGGCTTTGTTGCCTTCTCTGGGGGAACGTGCCCTCGGCAGGGTGGTTTACTGCCAGCCACCACCCAGCTCTGAGTGGGAGACTTGCTGGTTGACAACTGGTTCCAGGGCTCTGCCAAAGAGCTCACCAGGCCCAGCCTGGGCTGCTCTAGCGCACTGGAGGCCAGGAGCTCCCACACACGGGTTCCTTCCCTAGTTGTCAGCTTTAGGTCCCTTTCCATTTTTTGTGTAATCCTAGGCTATGGGTAATACTTTCCGTTTCCTCTCACTAGGTTGGCTTGTTGCTTTCTTTGCAGCTGTTGCAGGGATTCACATGGAATGGAGGACTGTTTTATTCTGGATGAGATCTTTGATCATTTCCCCACATGCTTTTCCAGTTTCAGAAACCTAATGCTGGTGTTAAAGAATGAATCTAAGATTCTTGAACAACAAAAATGAAAAATGAAAAATCTGTGTCAATAAGAAAAGCTTCCATCTTTTCATGCTATGTTGCTACATTGCCCATGCAAGTTAAATTAAAAACAGAGTCAAACCCTTTTATAAATTATCAATCGCTATGTCTAAGAATGTTTATAAAGGCTTAAATTGTGTAATGGTATTTATGTCATTTTTTTTCCTTTTTAAGAAAAATGATATACTTTTCTAGTCATCAAAAATACTCCCTGAACTATATCTATGGAGGGATATTAATGTAATAATAAAGGGCTTTATGATGTCTAATTATGTAATTGGGAAATTGGTAAGCAACAGTAGTAGCTAAAATCAATTTCTTCTATTAAAGAGCTAGTATACATTTAAAAACAAAAACCTTCAAGAAGGAGACTCTTGAATCTTTAAATCATATGATGTTTTTGGTTAATACAACAGGAAGAGGAAATATACTAATCTCAGATTCTTTTATTCTTGCCTAGGTAGAGGTTGGAAGCAGCTGAGGAGCTATTAACATGTAGCCTAGAAAAAGAATGATATAAAAGTGATTACTTGGAAGGCAGTTTACATTTGCAGAACAATTCAATATTATGTCCTTGACCAACTTTTACACTTCATATACTTGGGTTATTACTCTAGCTTTTAAAATATCAATCTATGGTGTAGCTTGTGTATAGAATGCAAGGGTGTTTTTGAATTGACTAGGTCTTGCTGGTCATTCTAAAATGTGCTACAGTATTACAAAGTTGAAATGTAATATTTATTAATAGAAGGAAAATATAAAATTTAATATCTGGGCAACTGTGACCTTTAAACCTACTTTAAAAGTATAATCTTGACATCTGTGACACTTTTTTGTCTTTGTTATATAGATAGAATTATGGATATTCTACAATCCAAATGATTTATTAATTCCAAATTTTGTTCTCTATAATGGACTTTTAAAATAAAAAGAATACGTGCTTTAGTCATGGACTAATTTATTAAGCATTAGTACACAGAAAAGCAGCCTTGATTAATTTAAAACTGTGAAAGGGGGCAGGTAAAACTGTTTTCGGCTGAAATTTACTAATGCAGTAACCATTTAAATTAAATGTTCGTTAACGTAATAGTGATGGCATTTTCTCCTCCTCCTCCTTGTGGTTTTGTCCAACTAGATGTTACAGTGGCAGTTGTGCTGACTGTTAAGTGTTTAAATGATGACACCATTATGTGAAGTGATTTTGAAATGAGAGATTCCAGCCAAGAATTACATCTGCTCCCATCTCCTTCAAATCATACTCTCTGGCAGTACAGATTATGATTGATTTGTTTGTGACAGATTGCAGGAAACAGTCATTGATTTTTCAATATTTTACCTTAAAATTATTTACAGTTGTAACCATGGGGAGGTATTTCCATGGGCTGTCAGCCCCTGAAAGACTAGGATAATATTCCCTGCTCTCTGACAAGACAAATTACCTGTAATGAGTGCAGTAGCTGAAGGGTATACTTTTATTTTAAAATATGTCAATAACCCCAGTGACTAAACGAATATTGATTTAGCATAATGAAGCCTGAGTAATGTGAAAATGAGCTTTTTCAAGGAGCATGGTAAAGACTTTCTTTTTAGCTGGTTGTAAGAAGCTTTTCATTCTTTTCAACTAGCTAGTGGAGATAAGGAGTTTTATAGGCAAACCATCAGGAATGATAGTATTGCTTGTGATAACCAGGGTCCAAATATTTTGCCCTTGCTTTTATCGATTCTTTTTCAGATCTTATTTGGAGTCTTACTTTCAGTCATAGAATAGCTACTGATTTGCTTGCTCTTATCTTTAACCAAATTAATGTATTTACCATTTCAGCATATTTTGTGTTAGAACCTCTGGTATTGAATATTAAAATATAAGTCTATATACAATCATTTGTAGATGACATAATAATTATCTTAAGACATTTCAAATGGGTCTATTGTGGTATTTAATGTGCTGTATGTTATGGTAGAATAATTCCTAGTCCCTGGACATCAGACTGCTTTCAGTGGGAATGAAGATTAATTTACTTAAGCCCTGATATTTTAGGCATCATTGCATGTTTTCATTTTTGTCGGACTTCCCCCCACCCTTTTCAAATATAACTTTTTAATGGATTAAGATCCCAATACATAAGGTCCTTCAAACAAGAATGATAATAAAGTAGTATATTGCTTTATTTTATAGTTCATCAAGAAGCCAAAGATCTTATGCCTGACTAAGTATCTCCATATCTAACTTGGTAAGGAGAAAATAGGGTAAACAATGCCTATAATATATGGTAGAAAAGTCAGTATTTGAAGATGTCTAACTTGTATTCCATGGGAACCTCACGTAATTTATAACTAATAGTAATAAAATTTTATTGAAAGCAATAGGTAAAGTCCCTTTAGAAATTAAAAATGAGTTATGATTTAAAGAAAATTCAGACGGCTTTTTGTGAGTGCTAGTTGTTTTGTAGCATTGCATTGGAAATGTTGCAATAAAATGAAAAATATAAACATATCTTTTAATGGAAAATAGGATAGACTCTAGAACAAAAAATTATCGTTTTATTTTTTCCCAGGAATTTGCCTGAGGGTGTGACACAGATGATCTCTGTTACTTGTCTTAGTTGTGTCCTGCAGTAAGCCAGATGCTTTATAAAATACTGGTCCCTTGGTTTCAAATGCTGTAAGATTTTAGTTCTCCATCACCCCCTCCCCCCAATTTTTTCCTTTTTTCTATAAAGGACCTTTGAAAATAGAAATATAACGGTTGCACTATCATTACATATGAAACTGGTAGCCCAAATTCTTCAACCGTTAATTTGGTTTATAGTTTTCTAAGTTGATATTGTATCCTTAGAACTTATCTATGGTTAAGGCCTATCTATAGATACGCCCTCCAGAAAAAAATGAATATAGAATTTTTTCCTCAATAGTGTTTTTAAATGAAGCGTATTTTCTTCATACAAATCTACGTTAAGGCAAACATCTATATTGTTGTTTAGTTTATTTTGGAGTAAAATAATAAATGTATATGATAAGTACCTCCTGACCCCATCATTTAGTTTAAACCTGTCTGTTCATTTTGTAGTACATGTGCAGAACTATTTACGTGAATAAAATTCAATAAATACGTAGATAAAGTAAAGCTTTTTCTGGGGAAATTATTCTCTTTTGGATACTCTGCCCTTTTCCATTTCTTTTCTCCCCTTGGAAAAAAAATATCTTGCCCTTGTTCTCCTTTAGGGAAAAACTATTTAGATAAAGTGTTTTTAAATCATGCAAGTCATTGCCTGGGGTTGGTTAAAACATTTACTTTTTTGAAAAGGAGAAAATGCCCCTGTTTTAAAAATCTTTCTTGTATTTGTATCTATTAAGATAAACAGTTTACTTTGATACGGTACATACCAATCTACTTAGTCAATTTTTTTTCCAGAATTCATTTTACTGTGCTTGGTCTGACCTTCTATGATAACTTAATATAGGAACAAATTAGCATATAATTCTATTTTCCATGTGACCTCAACCAGTTGCAGAATTGTACCGCCACTTTTGGGGCGCAGTTTGATAGTTTATGTAGACTGTAGCATTTTTAAGTGTTTGCAAATGTTCAGTGCATCCTGCCTAAGGTGTTATCGAAAATGTTTAAAAGTAAGCAGGTAGAGGAAGTACTCACCCCTATTCCTAAGGTATGAAAATGCCTCCTAAAGGTAGCATTTTAAATTAGTGTGCATAATTGATTAGTGATTTGTCTTTCTCCCAAGCATAAAGCAACAGGGCAAAGTTAAGTGAGGTTGGTGAAGTATAAGAAGATATTAGGGACTGATGGTGACAATGATCATGGCAACTAAGTGGATTTTTTTTTTCTTTTAGATTCAGCTCTCAGTCTGAAATTTCCTGTGGTCTGTTCAGTCTAGATGCAAAGGCCATGGAAAAATCAAGTGCTCAAGTGGTTTAAATATGTTTTGGATGTTCTTATTTATAGATTACAGTATTTTTCCACTTAAAATCCACAGTTGTCATGCAGAAGAAGGTTATGCCCTTCTAGATCACCAATTTTATTTGACATGCTTAGCGTCGTAATGTATTACCAAATGCTATCTGTTTTAATCAAAGTATAGAAAAAATAAAATCAATTTTATATGTTGACTTTTTTTCTAAAACGACTTTATTGGATTGAATGAATGTTTATACCTGAAAAAGAGTGTTGCAAAAAAAAAATCACATTCTCCAACATAGCAATTCTGGCAATCTGATATCATTAGAATAGGTTTAAAATCACTTTCTAATGTGACTGTATTATATTTATGGGAGAAAAAAGACTTGAAAGGTATCCTTATATGTATTTTACTTCTCTATATTAGTCCCTCTGGAATAGAACATTTTCTTCTCAAAAAATCTATTAGCTCAACTCAGATACAAGAAAAAAATCGTAACTGGCAGAGCATTTGTTACGTGTTTGAGCATTTGTTATGTAAAGAAGGTTGACATCCAGTCTTTCACAGAGTTCTTACATTTGGGGAGACTGAATAATGACGGTTTGCCTTGCCATTGGGAAATTCCTTGTTGTGGGCTTTGTGGTGGCTGTAGGAAAATGGAAGGATTCCTCTGTGGCAGGCAGGCCTCTGGCTTCTGTGGTGTGAACACTGTCAAGGCGTTATGTCTCACTAGAGGTAGCCCTTAGCGAGGGAACTGGGGCAATTCACAGATGCTGATGACACTCGAAGAAGCAGTTGTGAGTGACTGTTTTGTAAATGACCCAGTTCGTACTTCATCCACTTCTGTAGTTTTTACAAAGAAAGTGCTATGATAAATTCTTAAGCTCAGGTCTCCATATGGCAAAGTAAATTTATTAGGCTAGAGTGTTTCTTTTTTATTTTTAATTAAACTTAGTATTTTGAGATCATTACAGATTTCACATGCAGTTGTACTAAATAATGGAGAGGTCCTTTGTACCCTTTACCTAGTTTCCCCAAATAGTATGGTGTATAGTACAATATCACAACCTGGACATTGGCATCAGTACAGCCAAAATACAGAACATTTCCTTCACCACAAGGATTCCTTGTGTTGCCCTTGTATATCCATAGTTGCCTCTCTCCTGCTCCCCTTCCTTAACCATAGCAACCACTAGGCTGTTCTCCATTTCTATAATTTTTTCTTTTCAAGGATGTTATATAAATGGAATCATATGGTATATAACCTTTTGGAATTGACTTTTCTCACTCAGCACAATTTTCTGGAGATTCAACTTGAATATTTCAAGTCTGTTCTTTTTATGTTTGGGTAATATCCCATGGTATGGTTGTCCCACAGTTTGTTTAACCATTTACCAGTTGAGACTTCAGGGTTGTTTCTGGTTTTTCACTATTACGAATAAAACTGCTATAAACATTTGTGTATAGATTTTTGAGTGAACATAAGTTTTCATTTTCCTGGGATAAATGCCCAGGAGTGCGATTGTGGGTCATATTATAATTACAGAGAGCATTTCTTTTTAAGACTAGAATTGATTTTGTGTGTATGGAAGGGGAGACAAAGAGGACATTTACATTTTTGTGGTATTTTTGCTTTAACTGGATTTGTTTATGATTTCAAAACATGCAGACTATCTTAAATAACTTGTAGCTAGATATCAAAAAACAGTTTTTCCACAACCTAGATTTTGTTCTTATTTTTAGAGAAATATTTTTGAGAAAAAATTACTTTTTGGGGGGGTAAACAATTTCTGTGTAAAGGAATAAAGGTAGACATACACTATAGAAAAGATGCTACAAAGCTGACAGGTTACTTGGGGAAATTTTCCAGGTGTTAAATAGAGAGACTTTACGTTCAAGGATATATTATAATAGTTTTTCAATTGGTAGACTCTAGCTTTTGTCACTACCATGTTGCCTGTAGTTTTTATTTGTAGAATGAATTCATCATCTTCACAATTTGTGTTCAGCGGTATTGCATTTAATGTCCATCTAATTCAACTATATGCACTTAGGAAGAAAAGAAGGAAATAAAAAACAATAAGTATCTTTTCTAGTCCGTGGCCCCTAAAAGGCAACTATTGATACTTTACATGATGCTTAATGGAAGAAACAGCTCTGTTCCCAACCCTGGTGGAAATTATACTGTTATACTTCCTGAGAGGCATGTATGAAACCGTCTATGATATATTTTGGGAGAGACTTACTGAAAGGATTTTCAAGGATAATTTTTATTCTGATTTTCCACCATATATATTGACTTTAGAACTCTTACTGAAGATGTAGCTCCATTTCTTTTTTAGAAACATTGGATGCCTTTAACTGGTTACAATAATCCTTCTAACAAAAGTCAATATTTTAAATCTTTAACCTTTTTGAGTGAGGCCCTAGGCCCAGGGGAACCCCAATCTTGCAATTCTTCTAAACATAGTTAATCTTTAGCCCATTATGGTCATGACCACAGTGATATAAATGACATAAGATAATAAAATAGTCCTTGCCCTTAAAAGTGACCTGGACAAAAGATACTATGGACATATAGAATCTTTGAATACCAGTAGTCACTCATCAAGAAGCAGCTAGGGAAGCATCTCCTGTCTAGCACTAATAGGAACTGGGACCCTAACAGTAAAGAAGAGCAATACAGGCCCTGATCCCTTTGCAGGGTTCTCACCGCTCTTAGATTGGGGGGTGGAGACAGGGAAGAAGTAAAAAGAAACTGAGATAGAGTCCAACATGATTATGTGTTACTAGAAATCCAGAACCTTCGGAATTTAGGAGAGAGAGTAGGAAAGCTGAAACTGCTGGAGCAGGCCTCACAGAAAATGGTGGGCTTGAATTGGGAAGGAGCATGTATGTGACACAGAGAAGGAGGACATCAGGAGCAGAGGGAAATGAGCTGCAGTGTGGTTTGTTGGAAGTGAGGTGCAATCTGGTCTGGTCATCAAAATAGTATGTGACTGCCCCAAAGTGTACTTAACAGCTTCCTATGTTTTAGGAACTCACCAGAAATGTGGCATGCTTTCTTGAAGAGTAATATTTGAGTTTTAATATGTATATTTGAGTGAAAAAACAAATGGATACTCTTCTTCTTAAAACTAGGACTTGGAAGTAGCTTTTAGGCTATGAGGCTCAGTATGCGTGTGTGAATGTGAAAAACAATCTTACTTTCCTCCATTTGTGTTTGATAAGGAATAAGATATTTTGTACCTTTATGATGTCTTAAATGCATAATCTGTAAGACTATAATACTTTAAAATGTTTTATTTTAGGCTTAAAATAAAAGAACTTAAAGTTCTTTTAGAAGAGCTCCAAAATTAAAACTGCAAGATCACATATAGATAAAAGTTACATAAAGAATACATTTGTAAGATGGTACATAGAGCTGATGGCTTTACTAAGGAACTATTTTGGGCACCCTAAGAAAATACAGGCATTTCTGTGCATTCTTTTCAAGTGTTCAAGGTAGTAAGAGAGCTGAGAGCCTTTTCTAAATATGCATCCAATTTTAGAAGGCTAAACTAAGAAGCGCTAATATGCCTGAGGCCCTTAAGTCAGGAACTTGGAAAAAGGAAGCCACCTAAGGGACTATCAGAGTTTCTTTAAATTTATATAAATCATAGATTTGATCAACGTGGTTATAAAAGACATCAAAATTAAGATACTCAGGATTTTATGTGTAATAATACAGATTCCAGTGCCCCCAACTATATGCCATTGCCAATGAGGAGGCCAAAATGAATTGTGTTTTAGGAAAGTGCTACATTAGGTGGGCGACTTAAAACTTCTGAGTATGTATAATGAGCCAGCACTGTGGAATCATCTTGTAATACTGTTTATCTAGCAGTTTAAAAAAAAAGAAAAAAAGAAAAGAAAAGAAAATGGTGCTATTTTAGACAGTTAAAAAAATTTTTTTTACAAATATTGCAAATCATAGGTTGGTTACCACTAGACTTCCTGACTCTGCTGTGATTGCTGTATTCTCTGTATATTCTTTTAAAATACGAGGCACTTTATAATTTTGTCTATAATTGTTTATATATATTTTCTCCACAAAATGTTTTTAGAACAACTTATTGCTAAATTACCTTAACCTACCTGCCATCTTTAAACTTTATGTATGAATATACTGAAGTGTCAGTTGCAAGACACATTAGCAGACTATTTAATTTTTTTTTCCAGGAGTCTTTTTATTCAAAACACCTTGCAAACTCCATGCATAAAAATAGAAGGCAGCTTCCACTTGCAGGCTTCTGAAGCTGGAGAAGATGTGTTTTTCATGTGAAGGAACTTGAGTCCCAGGAAGATGAAATGCCTTGCTACTAAGTGGTAATAAGGATCTTTTGACTCCACAGCAAATGCTGCCATCTTGAAGATGCTTGTCCCCAGTTCTGGAAATTCAATCTGCAGATGGTTGTATCACATCCCTATTCTTCATAATATTTTATTCTATACACATCAGAAATAAATGTCTACTTGCCATCTGTACACGTCATACAAACATTTTGTCATCCAGTATGGGTACAAGTAACAAGTTAAAGTATGTTCATCTCAGAACTGAATTTTAACCAATAGAATGTTCCATGTATTCATTGCTATTTATACATACCTGCTGGGTTTTAACATTGTGATAAATCCAGGGAATCAAATATGAATACAATATGTTCCCTGAATTCATCAATGTGGGCATTGGGCTCAGGCATGGAGATGAAATGGTGAACAGCATGCAGTGTTTACCTTTGTGGAGCTTGGAGCTTAGCATCTATCTTGGCTACAGAGGCATAAACAGACCATTTCAGCACAGCACGGTGAGAGGGAAAGGCCAGGTGCCATGGGACCCCAGAGGCAGAGTCCCCAGCCAAGCCTGACGGAGGGTGGGCAAAGTCAAGGAAGGCTTCCCAGAGGAGAGGGGCATTGGGGTTGAGCCTTGAAGGAAGAGGGAGCAAAGAAAGACAAGGGAGAGCATGTGCCTTCAGGAGTCAGCAAGGAGTTTGAAAGAAGCAGGAGAGGTGCGTGCGGAGTTTAGAAGGAGAGATGAGAGTAGTCAGGGGCCAGGCTGCAAAGGGTGGTTTATACGCCCGTGAGAGCAGCTTGAACCTCATCTTACTTTCACCTGACCAGCTCTGCGTTGTGGAGGTATCATGTTTGGTGGCAGCATGGGGAGTACATTGGAGACCAGCAAGACTGGTGGTGAGAGACTAGTTCGGTGGTTTTTGCGAGTAATTGTCCAGGGGTGAGAATAGTTGCGGGAGCCAGGGGAAGGAGAGCTGTCGGTGGATTGATGGGAGATACTAAGATGCTAGAAATTAAAGGACCTGTGGCTGACTGGTTACGTATGGGAGTAAAGGAAAAGCCTGTCAACGAGGGCGTCCAGAAGGCTGCAGCAGTTAGGTCGTGGTAGTGGTGTTTTGAGACAGGGAACCTAGGAGAAGGAAGTCTAATGGGAGAAAAGACAGTGTGGGCCGAGCAGATGGTGAGATGCTAGTAGAATATCCAGGGGATTTGGAACTCACGATCTAGTAGCAGGCAGGGAACACAATCTCTTCTTTCATATCTGTTCGTTTTCATTTCTCTGAAAGGCACATTTCTCCAAAAATGTGTTTTCTTTCATTATTAAATGTTATTTTCCTTTTTTTCTTGTGTGATACAGCTGTAATGGTCCTGTGAAAAGCAAGTCTGAGATGAACCGTTCAATGTTATTGGGCAGCGTTTGTTTTTAAAAGAAGATGGGGTTCAGAAGGATACGAAGGAAGGAAAGTGAAAGAATATCCCTGGCTATAGCTGTCCCCTAAACCATTCAGTGGATTAAGTATACTCAATTTCATTTGTGCAGAGGGATTTAAAGATAGAGAGGGAGGGGCAAAACATTTCCAGGAAAAAAGCACTGGAGAATATTTTCGTTTTTAGATGCTTGGTGAGTTTGGATTACAACATATGCTTAAGTGATTAGTAAGTAACATTATCTGGATCATGTTACTTCCAACATTCACCCACAAGTCCTTACTCAGCATGTACTGGGTACTGGACAGTGTTGGCCATCGAGTAGAGACCATAGTGGGCATGGTCCTTCCCTCACAGAGTTTATAGTCTAGCTGGAGGGTTATAAATCCTGAAGGTAGCTTTTTATGATATTTCTGTCCATGTTTGTTTAATATAGTTGACATACATTACGAGGACAACTTGTGACTCTCAAATCCTATAAAAATGAACATTTATGCCTCCAGAGGGCACTGCCATGTTCACAGGAGGAAGAAAAAGAAAGGATTCAGGCTGCCTTGACTGTCTGTCTGTTGAGGTGGGGCTAGTTGGAATTGTTCCTCAAATCAGGGGACTGGAGCACATGTGGACAGTAGTTGCTGGCTATTCCTGAGTAGCTAAGAAATGGAGTTGTGACTTGCTTGCTCAAAAGGGTCAACATTCCCCACAAGAGTGGTACGTTTGTTACAGTTGATGAACCTGTATTGACACCATCACCCAAAGTCCATAGTTTACATTCAGGTTTACTGTTGGTGTTTTATATTCTGTGGATTTGGACACATGTGTAATGACATATATCCACCATTAGAGTATCATACAGAGTAGTTTCACTGCCCTAAAAATCCTCTGTGCTTTGCTTATTCATCCTTTCCTCTCTACTAACCCCTGACAGCCATTGATCTTTTTACCGTCTCCATAGTTTTGCCTTTTCCATCATGTCATACTGTTAGAATCATCAAGTTATTTAGCCTTTTCGGATTGGCTTCTTTTAGTTAGTAATATGCCTTTAAGGTTTCTGTCTTTTTATGGCTTGATAACTCATTTCTTTTTAGTGCTGAATAATATTTCATTGAATGTACCAGAGTTTTTCCATTTACCTAATGAAGTGTATCTTGGTTGCTTGCAAGTTTTGGCAGTTATGAATAAAGTGGCTGTAAACATCTGTACGCAGGTTTTTGTGTGGATATAAATTTTCAGCTCCTTTGGGTAAATACCATGGAGTGCTATTGTTGGATCATATGTAAGAGTATTAAGTTTTATAAGAAGCTGCCAAACTGTCTTACAAAAGTGGCTGTATTGTTCTGCATTCCCACCAGCAAGGAATGAGATAGACCCGTGATGAGGTCTCTGTCTTTTAATGAGCCTGCTGCACCTCTTGTCTGAGCTTCGCACTCAGTCTCCCGCCCCCTTAGGTAGGACAAGGTGTCTAGAGCGGGCTGCAGTTACATATTTCTCTTCCTCCCTGCGGAAGGCTGTGGCCAGCTGGAAGTGGGTATTTCTTTTCCTTCAGGTCAGTTAGGCTCTGGTAAAACCCTACGAGGTTAGGTTCTATGAAAATAGTTTCTCCTGAGAGCAGACCTTGTTAAGAAGAAAGCTCTGGCACGTTTCAAAAATGCTTCCTTTTCCCCTCCCCCTGCCAGAAGCATGAGGGGATTTTTCCTGGATGTTCACTGTGAGGACCTGGTTGAGCTCCTGGAGGTGAAACTCACAAAAGGGCGGGAACTCCCTGTGACTGGGCCCCCCTGGAACTTTTGCCTTCCGAGTTGTCCACACTGAGCCTCCAGCAACTGGGCAATTACAGTTCAGGTTCTCCCACCCTGCCATTGGCTCCCATGGAGGTTTCTGCTTACGGGTTTCTGCTTTAGTGAGTTGTGATTTGCTGTACTCATCTGTCTCTCACTCCAGCTTTAGGGGCAGAAGTTTGCCCTGTAACCGCACTTCTCTTATGGATCGCACGAGATTGGCTGATTTTTCAGTTTGTTCAGTTTTTTACTTGTTTTAGATTGGAGTTGGTGGCATCTAAGCTCCTTACGTGTTGGACCAGAAACCAGAAATCCACAAACATTTATCAGCCTGTGACAAGATAAATACCAAATAATAAGAGAAAGCATTTAGAAACTTACATGGCGATTTGACTTTGCCATGATAGCCAAGTGCACGATTTTATATTTTACAAAAATATTGGTCTGCAGAAGATTGGAAATTAGAAGCAAAACAAAAAGACAACAAACGATTGGCGCTTCACTACAGATAGGTGGAGAAGCATGGAACTGGGAGGCAGTCAAGAAAATGATGATTGGGGATGGGAATTATACCACTTTATCAGTTGTCCAGAAGGTGCTCTGAGATTCCAGGGGAAGAAAGTCAAACTGCTTGGAGTGCAAAGAAAAGGGTGATTAGGGCCTTTCAGAGTGGCTGTGCTGGGCAGGATACAGTGGCGTATGGGAGAGCATAAACATCCGCCACCCCCCACCTACCTCGCCCCTGCTGTCAGAGTGATCTTCCTAACATGGAGATCAGATCACGTCACCCCCCTTGCTTAAATTCTTTAGAGACACCTGCCTAACGCTCCTCAACTTCTCAGCACCATTCACGAGGCTGCTCCCCACCTGACCAGAGGACCCCTCTCACAACATTTTCTACCACTCCAGCCTGTGACCCTTCTCTCCAGCAGCTGGTTTTCCTGGAGTAGATCGTGGCGTGCACTGCCACCTCAGTCATGCATGTGCAGCAACTACGCATCTGCGGCCTCTTCTGTTGGGAAGGCCTTCCCTCCTCTCACTGTTCTCTGGTGAAATCCCACATATCCTTTAACATCATCCTCTTGGGGGTTCTCCTGCATTTGATGTCAAATGCACAGGTGAGGCGGGCCCAGGTGCTCAATCAATGTGGGGTGAGTGTGGAGCTGGAAGGGAAACTTACAGATTCTGCTACATTTCTGATGATTTCATGTGCTTGTGTCTTCTTTGGGCATCTCACAACTGGAAAGGGGGATGTGTTTCAGGCCATTAGGTAGGAGCAATTACCAAATAACACTGAAACTAGCATCTGGATGCCTCAGGGCTGGGGGAGACCAGAGAAGAGGCGATTGAAGGTCGGGCTCTCCTGGGGCAGCTTTCCTGGGGTTCCCATCCTTCTCAGAGAGAGAGAGCCTCTAAAGCAGGGCTTGGCAAACTTTTTCTCGAAGGAGCCAGATAATGAATATTTTTGGCTTTGTGGGCCAGACAATGTCTGTTGCAACTATTTTGTCATTGCAACGCAAAAGCAGCCATAGACAAGTGGGTGTGGCTGAGTTCCAGTGACACTTTTACAAAAGTGTTCCAATAACGTTTATGAAAACAGACTGGAGGCTGAATTTAGCCCATGGGCTGTAGTTGCCAACCCCTGGTCAAAGGAAAGAAAACGTCCCCTTTCTTCTGCCGTGTCTCTAAATAGCCTTTGGAGGCCTCGCTAAGTTTACCTTTATAGTTTCTAAATTCCTGGATTTTTTTCCTTCAAAATGGCATAAACAATGAGTAATCTGCCCCTACTTGCCAGTCAGTTGCAGCCTGAAATGTCCTTTACTGGTGGAGTGAAAGATGCAGTGGCATACACTGAACATGTATAAGTGTTTGTAAAATTCATCCTTAACCCGGGTCTTTATGAGATAGACGCATGAGATTCTGACTATGAACTATATGAGAGCTAAAACCTTGCCATAAAGTGATTTGGTAATATCCTTGGTGCTCTGACTGCCTTTTGGTGGGCTATGTGAATTTTGGACCTGGAAAGTAGAGTTAAGCTTTTCACAAACTGGGGTAAGGATGGGGACCTAGAGGATGCCCACGTCCATGGCCCAGTATACTGTCTAGAATTCACACCCGATGGGAAAAACTGCACAGCTTACTGATACCTTATCTTTGAGATAACAGAGTGGTAGACAGCATAGCAATGCATAAACTAGGCCAGTAGACATTAAAGGCAAGTATACCTGCTTCAAATGGCTCAGATGGTCATATACTCTATAAAATGCTCAAACCAAATAGCCATATAAATTAAAGTCGAAAACAGCGGGGTTACTAAAACCCTGACATCATCAGCACCAGGGAAGCAGGTAGAGGAGGCTTGCTGATGCTATGATAGCCTTTGTCACCTCCCTCTGCCCCCAAGGGGCCCCATAGAGGTCACCCTGCTACCTTATTTCCCCAAAGCCACAAATCAGGACATCTTTTGTGGCCTGACCGAACAGGACGACCTAGTAGCAAGGCTCATGCCAGCTGTGACGGGGGAACTCTGACTTGGTTCTCATCATCTTCTGGTGCTATTTGGAGTATCTTTAGATTAGCCACAGTCTCCTACTCTGAAAAATAACCAGGATGGGACATTCTTCACCCGGCAGTTTTTGCCCCCAGATGCAGTCAAAATCAATGTGTGCTTTACAGCCAGCAGTGGAGTGGTTTCCTTTACAATCTTGAACTCTTTCCCTTTCCTTATGTCTTAGAGGTCTAACTAAACACCCCCAAGAAAAGTTGGTGATATTCCCAGTATCTCGCTTCTTTTATTTATAGGACAACCAGACCAGTTGCAAATTGTATTTCAGATAAACTACAATATATTGAGCACCTACTAGGCCATTATGATGTGAAATCAAATTAGAATGGTGTGAAATATTACTAGATCCTCACCCAGATGCATAGGCTAGGTTTGTTCTCCTACAGCCTCTTCTCATGAGTGTAGTGTGTGATTATTTAGATTTTATCAAAAGGGTATAAATTAGTAATTTTATGTCTCTTTTCTTCCCATTTACCTTTGGAGATTTTCACTTTTCATTTTGAAAAGTCCATTTTGAATATATTTATCGTCAGTGTTGAAGAGGGCTAGTTTTAGTTTATTCTAATGTTATGTACTTTAGTGCTTGAATTATTTACTGTGGGTATGGTTATTGACCTATTTTATTTGTCATTTTATGACATACATATTTTCAGTGGAGACGCTTAGGCTAAGCTATATTTATTTTTACCACAGTACATTAACCATAAAACTATCTAACTACAGTAAAAAACCACGATAATCTGGAACCCTCAGGGAATAGGTTATTCAAGATAGCCAAGTTTTAAGAATGAACGTTAACTATTTGTGATGGAAACCTTTTTAAAATGGACCATACCTGTCCCTCTTATCTTGAAAAAAAGGTAGAGTCTCACTGAACTTTGATAATAACTCATGGTCTTCAGTAAGAATTGTACTGCGTGACTCAGCTCTCATTCAAGGACTTGGGTGTTCTTTTTTGTTTTTAGTTTCTCGTTGTTGTTGTTGGTTTTTAATTCTCATGGGCATTCCTTAAACCAGTCTTTCTTCAATGGCTGCCAGCTGTGTTTCTCACGTGCCCTCCTGGTAGCCTTCCCTCTGCCCTTCAATTTACTGCTTTTATACTTCTGTGGACTTGGAAACCAGGTGATGGAACTCATGAGAATATAGGCAGGCATGAGAAAGGGCTTCCGGGGACCCACTAACGGGTCAGATGCCTCAGTTGTGTATTAATAACTTGCAAGCAACCCTTGCCTCCCTGAAAACTCTTACTCCTTAGCCTGTCGGTCCTCTGCGTTCTAGCCAGCGGGTGGTAAAATGGGGCAGATCTGCTGTAATTCCTCCCCTCAACATGCTTCTCTACTCAGCAAAGCTCTGCGGAAGCTGATTCTAGCCAGGATAGGGGAGCTCTGAGCCTTGTGTCTGGGAACTAAGGCAGCTAGTTGAATACACCTTAGAAAAGAAAATCAGGTTTAAAACAGGCCTCATTTTAAGTTCATAGTTTATTAAATGATGCCTATATCATGATAATATCCTGCAAATTCTCCTTCTCTTCTTTATCCTATTGCATCTTTTTCCTTTTTTTAAAAAAATAAAATGCTAAACATACGCTCTTTGGGCTTGTAATTTATTGGGACTAAAGCGAAAGCCTTAATTCTAAAAAAGCATCTCTAGTCAAAACTGCCTAGCCCTTAATGATTCTAGTTTTTTTAATGCACGTTATTATGGATGCGTTACATATATGTTTTACTTTAGTTTCTTTGCACAAAAACAATGAAAAATTATTAAAGATGCTGGCAGGTGACCATTAGACTAGAAACGTGGTTGTCTGACATTTCCACGGTGCTTTGCAGGGTTTCATTGTGTTTTCTTATGGGATCCTCAGAACAACGCGGTGGTTATATTGTCCCCCATGTCAGAGCCAGGAGACCAGAGGTGCGGAGGTGTCCAGTGACGCGTCCAAGGTCACACTGCTGTTAGCGCTCTCAGGATTGAGCTCAGCAGCTCTGCTTCCCAGACCTGTGGGTTTTCCCCCATTAGCTCCTAAGTTATCATACTGGTGAGTAAGAGGTGAGACTTACTAGTTTACAGTGTGCAGACACATTAGTTCTCAGTGTGTAGTTGGGGCTGCCAACCCCTCCGAGTATGTGAAGTGTCAGATCTTCCAAAGCGAGAGGAGGAGAACTTGATTGGCATGTGATCCTAAGGGAGAAGTCTGTCATCTTCAACCAGCCGTCACCCTGCTGCTGCTGGAGGGCTGGAGACTGCCCGTTTGGGATCCAAGGACTGATGGTCAGTTGTGTACAATAACCTGGGGACTCTGGTACTAAATATAGTGGCATTAGATATTACTGTAGATAATTGTCCAGTGTTTTTAGAGAACCAAATATTGTTTTGTTTAGTGGTTTTGGCCACATATGAGTAGTCAGTTAATGAAATTATTATTTTTCAAAACTAGGTGCTAAAGAGTTTGGGAGTGTATACTGATCCATTTCTTAATACAAACAATATATCTGTACCACTTGTATCCAAATCACAAGTTTCCTTTATTTTTACTTCCAGATTTCAAAATATAGCTGTTTTTGAGCTGGAAAAAATTAGTCTTCGGCAAAAACAATTTGCATAACTGGATTTAATTTGTCATTTACAAACTCTATTGCTTTTTGTTTTAAGAACTGTAGATGATAGGTTATATTAAACCAATGTTCTTGAAGGTCTATTAAGATGTTACATTCCAAATAGAATAATATTTAAACATTTAACAAACTTATATTTTTCTTTTCATTTATATATGTGTGGGTGTGTATTTGCTGATGGAGTAGAGATTGCTTCCTGAGAAGTCAACCCAACCCCCAAATTCTAAAATGTTCTAATTCATTATCCATTTTAGCTTTTTAAAAATCGGAAATTTAGGCCGATCTATTTATGTTAACAGACTGGTGCTATCAAGTTAATCGTGTAATTAAAATTCATTTCTCAAAGATGTTACTAACGTCTTAGAAATATTAAAGATTTAAACCCTAAAAATTGGTATGGAAATTATTAAATTTTCCCTTCTCTCCCAGAGTGATTCATTTCACTTTCTGTGTCTTCTTCCATGAACCATAATGCTTTTGCGGAGATCACTAATTCAGTGAAACCTGTTTAGGGGATCATCTCTGTTAGAAAGACAGCTGCCAAAAAGGCATTCACTCTCCGAGTATGGACTTTAGATTATGGCCAATCAAGACTTGGAGCTGGAGGAACACCTGTCAGAGACGTTTTTCTGCAAGGAGATGGTGTCTTTAATCAGGTTTCATTGCACTTCAGAAAAAGATTCATTTTAGAATGTGGGTAAAACAGCATCTGCTTTTATGATTCATCCTCACCATCCTTTTAAAGCTGAGAAACCAATTTAGAGTTTATTTACGACATTGTTCTATGGCAGAAGGAGAAACTTCAACAAAGTGTTTAGCAAAGAAGGACTTTCCCAGATGTTTGATTTGTAACTTTCTTTCGTGAAAGAAAGCTAAAAATTTATTTTTGAACTTTTTTCCTGTGAGTATAATTGACAATAGGAATTCTTATGGATAAACTTTTAAAACTGTTTAAGCTAAATTGTGAGTATGCATCCTGAAAGCTGGGAAACTCTCCTATGTTGCATTTATATGTGAACAATGCAAAGTAGTATTGATACGGACTGGTGTTTAGAGGAACGACACTCAGCTTTCAACTCTGCTCTAATTAGAGGCACGGTTAAATACATAAAACGCAGGTACCTTCTCATATCTGCAGACTATACTGAGCATAACTATTAGAAGACAAACTTCATTTTGCAAACTATAATTTAATGGTATAACAGTGTGCAGACTGGGATATTGGTTAATTTTCAAAACATTTTATTCTACACCAATTAGCTCGGGTCCTGGAGGGCAAAATGACAAGAGGTTACTCGTTTACTATGTATTTAATTAATTGAAAAATGCTCAAATTGCTTTTACAGTTGTTATTAAAAAGTAGAATCAGTGTTGCCAGTGCTCAACCATAATTGGAACCCCAGGGAATTAAATATTTAGCACTAGTAATGTAACAGCACTTAGGACACAAATTTCTATTTTCGTAATGAAAGCTATACACTGTGAGTGCAAGCGGCTGAAACGACAGCTGTGACAAGTGAAACGGCCTGGGATATTTCAATAAGACACTTCATTGGACAGCAAGTCTTACCACATTACTCGTTTGTAAGAGATCTGCAAGTTTAATTCCCAAAAGAAACCCGTTACCCAAGTATTTAGATTTCTAATTGCACGGAGGATGAACAGTTGGGCAAATGTCTTGCCATAAGTGGCTGAAATGTATAGTGCTTTCTAAATAATCCTATATAAGTTCATGCCTTTGTCAATTTAAAAATAGCAGGACTGTCAGGGAATAAAGATCTTGTTTGTTTTAAGTTTAATTACATTTTAAGCATAAATGCTCTCAGTGTTACAATGAGAAAAGTTGGATATTAGACTCTAATGAGCTACAGTGGTGGACGGCTGGAGACCCTAAGGGATTCCCTCCGTAAATTAACTGGATAAAAGTACTTGGTTAGGATATAGTTGATGGCTGAGCTATTCTTAAAACCCAGTTATGGAGCTGTCTCTCACTCCTGTTTTCATTCCAGACAGGCCCTGTAGAGACTTTAATGGCCGCCTGTTACAACTGTTCAACTTGTCAAAATGTATTATATTACTCCACTAATAAATAGTATTAAAGGGTATTTGACTTCATTTCTCCTTTTCAGAGGAGATCAGGTTGATAAACACAACTGGCTTAGGTCGGTCTCATTTTAATTTATGTCCTCTAAGTAATATTGAAGGTCCCTGGTTTGAATTTGGCAAACATTATTTTCCCGGGGATGTAAAACTTACAAAATATTATGGACAATGGAAACAATTAATGGAGACTATTTATTATAGACTCTTTGTCTGTGAGAGATGTATGACTTTGACATGTTTAGTCCATGTTCAAAGTATTTGAAAAACCGTAGCTAAACTGACATTCTTTGAAGCATAACTCGACTAATTCCTTTGCCAATCATTCTGTCTTCTTGAAAAAAGAAAAAGTTGCAGGACTTTTTGATTTCATAATTTTCTTTTGCTTACCATTGTCTGAGTCAGTTCCTTTGAGAATTTATTCTAACTGATCATGATTTCTATTTTATTTTTTGTAATGTTTAGAATATACATGCTTATTTTTAAAAAAAGGGAGAGAAGAAGAATGTAGAAATTTATTTGATAAAGTCTCCCTTTCACCCTCTCCCCCAATCCTCCCTCTCTGGTGATCACCTTTGCTAACAGTTTGATAACATATCAAGCATTCATAACATTTTCTGTGCATATTATACACGTGCACATATAGATGTTATTTATTTATACATAGTACACATAGCGTATTTAAAGAACATAATTTGGATCACCCCATAGAAATCAGTGATTTGCTTTTTCCCCACACTTAATTTATCATAGATATTTTCCTATACTGGTGTCTAAATCTTCCTCATTCTTTTTCATAGCCAGTTGTCATTTCGTATTTTAGAGGTATAAAACTTATCTATCGCCTGTTGATGTCATTTGAAGTCACCTCCAGTTTTTCCGCTATGGCAGATAGCATTGCAGTGAACTTCTGATTGTGCTTGAGTGTGTGTGTGTTTGCAGCAGGTGTGTGTGCATCTTTGTGCACGTGTCATAAAAAGATATTGAGCTAACATTTATTGAGTGATTACTCTGTGCCAGGTGCTATTCAAAGCACTTTACATATACGGTATTAACTCATTGCATCATTACAATAAAGAGCTAAAATGTATTATAATCTATATTTTACATATAGGGAACCTGAGGCACAGAGAGGTTGAGTTGCTTGCCAAAGGCCACAGGCAGGTAATAGCGGAGCCTGGGCTCAAACGCAGGAGGTCTGGCACACCAGTCTGAGTGCTTTACCAAACCAGTGTGCCTGCAGAAATACTTTGTTTTTTCTTCTTATTTATCTTTCCTAAGTAGTGAGTTCAAATGTGGTTTCATATGTTTATTGCCATTGCATTTCTTGTTCTGAGAATTGGTCCGTTTCTGTCTTTTGCTCGTTTTTTGGTAGTGTTGTCTTCTTAGCAAATTACAACAGATCTCTATTGATAATGGCTATTGACTCTTTGTTATAGTTTATCAAAATTTTTTCTAAGCCTGTTGCTTATATTTTTACTTTGTTTTATTTTAATATTACCAAGTTTTGCTTTATGGATTGAGGTATAATGAAGCCTTTTATCAGCTGCAAGATTACAAGTATGTTTTCCTACATTTTCTTCTACTACTTTTAATTTTTTTTAAGTTTTGATCTTTCACTCAAGTGGGATTTATTTGGGTGTGCAGTGTGAGATAAAGATCAAACCTTTTGTTTCTAGTAACACCCACAGGTTACTTTTGTAATTTGTCCATTTTTTTCTCTATGGTTTGAAAGATAATCTCTGTCTAATGCTATATTACACCTATATATGTCCCTGGATTGCCAATTCTCTGGAATATTCCACTGGTCTAATCCTGCAGCGTCACACTTTTTTACCATTGTAACATAAAAGTAAGTTTAAAATCTTATAATTAAAAAGATAATCTCTATCAAATACTCAATCTTAAATTATAAAAGTTATAGATATTATAAATATTATATAATAAAATTATATATAATATAAAATTTCAAAAGATATTTTAACGTCTCATACATTTGCTTTTTCAGATGAACATTTGTATCAGCTTGCAAATTTCATTTTAAAATTCCTTTGGGATTTCTATTGGGAATAAATTGAATTTATAGATTAATTTAGGGGAAAGGATGAATCTTTCTAATCCTTACTCCCTATGATATCTCAGAATAACAGCTAATATATATTTGTTGAATGAATGAATATAGCTTTGTTTTGTTTTTGGAGATGAGGCGAGGGAGCAAATATTTGATCATTTTCTAGATGTTTTAAACATTCTTAAAAATGATCATTTCACTTAGATTTTCAATTTATCATTGTAAAGTTCTACATAATATTTTCACTTAAAAATCTTCCCCATATTTCTAAGTATGTCTGCTTTCTTAATCCAAATGTAGTTTACTTTGGTTTCTCCACTTTTTGTCTTTGTCAGACTTGACAGAGTTTTACTTTATTGGTCGTTAAGTATATTAAAAAAATTGCTTTTATTGATATGCTTTCTTTTTTACTTGTTTGATTTCCCTTTCATCTTAATTCTTCCCTTTACTTGTTTTAGTTTATATGATTGACTTTTTCCTGGGTCTTTTAGCTGAATGTGTAGTGTATTTATATTTTCTCTCTCTTAGTTTTTAATACATATTTTTAGGCTATAAATCATCCTCTAATTTCTGTTTTGGCCATGTCCAGTAGTTTTTAAATATATTCCTTTCATTGTCTTTCATAAGTGAGTAGTCCATAATTTTACACTTTTATTCTTTTTTAACCAAAGAGTTATTTTGAAAATAGCATTAAAAAATAAATGGTTAGAGCAATATTTTTCTTGGGGGGGTGGCTACGGGTAAGGAGGAGAGAGCTATCCATATATTGTTTATTTCTAGGTTTTTGGGTTTTTTTCATTATAGGTAGAGAATAGAGCCTATATGATTTCCCCTTTGGGTAATATATTGAGATTTCCTTTGTAGTCAAACAGTTAATTTTTGTAAACATTCTACAGGTTTAAAGAAATGTGCATGCTCTCTTTAGGAAAAGTATCTTAAGTCTGCTTATTAAATCAACCTTGTTAATTGTGTTTTTCAAATACTCGGCATTCTTATTTTCCATATATCTTAACCTGTCAGTCTCTAGGAGCTTGTGGTTTTCAGACATTCTCCTGTATTTCCAATAATGTGTTTATATATTTTGAGGCTTTGTTGTTTCATGGGGTAGAGGTTTGCTTCCACTGTATCTTCTCAGTAGATTGTACATTTAATTGATACAGAATTTCTCTCTTTGTTGCCTTTGATTACTAAAGGAAGCCTTTTCCCTAGTGTGGCGCTCCTTGTGATTTTTTTTTTTTTGAAGAGTCTGGGGTTATTTCACATTTTTCTTGCTTCTCCCTCTGCTCCAGCCCTCAAGCAGTGAGCCTTCCCCAGGCACATTTCTCCTTCCGTTTGGTGAGCAATTCTCAGCAGCAAACACTGGTGCTACAACCCACTGTACCTATGGGTGAGGGTGGGTGAGTGTGGAGAAAGGCTGGCACTAGGGTGGGCCAAGGGAGGCCCAGAGGGTGCAAAATTGGTCACTGTCAGTGTCTGCAAAGTCAGGCGGACCTTGCATGCTGCTGAGAGTGAGTGCCTTCCTGAATTTGGCACTCTAGGGGCCTCACCTGCCTCCCCAGAGTCCCAGTCCTGCTAACAGAATCCATTGTTCTCCAGGTGGGCCTTTCAGTGATCTTGAGAGATTGCCCATCACTCACTCTGGGTCTTTCATATCTGTCATCTCTGAGTTTGCTCTTTCATCACTCCACTGAGAAGGACGACCTTCATTTCCATAGTAGCTATTCCTATACCTGTTTGGATTGTGGTTTACTCTGGTATTTCTGTTAATCTATTCCTGTCTTTTTAATTTTTATTTTCGTCAGGGTAACAATGATGAATTAGTTAACAATGAAATAACCCTAAAAAAAAAAAGGAAGGTCTTTACCTTGCCCTTCTTCACTCCCATTCTACTCATCAGAGATAACCCTTGAAAAATTTCTAGCTGTTTCTTCTATTATTTGCCTTCACATTTCTAAATAATATGATTTCTGCTTTGCTTACCACTTATAGGAATGCTTTATTGACTTCCACTCGTGACATATGAGTTTATGGCTTTGTTACTTTACCATCCCCATTGCTCCAAAACTTCATTCTCCCAATATAATTTTTGGCTAAATTTGGTTTTTACTGCTGGGAAAAATAGTGTACTTATACTTCCCTAATCATTTAAACTTTTTTTTCTTGAAGCTAATAATGGACTTGTTTCTATATTTGATTAGTTTCCATGTGTTGCATCAAACCCATTATTCACTATCAACAGTTTCTAAGCAGTTATATCTATCAGATAATAATTTATCAATTCTCTTTTAGTTATTTAGTTTTTCTTTTCTAGGGAACTCTCTCTGAAAACGTTTCTTTCTCCTTCTCCAGTTTGGATCGATTGCTTTCTTGCTTTGCCACCTGGTTGTCATCCTGAAACTTATCTTTATGTTTTCCTGTGTTGGAGTCTGTGTTTTCTCTTGTTTTATGTCTTCTTCTTTCTTGCTTGTCATTTTCATGGAGCACATCCTTCCACAGCTTTCTACAGAAATATGGATGGAAGTAAAATATTTTCATGTGAAAATGTCTTTATTGGAGGTGTCACACTTTTCCAAGAGCTCTGTCTTATACTCTGATTGCTCCTGTTCTTTAACTGCCTGTTCTTGTTTCATCAATATAGTATCTTCTCTTATTTCTCTGAGGTTGTTAATAACTTGATTTTAAGCACTGTTTCCTTTTGTGCTCTGCATGGTCTCAAGTTTCCTCCAGATCCCATTTTTCTGTAAAATTAGGTCTTTCTCTTTCATGTTGGAGAATCTCCTCAAATGTCTTGTAGTCATTAGCTATAATATTTAAGAAAAAGGTGCTCAAAAGCTGATGGAAGCTCTGTGCTCATCTGTGGAGCTTGTTGGTGGATGAATTTCACTGTTGGATGATCAAGTGGCAAGGCATCCTTGGCTCTGGGGGACCCTTGAACTTCTGGATCTGAAAGTCTCCCTTTCCTTAGGCTTGGGTCTCAAGAGATGAACCTTCCAATCTCCTCTTTGGGAGGTATGATTTAGTGGCTGACTTTCTGAAAGCAGGGAGGAGGAAGGGCCCAGGGAGCTCTCCGTTCAGTACAACTTTTTTAAACCCTGCACCTTATTGCAGCCCTTCTCTCTGCCTGGTATCTTTGAGTCTGGAGCCTCTAATTTAATGTCTCCTGCCCCCAACAGTTGCCTGAATACATATGAGAGGGGAGGAGATCTGGGAGTCTGACTGCTGTGTACACAGACTTGGAGCCTATCTCCACCTTAACCCTCAGCCCCCATGCTTCACCATACCTGTTTCCTCCCATTCCTGAGCCTTTAGGTGTCATGGGCTTCATTCTCATTTTTGCTCCCCTTTGCAGAATTTAGCTTCTAGCTTCCTTTGCTCTTTAAAGCCAACTTATCACTCTCCACCCACTCTCCACTTTTGAAAATTGTTTTGATGTCTTTGAAGCTGACTTTGATATCTTTCGTGCAGTGATGTCTTCATTCTCTCTTTTTCCTTACGTACTGGTGTCCTCTTTGCCTGGAACCCTTGTCTCTTCCTTCGCTTTACCGTTACCTCCTTAGAAAGCCGCTCCTGGGTCTCCATTTTCTCCCTCTTGTTTTGTCTCTTGGTCTCTCTAGGCTGCAAGCTCTATCTTTTATCACTCTTTACTCAAATCCTGGCACCTGCTTGATACTTACTTGTTGAGTGAATAAACAAAGCAGAGCTAGGTTGTTCTAGACTGAAAGAAGTGTGACGTTTTCCTTCTGCCTGGCCTGGAGGAAGCTGCCATCAGAAGCACCCAACATTGCCTTTAAAGTGCCAGATCTGGGACCACATACTGCTTTACGAGGGAGTGAAGTTGGGATCCATGCAGAGAGGAAGATTATGTCTGCTCCTCACTCCCCCACATCTGTGTTCCAGCTGTGATGACTTAAGCCCTGTCCCTTTTGGAGAAAAGTGTGTAGATCAGTGCTCTGGGGTTGGGACTTGATTCATAATGTTAATAATGACAACACACATATATTGAGCATCTCCTATGTGCCGGGCACCATACTGCGTATGCAACATGCATAATCTCATTTAATTCCCATCTGGGGTAGATTATCCCTATTATTTCTGTTTTTATAAGTGAGGAGACTGAGACTTAGAGAAGATGAGTAACTCACTCAAGTCCATGGGATTCATGAATGAGAGAACTAAAACTTGGATCCAGGTCTGTCTGATGTGAAAGCTTCTGCTGGTATAGTCATGTTCTACTGGTTTCCGTGATGTTTTCCTCCCTCTACATTTAAGCATCACAGAATCACTGGCTGGAGTCATGACATCTCAGAGGAAGAAAAGATCATAGAGGTCATCTATTTGGTCCAACTCCTGTTGGCACTGAGGAGAAAATGTAAGCCTGACATTTCCAGCCACGCATCATTTGCACGGTGAGCACTGCATTTAGCATTGATGCCTCACAGGAAACAGTAGGATCAGAATCTGTAGCTAACCAAGGCAAAGAAGGGCACAAAAGCTGGCCCCAGATCATTTTTGGCAAGTGCACATAGCCCTCTGTCCACAGGGTGAATGAAGCTATACACCAGAGTAACTTAAGTAAGTACAGTGCTTATCCTGAGAAAGGCACCTTGGGAATCTACTCTGACATAGATTTCCTTCTGACTTATAGTTGATATAAAACACCTAATATTCCATTGGTCAGCTTTCCAAATCCCCTCTGCCACTGGGCTTTGTGTTAAATACAACACACGCGGCCTGAGACTGCAGACTCAGAGGACAATGTGGAATAAAAACGGCAGGACATGATTCCAAGATTCACTATACGATACAAATTTTGGGCTAAAATCACAGGATATTTCTCCCCACCCTTCCCTCCAAGTTCACCTACTCCCATAGTTCCTTAGGTTTGCAAAGATTTGAAGGAAAGGGGATTACCACTGAAGTAAGTAGATTTCAAGTCCTGGTGATGTTTTTCTAGCTGCCACATGTGGCCCAGTGTTAAGTAGCTGAACATTTCTGCTTGCTGGCAGCCAAAGTCAGCCCTCACCTCCTATGGAGCTCTTTCTGACTTCAAAAAGCATTCCACAGGGTTGCAGAGAAGAGGAAATGTGGGAGAAGGTTACCACTTACGCTGCCTGAATTCATTTTCCATCTTTGTGCTTTCTGGTTATTAAAGCCATGCAGGAGACAACAGAAGGGCAGAGGAATTTGAGGGCTTCTTCAGATAAGGTGCTAGAAACCCCGATATTTGAATGAGAGATTGCATTCTCCTAGAAGCAACTTTTTAAAAAAGCATAACTAAATGTAATTTCCATTGGGAAAGGTTCCTGTAACAGATGTGCAAAGTATGCTGAATCAGTTAAGGGATCCCTTGCTATATATGAAAGCTCATCTCTTTGCATCTTTCAGGGAAAAAAACCCAGTCATTTGGAATGTTTTCCACAGTATAGCAATTCTGCTGGTGGCAAGCAAAGCCAGCCCAAGAAGGCACTGCTTACAGAATGGCATAAGAAGCATGTCATTTACAAACCCTCGCTGTGCATAGCTGGAAAGCAGGAATGAGGCTGGAATAAATATAAGCTGGACACTCCCTGATGGGGGACATCTTAACAGCAGCTACCCTGTTGAATTTTTGAAAACAAATTTGTTTTGCCTGTTAGAATTTCTTAAAGCTTGAAGAGGACTTTAAAGTCTTCTAGATCATTTCGACATTGAAAATACACCAACATAATTCTTATTTTGTTCTACTTTATATTTTGAATGAAATTTTAAAATAATAATTGATTTTTTTTAATTTGCAAACTTTTGGCAGAACTCATAACACAGTACAATAAATTGCTGCATGAGCCAACCTCCTCCAACCAATTTAATGAGATGTGAGCAAAATTTGTTAGATCAAATGAACAGTAATAGGCTGATTTTTATTTTCAAATGTAGTCAGTCAACAGATACTTACTGGACATACCTGCATGTAAGGAACTGTGTGAGACCCTATAGGCATCACATGTTTAGGACACAATGACTAACTTAGAACATTAGACATCTTCTGTTTTCCTTCTGCAGTGATACATATTTATTTTTTATTATTTTTATTGGAGTATGGTTGATTTACAATGTTGTGTTACTTTCTGCTGTACAGCAAAGTGAGTCAGTTATACATATACATATATCCACTCTTTTTTAAAATTCTTTTCCCATATAGGCCATTACAGAGTATTGAGTAGAGTTCCCTGTGCTATACAGTAGGTCCTTATTAGTTATCTATTTTATATATAGTAGTGTGTATATGTCAATCCTAATCTCCCAATTTATCCCTCCCTGGCTTTCCCCCCTGGTAACCATAAGTTTGTTTTCTACATCTGTGACTCTGTTTCTGTTTTGTAAATAAGTTAATTTGTACCTTTTTTTTTTTTTTAGATTCCACATATAAGCGAGATGTCATATATTTGTCTTTCTCTGTCTGACTTCACTCAGTATGACAATCTCTAGGTCCATCCATGTTGCTGCAAATGGCATTATTTTGTTCTTTTTTATGGCCGAGTAATATTCCATTGTATATATGTACTACATCTTCTTTATCCATTCCTCTGTTGATGGACATTTAGGTTGCTTCCATGACCTGGCTATTGTAAATAGTGCTGCAATGAGCATTGGGGTGCATGTATCTTTTCGAATTATGGTTTTCTTTGGATAGATGCCTAGGAGTGGGATTGCTTTATCATATGGTACCTCTGTTTTTAGTTTTTTAAGGAAGCTCATATTGAGTGTGGACTATGAATTGGTTGTGATGATCTTGAGGAGGAAGGGGGCAGGGCCCTCTCAGCAGCACCTGCCCTTTGGTGCTGAACCTGACTTGAGTCGGTCTCTCTGTCACTCTGGGTTTCTGTCTCTCTCTCCCTCTGGGTTTCTGTCTCTCTCTCCTCTGTCTAACCCACAGGGTGGACTGTGTTTGGAGTGGAGCTGGAGGTTTCTCTGTGTGAAGCTAATTGGCCCATTTGGGGCTTAAACCCAGATTCTTAGACCTCTTAGTACCTTACTGTAGACAACTGGGCTTGGAACTTTGGATGCAAATGCTAATTGTTGATCATTAGGAATGACTTTCTCCATTGGGGTCCCAGAGGAGACAGGGGGGCTGGCTGGCTGCTGCATCAGCCCTGACTCACACAGTGAGAGCTTTGGTCCTCTGTGTAGAAACAAATGAAGTTCAGGCATTGCAGGGCCAGTATGTCCCTCTAACATTCCAGGGGACGACACATCCCATGACCTGGCCTCCTCCACGAGAACATGCATTCATCAGGAGTTAAGTTAAACAGTACCTAGAGATTGATGCAGATGTGTGAGCCACACGCCTATTTTTTGGTGGTAACCTAAAGGCTACCCTGGTGACTTTTTGAGGAAAGACTGTCTTCCTCTTCTCTGAGTCGATGGATTTGTTGGCTTGAGTTTTAGAGCAACCCGAACAGTGATTAGGCTAATGGCCTTTGTTGGCTCAAGGCAGTGTTCTCCTTATGTTCTTAAATAATAAAGCTTAAACATCCCAAGAAATAGATGTATAAAGAAAAACATTTACTTTTTAGTGAATTCAAAATTGCTGACTTACGGTATTGAAATACATCCAATATGCACAATAGCCTGAATCTCTGATAGGCCTTAAATTTAAAAGATGGATGTCAGAAGGACCCATCAGTCAATGTCCAGATCTAGGATGTAACTATCTTTCTCCCCATGTTCAAACAGCCATTCCTCAGCTACCCTGGCACTCTTTCCCAAGCCCAGATGTGTCATTGGAACCTTTCCTCAACACAAGTTTAAGTCAAGGAATTGGAATTGGCCCTTGAGATGACATTTATAGACCAGCTCTGATCTAGGTAGCTTCATTCAAGGAAATTTCAGAGTTCTACTTTTTTTGCTCTACACTGGTTTATGTTTGGATATTCTCACTCTCCTTTTGTCATGACTTTTGTGTATTTCTGTCCAAATGGCATCAGTTTCCAACCTGGACTTAACTACATGTGCTGCCTTGTAGTTACATGGGTACCAGGAAGGAAAGGAACTTTCCAAAGTCACATGCAGTTTTACATCATAATATGATGCCATATAATAGTAAATGACTTTTAACCAGTGTTAAGTAGACTGTATTAGTTTGAAGAGTGAACTGTATTCAGTCTTTTAATTAAGGTTTCATGAAATGTCTATTGTTTGGAAAAGAAGCATTTTTTTCAGATAATGTACCTTAGGATACATGTCCCTTAAGCCAAAACAAAGGCTGTGAGTGTGTGTGTGTGTGTGTGTGTGTGTGTGTGTATTCATAACTGAACTAATAGTAAAACCATTTATTGAGCACTTACTATTTGCCAGATACTATGATAGTCATTTTAAATGTGTTTGTATTATTTTGCAGGGCTGCCATAACAAAATACAAAAACTGAGTAGCTTCAACAAGAGTAATTTATTTTTTCATACTTCTGGAGGCTGGGAGTCCAAGATCAAGGTGTTGGCAGGTTTGGTTTCATCTGAGGCCTCTCTCCTTGGCTTGCAGATGGCTGCCTACTTGCTGTGTCCTCACATGGCCTGTCCTCTGTGTGTGAGCATCCTTGGTGCCTTTGTCGCCTTATAAGGACACTAGTTAGATTGGATTAGGGCCCACCCTAATGGCCTCATTTTAATTTAATCACCTCTTTAAAGGCCCTATCTCCTCACATTTTGAGGTACTGGAGATTAGGGCTTCAACATATAAATTTAGGATGGGGGAGAAGGAGACACATTCAGCTCATAACAGTGTTGAATCCTCACCACAATTTTTGTAATAAGGGTACTATCATTATCTCCATTTTAAAGATAAAGAAACAGAGGTTCATAGAAGCTGAGTCACTGGCCTGATGACTTCCATGTAGCAAGCCAAGCATACCATTTACATGCTCTGTATTTCTTTTTCAGTGTGTGTGTCAGAGATATCATCTAGCTTATGAAGTGAGTTTGAAGAGGCCCATTGAAATTTCTGGATTCCTTTAAAAGGAGGTGTATGTAGCCATGTTGCTAAAGGAGCTTCTGCCACTTAGCAGCTGTGTGACCTCTGGCAGGTTACTTTACCTCTCTGGCCTTTGGTTTTCTCATCTATAAAATGGGGGTGTTAATCGTACCTACCTGAGAGGGCTGTTATGAGGAGGATGTGAGATAATCCATATAAAATCTTTATAACAATGTCTGTACGTAGAGGTATTAAGTAGATGTTAGTAGCTATTATTATATATGATTATTGTTATTCTGAGAAAGATACATTTTCAGAATGGGACAAAGTGATTACTATCATTCCATTTTAACATTTGAAAGTGTTATTACATGCTGGTTGTTTGGATCTACATATTACCATAGTTTTAAATATTATCATTTTCAATAAATTGTGTCATTTCACATTGGCAGTATGTCAGAGGGTGGTGTAACATGTCAAAAGGGATTTAATTCATTGGCTGTGTGTCATAAATGTGACACTGCACTGAGAATCAGACCGACAGTACCTGTTTTTAACACATGTTGGACACACCGGCAGGGTTTCCTTGGAGTTAGGAGTCACTCTGAGCTGTTGCAGCACCAGTTTTCTGGGGAGCCCTGAAAGACCATAAGAGATTATTCCCTAAAAACCAATTTTCAAGTGGCCCCATTGCAAAATGGCTCTGCAATTACTCTGTCATGCAGAGGCCTAAACTGGGCACATGGAATGCTGCAGACAGAGTTCCATGAGAGCCCTGCTGGCCCGCTGGACGCTGCACGGCTGCCATGGTCTTCCCTTGCTGGGTTGCACTCTCATGGGTGCCAGCCCCCTGGAGCAGTGCTCCTTGAAGTTGCTTCCAGACATCCAATATTGCAGGTCATGCTGCACTGCAGGGCCTCATCCATCTAGTCTAAGGTACTTTTGCAAGTATTTTTCTAGATTAAATTCCTAGCAGTGGAGTTGCTGGGCTGGAAGTTATGTCTATTCACAATTTTGATGGATATTTCCAGACTGACCTTCAAAACAGTTGAACCAGTACATTCTTACCCACAGTGGGTGAGTGTGCCTATTTGATATTATCAAATATTTTCATTTTGGCCAACATGATAGGTAAGATCCATTCTTCCACAATTGCTTTGATTTGTATGTCTTTAATTATGAATATGATTGAGCACCATTTCATCCATTTGTTCCCTGTTTGTATTTTTTACTTCTGCGTGTGAATTGCCTATTCATATCCTTTGCCCGCTTTTCCACTGGGTGTGTCTTTTTCCAAGTGAATTATATAGACCCATTGTCAATTAAGGAAACGAGCCCTTAAGGCAAATATTTTCCCCACTTTACCCTTTGTCTTTTGTCTTTGTTTACAGTATTTCGGCCCATCCTAAGTTTTTAAATTTACGTTTTTAAATTTCTCAACACCCAGGAAATTTGTGGAGAGTTGGACTAAATCTCAAGATCCCTTCAAGTCTAAAGAAGATTCTACAAATACTAACAACCACGAAATGAAAGGAACGCAAGTCCAGTGGTGGATTTTTTGCAGACTTTAGCAGGTGGGTGAAAGCCACTTCTGTTGTCTAGGCCTTTCCAAGGATTCTGTCGTCTCTCCTGTAAAATACTCTACTCTGCATTGTAGCAGCTGAACAGTTGACATTACAATCAAGATATGATTTTTAAAATGTTTTTATTAGTGTTATAAAAGTCATATGGTTCACTACAGTGATTGAATTTTTAAAATCCAGGCTCTGGCACCATGCCTACCCTTCAGGAATGTGCTGGATGAGTCTACCAATGTTTGTGGTAAGGCAACGTGATTCATGAAAGGATGAACCTCCCTAGAAGGCTTGGTGAGCTCAAGGATGCTCTGACACTTCTTCAGGGGGAGGAAAAGAAAGTAAGAACTTTGAATGCAGACACTAAATGACTTGGAGATAGCTTTCAATAATGTATGATATAGTTTTAAACTTTTTGGAAAATATGGATCCTCCTTAAACTATTAAGGTAAACTCAATCATCTAAATTAGAGAGCTTCTCAAAACCTTGATGTGCATATGAATCACTTGGGGATCTTGTCTGAATGCAAATTCTGTGATTGGGTGGGGGGCTCGGGTAGGACTGAGATTCTGCATTTCTAGCAAGCTGCTCCTCCCCAGACCTCGCAGTAGCCAGGCTCTATAATACAACTCTCCTGAACGCATTCCCCTACTTGTGGTACTATATGCGCATATACACATGCTTTCTATATATCTTTATATTCCTGCTTTCTAAAACATTAATTGGGAAATAGGCCATCGTTACAGAAACCGCAATGTGCTTCATGGAAAAAACATTGGGTACCAAGGCAAAACATTGACAAATTGATACTTTCTTGCTTGGTCATGCCTGATTTAAGGAAATGAAGCCAAAATAGGCTATGTGAATTGGAAATTGACTTCAACCACATTTAAATTATTCTCTTTTAAAATATTAGCAGTTGAGTGTGTAAACCAATATTTATTTTCTAATCAAAGGTTTGTGGCAAATGGTTGATAAATGAAAGAAGTGAGGGAAGAATGCTTTGAAACGCTTCTAGTAATAGAAATGGAAATAGGATATTTTATTTCTTTAAATGGCAGACACAGGCCTCAACTAAAATTCATCCTGCTCTAGGAAAAGGAAATTATATGAAAAACTGATCATAGTATAAAAGCACAGGCCGGCACCTCTCTGCCAGCGATCATAATAAGTATTTTTTTGGGGGAAAAAAGTTGAAGATCCAGCTACATTAAGGGAGAATCTATTAACAGAGTAATTGTATAGAGAGGATCCCTTAAGAAAAGCTTCCAAAATTCCATTATCTTAACTGTCACTCGCCACTTTGAGTTGTCTTGGAGCTGTGTGTTTTCATGAATTACCAGAGCTGTTTGTTTTTTCCTTTATCAGTCATCACCCTGTCAGCCGGGCCATTCATAACAACTTGTGGCAGCTCCTCAGGAGAGTTCAGAGCTTGAATAGGACCCTATCAACTCTCACACCTCATTGTGTGAAACTGTTTACCAGCATTGCCTTTTTCTGTAAATATTACAAGCAGAGCCCTGAAAGTTGAGATGTGTGAAAACAAAATGGACAAATCTTGTAGCAGTTGGCTGAGATGGCAGATGGGGGGGTGACTGAGAATTTGCAAGTCCTTGTGTTTCCTTTATTCGGCTGAATACTGCCTAGTCACTGGGCTTGCATACACATTGCATACGCATTCTCGTGTATGCTTGTTAATTAGACAATATTTAATTTGACTTAACATTTGTGTCAGTTTGGTGAAAGTGAGACTTTGTAATTAGGGAGTACGGACCGGGTTTCTGTCACAGTTCTACTCACTTACCCTGATTTAATGCCCCCTTTTCCAGTGTATTGTCACACTTGGTGTGCTGAGTTCCCCCACTGTCTTTTATGCTTGACTAGTAACAAGGAGGCCCACATTATACAACCACCAGCAAATGGACTCTGTCTCCTGGACTTAACAGCCTGAAGTTTCTGCCAGATTCACCCATCAGAAATAATTTCTTACTTAAAGCAAATGTCAACAATTCTCTATTGAAGCTAATATCATGAACTTGCAAATGGGTATGATTTTTTTGTTCTCTATTTTTATTGAAGTTATATATGCACAGATTTTGAAGTGTCAGGTAGTTCCAGGTTTTGTGACAAAAAAATAGCCATCTCCCCAGCCTCCCACCCCTACCACCACAGGCAACCACTTTCATTTCTTGCAGCAGATTATTTAGAAAAATAACTTCACAGTGAGAAATAGGTTGTTTCACTGTACCTGTTTTTGGATGTTACATAGATGGAATCATTGCTGTGATTCACTTCTTCCACTTACCATGAAGGTGGGTTTTCTTTTTTTTTACAAATTTATTTATTTATTTTTGGCCGCGTTGGGTCTTCGTTGCTGCGCGCGGGCTTCTCATTGTGGTGGCTTCTCTTGTTGCGGAGCAGGGGCTTTAGGCGCACGGGCTTCAGTAGTTGAGGCTCGCGGGCTTAGTTGCTCCATGGCATGTGGGATCTTCCCGGACCAGGGCTCAAACCCGCATCCCCTGCATTGGCAGGCGGATTCTTAACCACTGCACCACCAGGGACGTCCCGGTGGGTTTTCTTTTAATTACTCTTTTTTAAAACCAAGGTATAATTTATATACAATGAATGCACAGATTTTCAATGTATAGTTCAATACGTTTTAACAAATGAATGTACCCACGTAACTGTACACCAAACTACAGAACATTTGCGACACCCCAGAAAGTTCCCTTATACACCTTTGCAATCAGTCCCCATCCATGAAGCAATCACTTTTCTTATTTCTTTCATCATAGATTAGATCTCCCTGCTCTAGAGCTTTCTGTACGGCATTATACATTAGGCACTCTTTTGTGCCTGACTTCTTTTGCTCAAAGTGACATCTTTGAGATTCATGCAGAAATTTATTCCTTTTAACTACCAAGTAGTGTTTCACTGTATGAAAATACTACTGTTTGTTTATCAGTTTACTTGTTGATGCTCAGTTGTTTCCATTTTGGGGCTATCGGGTTGTCTTTTTATTATTGATTCATGGGAGTTTTATATATTCTAGATAACAAGTTCTTTGTCAGAAATCAGCTTTGCAAATATCTCTCCCAGTCTGTGTTTCATCTTTTCATCTTCTTAATGGTATCATTTGATGAGCAGAAATTTAAAATTTTGGTTATGTCCATCTTATGATTTTTTTTTATGGCTTGTGCTTTTTGTATCCTGTCAAAGAACTCTTTGCCAACCACAAGATCGTGCAAATATTCTTCTATGTTTTCTTTTAGAAAACATTGACGCTTTCTAGTTTCAGATTTTACATGAAAGATTCCTATCTAAATATAATTTTTGTGTTATGGTGTGAGGTAGAGGTCAAGGTTCTTTCTTTCTTTTTTAAAATATGGATATACAATTGTTCTAGCATCATTTGTTGCAAAAACTTTCCTTTCCCCATTGGATGTGTGTATGTGTGTGTGTGTGTATACTTCAGAACTTTATTCTGCTTCAGTGACTTGCATATCTATCTTTATACAAGTAACAGTGTCTTAATTATTGTGGTTTTTAAGCACAATTTAAAAGCAGGTAGTGTAAGTCTTCCAAATTTTTTCTTCTTTTTAAGGTTATTTTTACTATTCTTCATCTTTCGCGTTTTCATATACATATACAATCAGCTTGTTAATTTCTACTACAAGCCTCATGGAATTTTGATTGGGATTGCACTGAATTTATAGATCAATTAGGGAAGAACTGACACTTTAGCAATATTAATTTTTCCCATCCCTAAATGTGTTATATGGTTTAAGTTTTTTATTTAATACCTTTCTGCAGTATGTAGTAGTTTTCAGAATACAAGTCCTACCTATCTTTTCTTAAATTTATTTTTGAGTATTTTATGTTATTCCTGCAATAGTAAATGAATTGCTTTTAAATTTCATTTTTTAATAATTTGCTGGTAAAATTTTGAAATATAATTAAACTTTGTGTATTGACCTTAATTCCTGTGACTTTGCTAAATTCACTTTTCAGTTCTAGTAGTTTTGGGGGGTAGATTCCTTAGAATGTTTTATATATACAATCATGTCAACAGCAAAAAAGACTGTTTTGCTTCTTTCTTTTAAATTTTTATACCTTTATTTCTTTCTTACATTGTTGTGCTAGATAGGGCTTCCAGTATTTTGCTGAATAGACATGGAGACAGTGGGTATCTTGTTCCTGAACTGAGAAGCATTCAATATTTCACCAATAAGTATGACATTAACTCTTGTTTCTTCATATATTCCCATTATCAGGTTGATGAAATTCCTTTCTTTTCCTAGTGTTTTGAGAGTTTTTTTTTTCATGAACGGTGTGACATTTTTTGACATTTTCAAAAATGTTTTTGCATCAATTGAGATTTTTTTTTTCTCTTTGATTCTGTTAATGTAATGAATTAGAACTATTGATTTCATAATGTAAAACCAACCTTTAATCCTGGCATAAGCTCCATTTATTAATAACATTTATCCTTTTCATATAATGCTGAATTTGATTTGTTAATGTTTTCTTGAGGACTTTGTATATTTATTCATGTAGGATATTAGTCTATAATTTTCTTTGCTTGTAATGTCTTTGTCAGGTTGTAATAACGGGGTTATGCTGGCCTCATTAAACTACTTGAAAAGCATTTCCTCCTATTTTCTCAAAGAGTTTGTATAACACTGGTATTAGTTTTGTCCTCAAACCTCTCATAGAATTTGTGAGTAAAGCCATCTGGGCCGGGGTTTTCTTTGTTGAAAGGTTTTTAATTATGAATTTAATTTTGAAAATGGATATAAAGCTCTTTGAATTTTTCTATTTCTTCTTGTGCTAATTTTGGTAAGATGTGCTTTTCAGGGAATTTGTCCACTTGCTCTAAGTTGTTGAAATTATAGGCATAAAGTCATTAATGTTTTTGTCTTCTTGGAGAATTGAATCCCTTTTCATTTTGTAATAAGCCTATCACTGGTAATATTTTTTGTCTGAAGCCTACTTTGATATTAATAAAGCAACTTCAGCTTTCTTTTGAGTAGTGTCTGCATGGAATATCTTTTTTCATTCTTTTACTTTTAATCTATTTATGTCTTTATATTTAAAGTGGTATTCTTGTAGGCAGCATATAGTTGGGTCTTGCTTTTTATCTAATCTAACAATCTATCTTTGAATTAGTGTGGCTTACATTTAATGTGATTATTGATATGGCTGAATTAAAATCTACCATCTAACCAGCTCGTTTCTATTTCTTCCATTTGTCCTTCGTTTCTTTTTTCCTTTCTTTTTGCTTCCTTTTTGATTAATTGAGCATTTGCATGATTCAATGTTATTTCCACTATTGAATTATCATGCACACCTCTTTTGAAAAAAATTGAGTACTTTTAGGGTTTACCATGTACCTGTTATTTAATTAAAGTCCACTTTCACATAATATCCTGTCACGTCTAGTATAAAGACAACAATATATCCCCAATTTCTCCCTCTCATTCTTCTTCTATTCTTGCCACATACTGACTCTTACATATGCTGTAAATACACAATACTACTATTTTTGCTTTAGGTAGTTATCTTTCAGAGCAATTAAAAATAATAAAAAATAAATTTTGAACTTTGCTTACCTTTAGTTATTCCATTTCCAGTGCTCTTAATTTTTTGGTGTAGATTCAAGCTTCTGTCTGCTATTATATTCCTTCTGTCTGAAGAACTTTCTTCAGTATTACTTATAGCATGGGTCTGCTGGCAATGAATTCGCTCAGGTTTGTTTTTTGGTTTTGGTTCAGGAAAGTCTTTATTTCTTGTTCCTTTTTGAAACACATTTTTGCTGGGTATAGGATTCTGACTTGACAGGTTTTTGTTGTTGTTCAGCTACAGAGACCTCATTCCTTATCTTCTGTCTTGTGTAGTTTCTGGAGAAGTCTACTGTAACTCTTATCTTTAATTTTTTTTTTAAATTAATTAATTAATTTATTTATTTTTGGCTGTGTTGGGTCTTCGTTTCTGTGCGAGGGCTTTCTCTAGTTGCGGCAAGTGGGGGCCACTCTTCATCGTGGTGTGCGGGCCTCTCACTATTGCGGCCTCTCTTGTTGCGGAGCACGGGCTCCAGACGCGCAGGCTCAGTAGTTGTGGCTCACAGGCCCAGTTGCTCCGTGGCATGTGGGATCTTCCCAGACCAGGGCTCGAACCCGTGTCCCCTGCATTGGCAGGCGGATTCTCAACCACTGCACCACCAGGGAAGCCCTTATCTTTAATTTTTATTCCTCTGTATGGTATGTGTCCTTTTCACAGGCTGCCTTCATAATTTCCTTTGTCTCTGTTTTCAGCAGCTTGTATATAATATGCCTATGGTGTGGGAGTACTTTTGGTAGGGGAGCACTTACCCTGCTTGATGTTCTTTGAATGTCTTGGAACTGTTGTTTGGTATCTGTCATTCATTTTGGTATATTCTCGCGTATTATTTCTCCTTATTTTTTCTTCCTGGGATGCCAATTACACACAGGGTAGACCTTCTGTTATTATATCATATCTCTTGGATGTTCTGTTGTGTTTTTCCACCCACTCTCTATCCTTCCCCACTGTTCTGCAATCCATGCCAGAATTGTTATAAATCCAGTTTCCACAGATGTGAGGGTCTGACTGAAGAAACTTCATTGCTGTTCTCCTCTTATTCTCCAAATCCTTGTGGGTTTATCCCTTTAAAAGATTGTTTTCTGCCATTTTAGCGGTCTTGGGACAGAGTGAAAGTAGACGCACATTGTCAATCTACCATCTTTACCTGGAAGTCAAGTGTGAATTTCATTATTTAAATTAAGGTTAGTGGTGGTAAGGAACTAAATTTCCTATTATCTTTGAAATAAATCAATCTATTATATCATATATTCTAATTTTAAAGGACTTTTGCATTCTCCAAAAGAAAAGAATCACAAATAATAATAGCTAACATTTATTATACACTTATCATGTGTTAAGTGTTGTAAATGCTGCTACTGTATTAACTAATTTCATTCTCACAACAGCTTTATAATATAGACATCCTTATTTTTTTCATTTTTACAGATTAAGATAAACGGAGGCACAGAAGGTTAAGTAATTTTTCCAAAGATTCAGAAATAGAAAATGACAGAACTTGGCTCCTTAACCACTATATGTATTCTGACTACCTCCAACAAATTGGAAGATGGTGGCTTTTAGGTAATACCTTTGTTTTTGGTCTCTGCAATCCTTCGTGTACTACTGTTACCTCTCCAAGAGTCTTAATCTATGAATCAGTAAGTACGTATTCAGTGCCTGTTATGCGACCAGAATTGTTTTGTTCACTGTGGAGGTATAAAGAAATACAGCAGGGCTGCTCCCTTCAGGGAGTTTACATCTCTCTAAGAAAAGGCCCCCACTAGTCTGAAAATAAGCTTAATGGTACAAAGTGGCACCATCATTCAGGAAGATGAAAGCTTGATTTGATCTGGGTGCTCAGAAACCATGAAAAACTCATTAAAAACACTGATGGTTATTCAAGAGTGTACTTAGCTTCTGGCTTACGCATGCTGCCTTTCACTTCTCCCTTTACCTCTTTTTTTGCAGCCTAATTTTAGCTACTGTACTGTTTATAAATATTTCTTCCGCAGAGCAAATTAAGAGGATTGTTTATAAGCTCAAAAGATCTTTGTAAAAGTGTAAAGTGGGAAGAGTCTCAAATTCTTGGTCACAGTGATATATAGATATACCTTTTATTCCAACTACCTTCTTTCCCTGTCAAGGTGGATAACTGAGAATGAACATGTATTAACATTAGGTGTTCTCTAGTATTTCTGGAATGGCTGTGAGTAAACAAAGGGTTGATAAATGCAATATTATCTTTAGATTGGCTAGCACAGGGACTGACTCCTAATAGATACCTAACAAATATTTATTGTTTCATGGATTGAATGAATGAAATGAAATCCTAAGGTGAATCTTTTTTAGACAATGAAGAAAATCCTCATGAGTTTGTATTTTAATTTGAAGGAATTTTCCTAATGCAGTGCACATCAACATGTCTTAGGGAGAAAGTTGTCGTTGTTGATCCATTATCCTTACCTGGAAGCTCTTCAGGATTAAGGGACGGGATTCACCCATAGCTTATGACCACTCCCTCCCTGGGGCAGTACCTAGAATTTGTTGGATGGAAATATTTGTTGGATGGAAAGTTGAATCATTTGACAGTATCTGGTTTGAGGCTGAAGGAAGTCTAAGTGCTCTATAACCACCTATCCCAACAGTAGGTTCTACACAAAACTAACAGTAACAATAGAACAAATTTTCAGGAAAAACTTGGTAATATAGTAGTCAGACCATGTACTTTTTTCTTTGGTGTCTTTATTTATTTTTATTTTTTTCAATTATTGGAGATATATATATATATATATTTTACATCTTTATTGGAGTATAATTGCTTTACAATGTTGTGTTAGTTTCTGCTGTACAACAAATTGAATCAGCTATATGTATACATATATCCCCTTATCCCCTCCCTCTTGAACCTCCCTCCCACCCTCCCTATCCCACCCCTCTAGGTCGTCACAAAGCATCGAGCTGATCTCCCTGTGCTATGCAGCAGCTTCCCACTAGCCATCCATTTTACATTTGGTAGTGTATATATGTCAATGCTACTCTCTCACTTCGTCCCAGCTTCCCCTTCCCCCCTGTGTCCTCAAGTCCCTTCTCTATGTCTGCATCTTTATTCCTGCCCTGCCACTAGGTTCATCTGTACCATTTTTTTACATTCCATATATATGGGTTAGCGTACGGTATTTGTTTTTCTCTTTCTGACTTACTTCACTCTGTATGACAGGTCCATCCACCTCATTACAAATAACTCAATTTCGTTCCTTTTTATGGCTGAGTAATATTCCATTGTATATATGTGCCACGTCTTCTTTATCCATTCATCTGTCGATGGACATTTTGGTTGCTTCCATGTCCTGGCTATTGTAAATAGTGCTGCAATGAACATTGTGGTACATGTATCTTTTTGAATTACGGTTTTCTCAGGCTAAATGCCCAGTAGTGGGATTGCTGGATCATATGGTAGTTCTATTTTTAGTTTTTTAAGGAACCTCCATACTGTTCTCCATAGTGGCTGTATCAATTTACATTCCCACCAACAGTGCAGGAGGGTTCCCTTTTCTCCACACCCTCTCCAGCATTTATTGTTTCTAGATTTTTTGGTGATGGCCATTCTGACTGGTGTGAGGTGATAACCTCATTGTGGTTTTGATTTTCATTTCTCTAATGGTTAATGATGTTGAGCGTCTTTTTATGTGTTTCTTGGCCATCTGTATGTCTTCTTTGGAGAAATGTCTATTTAGGTCTTCTGGCCATTTTTGGATTGGGTTGTTTGTTGTTGTGATATTGAGCTGTATGAGCTGCTTGTATATTTTGGAGATTAATCCTTTGTCAGTTGCTTCATTTGCAAATACTTTCTCTCATTCTGAGGGTTGTCTTTTCGTCTTGTTTATAGTTTCCTTTGCTGTGCAAAAGCTTTTAAGTTTCCTTAGGTCCCATTTGTTTATTTTTGTTTTTATTTCCATTACTCTAGGAGGTGGGTCAAAAAGGATCTTGCTGTGATTTATGTCATAGAATGTTCTGCCTACGTTCTCCTCTAAGAGTTTTATAATCAGACCATGTACTTTGAAACCAAGCAGACCTAGAGTCTAGTCCCATCTCTACCACTTAGGAGCTAGACGTGTGATCTCAGGAAGTTGCTTAACCTCTCCAAGTCTCAATTTCCCAATCTTTCAGTTTGGAGCAGTAACAGTATTTCATATGTTTGTTGTGAGGATTGAATAAGATACTCCACACTGTGACCAACTACAGGAAGTGCTCAAGAAATGGTAAATAAATAGTTATTATTCTACAGAGATTTCAGGAGTTGAGGCTGTGGCCATTTTGATCTGTAAAGAATCTTGACAAAAGTGGGGAAGTCTAAAACAGAGATACCTATATGCTTCCTGTGTTTGTCTTTTCTTGCTTCAGGAATTTTGAGTGGCGTTTGTTTGACTATATGAGTATGTGGAAAGAGGTGCGATAGGACAGGAGCTAGAAATTCTTTCTACTTTTAGAGAAATGCCCTCTACCAAGGATTTATGCTAACAGGACCCCATAGGCCCACCCTGTCAGCTGAGGATGAAAACAGCCAGAGACAATGGAATATGACACAGTAATGCGTTCTCATTTGTCAGGTGTCAGCTTGCCGATATGGTCTAAGGATATGGTGTTCAGTAATTCCTAGAAATTGGTAATAATGATACCATTTACACAGCAGCTCCTCTGGCAGTTTTCAAAGCACTTCCACATACACCATCTGATTTAATTTCCACCACAATGCTATGAGGAACCTGAAATAAATATTATCATTCCCATTTTATAGATGAGTAAATACATTCTGAGAAGCAAAATGATCACGCCCAAGGTCACACAGCTGATCAGTAATCAACCTCAGACTTGAACCTGACTTCTCACTCTGGGATCATTGTTTTTTTTCCATGAAACGAACAGCTTGTTTGTTCTACATAATCCATCTCGTATTTTGAATATTAAGTGTGCTTGCACCCATGCTAGACCCTTAAGAATTTGTGTTTATAAGATCATTTAGTAATCAGTAGCAGCAGCTAACCTTGTGTGTCTTTTTCGTCCAACAGGGAACAAAGTTTGTCCTGCTGATACACCAGGTCTTTAATGATGTCAATAAAGAAACAGCCCACCCTTTGGTTAAAAGACTCTGAGCCTTCAAGGACCACTGGTTGTCCAGAGGAAGCCATGGTTATTCTGGTGAAGCACGAGGCCACGGTCGTTTTGATCAGTCACTCAATGGAGGGTCCAAAGCTTAAGCGGAATAAACTCAGGACAGACAGCACTGGAATTCTAGGAGTGTAACCTCACCAGCAGATGAGGTAGTGATGGATGACTCCTGATTGTGGAGTCCTTTTCATCTCTCAATTTATATTCTGAGTTGTTACCTAGAATAAATCCTACTGTTTCTAATTAATGCACTCATTGTCTTTGTTTTGAATGGAAAAGGGAAAAAATGTGTTTATACCCCTGCTAGCAGCATACAAAGTATGCCTGAAGTGGAATATCTTTCTCCATCATGAATAACATTAATCTTTGCAGTTCTCCGAGGTAACTAATTGCTGTATAGTTGAATTTGTTTGTACGGATGGGTGAGTTTCCAGGTGACAATTTGTTGCAGGAAGAATTCTCTCCAGAACCATTCTTAAGATTATTGTCAAATTCCTTAATCAAGAATGAGAATCCAGGGAATTCTGTGGCAGTCCTGTGGTTAGGACTCCGCACTCTCACTGCCAAGGGCCCGCCCGGGTTCAATCCCTGGTCGGGGAACTAAGATCCCACAAGCTGTGCAGCGTGGCCAAAAAAAAAAAAAAAAAAGAATGAGAAGCCAAACTGGTTAGGCTAAATACACAGACAACCAGTTGACAACAGGCTGAGCTCATCCTTCCTGGATTCTTAATTGTCAGAGAGAATTGATGGATAAAGCTACAGAGGGCTTGTCGTCCATTACAAACCTTCTAACGGGAGGGGAGCTGCCACGCCACAGTTTCCTTCTATCCTGAGCCTGTCTTGTGTTTTTCCAAGTTTGTGAGTATGAGATGCCTGCACACACCCATGCCCTCTGACGAGATGATGACGGTGATAGTGAACCTGAGGATGCCACACCACTGTGCCATATTCTCGGAAAAAACCAATTTTGTTCCAACAACAATTTTCAGTGAAAAGAATCATCACATTTTGCACATTCCCTCACAAGGGCTTGGAGAGATTACATCCCTTGTTCAAGGTCACACAATTATTAAATGGCAAAGTAGGAATTTGAGCCTGGGTCTGTCTGCCCCCAACCCCAGGCTTTCGAGCATCAGCCTCATTGTCTCTACCGTGATAATGGCTTCCCTGTGGTAACTGTTAGAGGCTGGAAAATGTGGGCCTGAGAGAACTTTTAAAGATGAAATAACTCTTTGCCTACGGAGATTCTTATTTTTAAAAACCCAGAGGAAGATTATATTAATATATTTATTTAACATTTATGTATAATATTTACATTTACAAAATGCTTTATAGTAGAACAGAATGGGCAGAAATATTTATTGGGGCATATAATTTGTCTTTTCTTTCATATTCATTTATTCCTTTGATTTATATCAAATGTTCTCCACTTGGTCTTCTGAGATCATGTACAATGGTAACAAATTTAAAATAAGATTAATAAAAGATTATTTTGTATCACTCCTAGGGAAAACGGAGCAGGGCCACGCCATTCTCTGTTCTTGATAAATGTTATGCAAAAGCGCATAATATCGTCCCCAGCATACTGTCTGTAGCACCAGCTGTGCTTGCTCATGGCGCTTTGAAACTCTATTTGGCTCTTATTCCTCATTTATTTTGTGGTGTTCATGTCTGCCCTGCAGCTGGTGGGGGTGCTTCACATTTTGGATAATAAACTGCTGTGGGCAGCCTCTGAAGAGGCTGCACTCTGGCCTTTCTTCATTGATCACCAAGCCAGAAGCCTCTGCAGAGTTTTCTTGCTGATGATTCCATCTGCCTGGAAATCTTTCTTCCCCTGATGGTCCCATAACTGCTACCTTCCTTCACTCGGGCCTGAAATCAAACGGCACCTTCCCCAAGAGGCCTGTGTTGATCCCAGATCCCAAAGAATCACTCCCCCCATCAGTGTATCCTGGCACGCTCTTTTATTTTCTCTTTAGCACATGAGACTATTAAGAGCCCTAGCATTCCAGCGTTTGGTAAGAATAGATAAAAATATATATATTGATAAGCTAATATTTTGTCACTTTAAGTTGCTATGATCTGCTTTAAAATTGATCTTTTAAGGAATCTCTTTAATGCGAAGTATTCTGAAGGTTTAGAATACACTCCTTGTCTTTTTAGACTCAGATCGTTATTCTGGAGGGCATGCCAATATATGGCTAGGGGCAAATGCCCATGTTTGGTTACCTTACAGCTTCTAAATCTAAATAACTTGTGTGTATAATCAGTAGTTTAAACATCTACTCTCAGAAAAAATGTTTTTCTCATCCGTGTATATGTGTGTGTGAAAATTTACTTTTTTCTTTAAAGAATTGAAGGTAGAGTGCCTCACTAAACTGTGGTTTAGAAAGACAAGTGTAGAGGTCTGCCCTGGGAGGGAGGGTTGGGGGACAGGCAGATTGGGTAAGTGGTTCTCCACCCTGGCTGTACGTTACTAATAATGATCTATCCTACCAACCAGGACCAATCAAATCAGGGTCTTGGAGGGTGCGCCCAGGCACTAGTGTTTTTTATACTGTGCCAGGCGAGCTGATGTGCAGCCAGGGGTGAGAACCACTGGACCAGCAGGCTTCTGTAGTCCAGTCTTGAGAAAAGGGAGTCACCAGGGTAGTCGTTGTCAGCCCTGCCTTCCCCACGCCTGCCAGGTAGAGGCGCCTGATTCTCATCCAGCTCTGACCGAACCTGGGAAGAACCTAGGATCCCCCTCTCTGCTGGCGGTTTCCGGAACTGGTCTTGCTATCTTCAACAGTGTTCAATGAGCCTAGCGGTGCCACCACGGCACCCTCTCCTCCGTTCTGGTCTCCTGTTTCGATTTCCCTTTTTTTTTTTTCCTGCCGCACTGCGTGGCTTGCGGGGTCTTAGGTCTTAGTTCCCCAGCCAGAGATTGCACCCCGGCCCTCGGCAGTGAAAGCTCGCAGTCCTAACCACTGGACCGCCAGGGAATTCCCCTGTTTCGATCTCCTGATTGGTTTCCAGCTGCCCTCCTGAACCCTCAGCCCAAACCTTTTCCGGCTCCTCTGTGCCCGGCTACTCTTTGCTTAGCTCCTGCTGACTTCCTATTCATGGACTCAGGACCTTATTCCCTATGTCCAAGCCGCCAGCTGAGGTCTGGCTTCAAACAGATTGAACCACCCAGAATCACAGTGGAGGCTCCCTCCTGACTCATCCCAGCCTGGCAAACTCAGCAGCTGCCAAAGCCCCAGTGGGACAATCTCCTTGAACATGGCCCCTCAACAAGGCCTCTGAATTCCTAGAGAAATAAACTCCATGCCCTTAGCAGGAGGCTGTGCAAAGCTATGTGCAAGGGGGCCTGAACACAGGGAGGGGTGAAAAATGGGGGCCAATGAATGCAGTCAGCCAACCGCAGATGGGAAGCGAATAAGGGAGATATTGACTGAGCATTTCTGGGAAAGAAGCAAAAATTGTGTGAACATCAGCTCTACAGGGAGTTTAATTTGATCTGAGGTGAAAATAGGTGACAAAATGACAATTGTGATCATGTTGCCATGAAGCATCCAAAAGTTCGGCAACTTGGATGCGAGTCGAGAAAGGTATATGAATTATTTAGACAAGTTAATAATGGCAACTTGAGTGCTGCTCACAAGCGTGAACCAGGGGAGAGAATGGGCTTGGATGAGATGCTGGCAAAGACTGGGGTGTCCGCCGTGCAAAGCTGCTTCCTCCCAGGAAAGGAACGGGGGAGTCAGGGCTAGAGCGACCGCAGTGTGGTTCCTGGGAGCCTCTGTGGACTTGGTTGTACGACGTACACTCAGTTCATCCCTTTGCTTCTGGCACAGCAGCCTCAACTCTCTGAATTTCCTCTCCTCCAGGCACCTGGGAGGATTATACCTCCCTGCCCCTTTGAAATATGAGAGGAAGTGTCATATGTCGCTTCCTTGTGGAAGCCATGAAGAGCCACCACTGTATTTTTTTGGTGTTCTCTTTTCCTGTGACAATGAATTGTCAACCTTGCATTGAGATGGTGGCATCAAAAAATGGTAGTCTTGGGTCCCTGCGTGACTAAATGAAACACAGCCACCTGCTGACTCACAAATGGACAAATAGCATGAAAGAGACATAAACCTTTATTGTGTTAAGCTGTGGAGCATCAGGGGTTGTTATTACTGCAGCAGAGCCTATCCTATCCTGACTACTGCAAGGACTTTCCCCATGAACGTGCCCCTGTTAACTCTCTCAAACTTTTGCTTACCTCCAGCCTGGTAGAGTAGAAGGAACCGGTTTTCATTGCTGAGAGGGGGAAAAAGTTTCTGGCATTACCCTTCTGTGCTCCTCTAAGGTGGATGGACTCAGGGAATGGAGAATGGAAGAGAACTAATGTTTGTTGATTTCCTACTCTGCACCAGGCACCATGCTGGTGCTGTGCTTGCAGCCAGTCTTTAGAACACGTATGGTTAGAGGATTTTGATTTTTATATTCTTGATAAGGAAGAAGAGCTCAAAAGAGGTAAATTGCTTGTCTATAAATCTAGCTAGGAGATGACAGAGCCAGGAGAAGAACTGAAGTGCATCTGACTACAAAACCTATGTTCTTTTCTTGTAAAATAAATATACAAGTAATGAGCTTTTAACCCCTGATAGACTGTTAGTGTTTTTCTCCAGACCGTAATCTCTTTGGAATAATCTTTAGTTAGATCAAGCTATTATTCCAAGCTATGATTCTTAGAATTATTTTCTTCTTTTATTTCACTCAGATTTGTTTTTACTGATCTTTGACACCTGAGGTGCTACAAATCTGCATGTTCGTTTAAACTCCAACCAAACGCACTCATGTTTAAGTTGGAATATCATCACCAGGATGTCTGGAAATTCTTCCACCGTGGCTACAGGTTTTTTAAAAATGTGAGGTTTGCCCTTTCTGACAAGGATCTTGGAGGAGGGAAATAGAATGAGATGAGATGTGGAGGGAGAAGGTTTATTTGTAAAGAGGAGAGCATGAAGGCTGTACTCAGTTACCAGAGGCCCTTTAGTACATGGGATCGTTTCAGCTATCTCTCCGTGATGCTTAGAAATGTATGATCCATCTACTGCAAGAGATCCCTTGTGACTCCCGCTGGGCCTCACCAAAATAAGATGAAATCTCGATGCAAACCCACGACTCACCCTCTGATTCCCTTGGCTTTCAGAGCGCAGCCAAGCCACCCCATTCAGAGTTTGGCAGAGGGCATGCCTTGGCCTGTGTTCTCCAACTCACGACATGACTTCAGGATGGAGGGCCAGGATTTTTCTCAAGTGTAACAACATTAATTATCAAGTCACTTTAACACACGTGTGATGTATGTGTGCATTTATTTCACAGGAATGGTATAAAGATTAAATACTTAATGAATCCATTTTTCATATCAAGGATATATTTGCCCTGTGCCTAACTATATCTCTCCCTTCTGTTTCTCATGAGAAATATAGCTATCTTTATTATGTAATCAGTAATATATCATTCCTTCTATGCAGGATCTAATTTTAGCAACAAGATGAATGGCCCGGGAATGTATTCCACTGCCCTCTGCAGAAAGGAATATATATCAGACCTACTCAGGTGTGTGTCACTTCTTTATATTGGGAGCTTTCAAGCTCCCCAAGTGGCAGCCTGGGTTTTTCTGGCTGACAGCCCCAAGTTCTCTGTTATGGCTGCGCAGACAGCATTAGGAAACGGCCATGTGTGAACAATAACCGGGCTTGCTCGCTCCAGCCAATGAGGGATGTGGCTCTCCTGGGCCGAGGATTATTACACCAGCTAGAAAATGACCAATTGGGGCTTTAATTTATTTATGTGCAGGATCTGTTTGTATACGACCATCCTCAGCTTCCCACCCACCACCTCCCATTTTTTCCCCTGATGCCTTTAAGCAGTGAAATTTCTTTAAAATGCAGGAATAATTCCAGTTTGACTAGCAGCATGAGGAATTAGTCAGTTTTTCTTGAGCTTTCAAGGAGAAAATGATCATTTTCTTTCATGCTGCCTGTGAGTTTTATAGCTTCTTCTGCCCATTCATAGCACCTTGTATCTTGATAACATTTTAATTTTGAAGCTATTTTGAATTCATTTTTGAATTGATCTGTAGGAGAATCAAAGCAATACCTTATCTACATTTCAGATGTGAAAACTGAGGCTCAGAGAGGGTGAGTGATTTGTTCAGGTTTGGGGACATGGCCAACTAAAATGGAAAACTCCATATCACACGGTTGCCTATGCTTAATTTTTAATGATCTCTATATAAGATGGAAGATAAACGTTAGAGGTGTTTGCTTTTGCAACAATTGTATATGTGAAAATCTGAAATTCTCTGTGCAACTTCTGTATTTGCTGATTCTAAGATGTACTTTTCTCTCATACTTGTGTCCCCGAATCTGGGATACAGCTGATAATCAATGGAGTATCATAATCTAATTGGTACTGTTTTTCCTTTCTTAGTGGTTGCAGCAGATTGACACTTAAAGTACCCCAAATCTTCACCCCTCTCTGTCTCCACGTCCTTCGTAAAGATGTCGCTTTGCAACTCTCCCATCAGTCAAATCTATTTCCCTAAGCCTGGAAAATGGGTGGGCCTTATCTTTATTTGTTCCTGTAGAGGGCACTGTTGGTGCCCACCCATTCCCCTTGGCCCTTACTGCCTCCACCTGCCTGACTTCCACAGGCACCTGCATTCTTTGCTTGAGGCTGTTTTTGCCTACTGTGATGGCTTAAAATATGTTCAGAGTCTTTGACATGCCTCCCTCCTCTCCCCTTGAATGTGGGCCAGGTTTCATGACTTGTCTCGCTTCTCTCAAATGGAAGGTTGGAGAGATAGTGTGACTTTCAAGAGGAGGTTATAAAAGCACTGTGGCTTCACCCTCACGGATCACTCACTTTGCGGTAAGCCCTATCTATACCTTGTCCTGAGGACATTCAAGGGGTCAAAGGAATTGAGACCTCCGGCTAAAAGCCAACCCTGACTGGCCAGCCATGTGAGTGGATCATGTTAGACACAGATCCTCCAGCCACAGTCCAGCCTTCAGATAATGAAAGTCTTGCCGATTTCTTAACTGCAGCCTCATGAGGAAACAGAAGCCAGAACCAACCAGCTAAGCTATTCCAAAATCCTTGACCCTCACAAATAATATGAGATAATAAATATTTATGGTTGTATTAAGCCACTAAGTGGGATAATTCATTGCACATCAGTATATAACTAAATATATAAACTCATCCACGTGGCAAGCTGGAAAGGTTGGTGGATTACATTTTGGAAGCATCCCTCAACCAATGACATGCAGTAGTTTGTATAAATACCACAGCTTCCTCATGCCTTGTAGATCACTGAACTCCCAGAGTTTCCCCAGGGGAAACTCCATTTGCCTGGGATAGTAACTGGATTGATAACACCCTTTATTGACTACTTTCCCTCCCCTAACTTCTTCATGTCCCTACTGGTGTTTCCTTCACCTCCCATATTAATTACTTGTTGTTAAAGCCTTGTCTCAATACCTCCTTTTTTGGGGGAGGGAGGATGCAAACTAGGTCAATTCCACATAACCAGTTGCCAAATCCTGTGTATTTTTAATTTGAAATTATATTTCCATGGTTACAGTTCAGTAGCACCAACCTGACCTAATGCAAACAAACAAACAAAAAAAGCAGAAAGGAACCCTCCCACTTCACACATATATGAATGTTGGTGAAAATATACCCCTCCTCAATTTTTAATACAATTTATTTATTTATTTATTTAAATTTATTTATTTATTTTTGGCTGCATTGGGTCTTCGTTGCTGCGGACAGGCTTTCTCTAGTTGTGGCGAGCAGGGGCTACTCTTCGTTGCGGTGCGCGGGCTTCTCATTGCGGTGGCTTCTCTTGTTGCGGAGCACGGGCTCTAGGCGCACAGGCTTCAGTAGTTGTGGCCCGCAGGCTCAGTAGTTGTGGCTTGCGGGCTCTAGAGCGCAGGCTCAGTAGCTGTGGCGCACGGGCTTAGTTGCTCTGCGGCATGTGGGATCTTCCCAGACCAGGGCTCAAACCCATGTCCCCTGCATTGGCAGGCGGATTCTTAACCACTGTGCCACCAGGGAAGTCCTTTAATACAATTTAAAACTCAAAACTAGGAAAGAAAAATCCTCAAGTGCCAAGAACAAAGAGAATACTCAGAGTTACAGTGATAAGAGGGAGGTGAAATGAAAATGCTCACATGTGAAACAGGAGGCGAGAGAGACCTTAGCAGCTGAAGCTTTGAAGCTCTGTGAGCAGGATTATGTAGGTCTGAGCTCCGTGAGACCATAATCAGGAACCAGGCTACCTGCATAAAGCCAGGGGTCCTGAAGAGATTGTCTAGTATCCTCTGAATCGGGAACTAGAGGAAACTTGTGCTAGCCTAGGGGAATTGCAGGAAAGCGTCTAATTTTCTTGGGGCTGTGAAAGTAATAGGAATCACTAAAAAAAAAAAAAAAAGGGAAATTTGTTCCACAAGTTGTATGAGGCCTGAATTCTGATTACTCATGTACTATGGGGACCCCAAACTAAGAAATTATCCTAAAATCTTGTCCAGAATTGGTAAGTGTAAAAATGTTCCAAAAGGATGTTTTAGGGCACATGAAAATTCTGTGGCCTCCCCTTTCAATCTCATCTCTTTAAGGAAGAGTTTACGGAAAGAAAAAAAGAGAAATGAAAAAAAAGAGATCACAGAAGAAAGCCAACCACAATGCAATGGAGCCAGCAGATGAACAAATGGGAGAACTTGTACTTCAAGAACTGGAAATAATAGAACAACAATCTAAAAAAGACTTTAAAATAAGTAAAAACAAAAAAAATTTCAAGACATGGAGAAAGGAATAGTAGTCACAAACCAAGAATTAAACTATTTGAAAAAGGGCAGATTTGGGGAAAAAATTCTAAAAATGAAAAATATAGTAATTGAAATAAAAACTTAATAGACCAGTTGGACTGTAAGGTAGAGATGGCTGATGAGAGGTTAAGTGAATTGGAAGACACATTGCAGGAAATCACCCAGAATATAACACACATGATAAAGAGATGAAAAATATGAAAGTTGATCAAATGAGAAGGTCCTACCTATGTCTATTAAGAGTTCCAAATGGAAAAAAAAAGGGAGTTAGAAGCAAATAGATAGTAGTCAATAATTTCCATTATCTAAGACATGAGTCTTTAAAGAAGCACACCAGGCCTCATGCAGTATAATTAAAAACAAACCTACTTTTAAACACTTGTTCAACTGCAAAGTATCAACCTTAAAAACTACCAGAGTGAAACACAAATTTACCTACAAATGAATGACATTTAGACTGAGAGCATACTTCTCAAAGCAAAAATAGCTGGCAGAACACGGCTGTTGTGTTATAAATGTAGTTACAAATGCACAGGAATAATGCATTTAAATTGCTGAGAGAAAAACTGTCTTTCCAGAATGAAAGTAAAATAAAGTCAATTTCAGACACAAATGACTATTTTGGCCAGTAGTACTTTGGCATATTATACATGAAGATTTACTTTGGCAAGAAAGAATATTACCTTGAAAAGAAGAAGTGGGATGCAAGAAGTATTTTTAAAATGGATAAATATGTTGGTAAATATAAACAAACACTTGATAATACAAATTAAAATGCCTATATGTTTAAAAATAAGGGGAAAATAAATCTGTAAGTATAAAACCATGGAACATGGGAGAGCAGATCAGAGTTAAAGCATATGTTATTTAGAAGAAAGTAAGTGATATTGATTAATTCTAGACTTCAGTTTAGGTGTGAATATGAATATAAGGGTAGCCATAACAGAATAGAAATGGAATGCATAATTTGCATACAAGTAGAAGAAAAATATAAAAATGTGAACTGGAATACTATCCACCAAATCATGATAGTAACTTCCTCTTGGGAGAGAGAAGAGGCGATGGCCACCAGGAGGGGCTGGGGCAGGGGGTAAAGGAAATGTCAACTTTATCTGAAATGGTCTACATTTTTAAAACATTTAGAAACAAGCCTTTTTGTCCCCTTTGCCTCTGGGATATGTTCAGGATTTTCCCTGATATTCAAGGTCCCTCGTAACCTGCCTCTATTTTTCAGCCAGCTTAGCTCCCTCTCTACCTCTCAACACATATTTTCTATTTCCATCAGGCCAGTCTCCCCATTTTTTCATAATCCTTGGCTTATTTTAGGATTCCTATCTCTGTTGTCCAAATCCTGCCAGTCCTTAAACACCCTTCTTCTTATCACCCAATATTGACAACAGCAAATAGGACTGTCTGTAGCACATAATACATAATTACATTCTGTTTAGCTCTCTCTTATTTGTATGTTAGTATCTTATGTTTATGTCTTCTATTTCCTTTTGATTGCTTTCTTTTATTCAGTATTTAACGTAAAAGATTATAGAGTCTCAGAGGTCAAGAACTGTGGTGTTTATGATACCCTGCCCTGAAATCCCTCATGGTGTGTTCCACAGCTAAACACATTGTAAAGAATGTATTTGGTAAATTGAAAGCAGTCCCTCTGATGGAAAGGCAATAAGAAAAGAAAATGAACAAGCAAGTTTTGATCATTCTTTGGTGGATAAATTGCACTGACTAAACAATAATATAAGTCACTTATTTCAAAGTTATTAATCTCAGTGATCTGGAATGTATTCGAGATTCAGAAAAAGTTGGTTAAAAACATGTGCTTTGGTGTCAGACAGATCAGTTTAATCATGTGATTACTATCTTTATGACTATGAATAGGCAAACTAACTAGTTTGAGTCTTAATGACTTCATGGGTAGAAAGGGAAAATAGTTCTTGCATGGAAATCACCTAGCTCAGCACGTGGAACGTAGTAAAAGCACTCAGTAAACGTGACCTGGGATTATTATTACCTAAAATATGTAAACCTAAAGCCATGCATGAGATAACTCAGTTCTCTCCCATCCCGCTGCCAGCCCACGATAGAATTGCATTTATCTGCCCTCCAGAAGTTGTGTGGCCATGCTATTTATGTTTGCCAATAAAATGTAAACATAAAGACATATTTCGTTTCCTACAGAATTTGTAAGACCTACTGAACAATTCATCACTTCACCTTCCCCTATATGGGGAAGCACATGTTGAGATGGAGCCTCTGCCAGCCTGGGTCCCTGAATGACCATGTTGAGGAGAGCTCTGCTGCAACCCAAGTGGACACATAAAATGAATGAGAAACAAGCTTTTGATGTGTTAAACCCCCTGAGATTTTGGAGTGTTTTGTTCCTGCAGCAAAACCTAGCCCATCCTGACTAATATAATGCATTAGAAGTTGTAGTTTCCCCCCGTCCCCCCCCAAAAAAAACCTACCTAAAGCCATACTTTAGAACTCATTTGCTCTTATTTAAAACACTTCTTTCCAACTTGTTTATGTGGTTTCCCATCTCACAGGATGTTTAGAGCAAACGATTAGAGGCGATGTCACCAGAGGTAGGCACTCACCCCAACGAGAAGGGAAAACTGTGATAAGAAGATAAGGAACTCAAAAAGCATTATGATCTGAGGCCATTTTGGATAGGTGGAATTAATGATGCTTACTAAAAAGCCTTTGAAGCCATCTCTGTATCGCAGCAACACTTTTTCAGTTTATTACAGGTTCATTACATTTTTATTTTGCTTATTCATTTTCTTTATTTTATTGTACATTTAGTTTTTACTACACTTTTTTTTTTTAGTGCTTACTATCTCCCAAGCATCATGCTGAACACTTTGAACATGTAGCAGGTCACTTAACGCTCTCAGCCTCTCTCAGAAGCGGCAGGTTTTATCCCATCTCTGTGGCAACACTCAGAGATTTGTAACTACCCGAGGTTTCTTGGTCACTATGGCAGCATCAGTTTCACGTGAACCCAGCCTGTCTGATTTCAGAGTCCTTTCACCATCATGCCTCTCATGCATTAGCATAACACCGTAGGATGACCCTCAACAAAGGCTAAATTATGTTTCAGGAAAGTCTGTTTTAAAAGGCTGGGAGACATGTGTAACATTTTGGACATTTTTCTATTAAAAAAAAAAAAATTCAACTTTAACAAGTGCTGGTGCTTCAAAGGCTAGAAAGCTTGGGTTATCAGGAAAAGCCACATGTGGGAAGCAGCTCTCTCTCTAACAGTGTGAGATAAATGAGACAGTCTTGAATTTCAATGATCTTATAAATGTAACAGGAATGATAAATATAAATCTATTAAAGCTCTTTCATTTAGAACAAGGAATCTGTATTCTTTGACCATAGAACTTTTTTTTTTACTGCAACTTTCAAACAGAAAATGTTGCTGGCCACGGATGAGTCACTTCCTTGGTACTTTACAATGTGAAGAGAAAGGACCCGTGGTTGGGGGTGGGGAAGTTGGGGAGAAGGTGAATTTCTCTGCTGCTGTCCAAATGGTTGCCAGAGAGGCCCCAGTTTGCCATTTCATCTCTGTAGTTGTTTCCTTATGCGAAGGATGGCGGCTGACACCCGGGGGTCTTCGTCATAAATGAAAAGAGCAGAGGACAACCAAACTAGAAGCCCAGAGAAGTTTCCTGCATGGAGAGGCATTTGGCAGACAGCGTTTCTTATAGGATAACAGCATCTCACTCCTCACTGCCAAAACGACATCTCTGGGGCTCAACTACCCTGCTCTGGAAACCTACATTGTCCCTACCTACCACAAACAAGGTTTCACTCTCAGTGGAAATTCGATTTTTGTTTTTATTTTTGTATGACCATTCAACAGGTAAGCAACATGTTTGTCGCAGAACCGTAGCACTATTGTTTAAACATCACAGTGACAATTTCAGTTCTCTGGAGGAGCTATTAAGAGCGTAGGGTCCCTTCCCTGATCTGTGTTTTCGTCCCCCGTTACTGGGGGTGCAGCGTATTCACATACCTTCAGAGGGGTTCAGAGATGCCAGAAGGGGGGTGATTGCAAATGCTTACTATCAGGCTACTTCTGACAATTCCTAATGTAATCCATACACTACACATACATTCTAGTTATACAATTTACGAGGTATAACAAGGGGAGAGAAGTGAAGCTGGGATATAATTGTGACTGATGTGAAACAGACATGTAGAATGAATGGCCTTACAACATTTTCTTTGAAGTTTGTTAAAAGCAGTAAAGTGATATTCACTATAAGTGAAACCTGCTGTTACAGATATCCACTGGCTTGGGGAACATTTTCTTTTGACTTTATTTCTTGAATTTTAATTCGCCACGTGAAGTTTTCGACATTTTTTTTCTTTTGACGTGCAATGGAAGAGAAAGGGAATAAAAATTGTGGAGCACCTACTACGTGCTTATCCCATACCAGGCACTTGACATCAGGGCTGACTCACAAGCCACAGTAGGGCACGGTGCCTAGGGCCCACAGGAATGTTTTGGTTTCTTTTAAAGTCAGAAGAAAACAATGATATAATAATAATACATTATCAATTCATATAATAAAATTAAAATTTATTATAATAATAATGAATATAACAATGAATCGCACCTGGATTATATTTGTCTTTTAATCCTTTCTTTATGGAAGAAGGGGCCCCCAAAGGCAATGTGGCAAGGGCCCACAGATTCCATAATGTGGTGGCCCTGCTTGATAGAAATTATCACGTTTAATTCTCCTGAGTAAATCTGAAAGACTGGAAGACATGGAGAAAGTGACATTTCAGAGACTTAAGAAGTTTTCCTAAGGTCCTAAAACTAGCAAGTGGTAGAGGCAGGTCTTAAGACTATTGTCTAATTCTTTCCACTGAAGAAGAGCTTAATGTATAGGTAATTCTACATTGGAACACCTGGCATTAGGAACGAAAAATGTCACATATATTTGGTACCAAAGAAATGAATGGAAAATCAGTTCTGAGGTCGGCATGTATTTTTCCATACAATATAGGAAGATGTCTAGAAATATATGTAACCCAGATGTCCCCAAGTTTACCAGCTTCAAGGTCAATACTTCTTTTCAATGCTCAAATAATAGTTTATGCACCCACAGGAAGTCCGGCCTTCGTCCTATCACTATCGCCTTCCCATCTTTCTCTTGGGACCTGTGAGGACCACTTATGTGTTCCTCTAACCAGTCCTGATTAATACTCAACATCTCAGCAGACTGCGTCTCACCGCCTTTGGGGCGTCACTTTTGGGGCAGGTGGTCACAGCTCTCTCTTCACACATCGGTGCGTGCCCCTCTCTTTATTCCGCAGAACACAGCTAAGACAGAGCTGGGACTTCCAACCAGTTTTTACTGAAGTCTTGGGGGCATCAGTAGTATAACATGAAGGGGAACACTCGACTAATACCTAGGTCGACCAAGCATCCTAATTTGCCCAGAACTAAAGGAGTTCTCGGGAAACTTTAGTTTGAAAACTGTGTCAGTCCTGGGCAAACCTGGACAAGTTGTTCACCCTGCAGATGTCTCATCTTGAACTCACAGCCCTGACTTACCTCACTTAGGGCTTCATCTTGGTTATTGGTCTATCTCCACTTGGCTAAGCTGGTTCTTCCCATCCTTGTCACTTCCAAGAATGCTCTTTCCTTAGATCCCAGACCCAACTTTTCTTGGCCTCAGAGAGAAGAAGACCTCTTTCCTCTAGTTTAAGACCAGCCTCCTTCCCTGCTCAGCCTCATCACTAACAGGAAGACCTCTTATCTTGCTGGGAAAGACCTGTGCTCCTTCATTACCATGTCATTAAATCCTCATGGCCTGGACAAGACAAACCCAGAAGTCCACAAGACTGTTCCCAGACTCAAAGTCATTTGGTCTTAAATGACATCATGTATGGGACCCCAAGAGTCTAATATGGGTTGTTCTGTATCAAACCCATGCAGTTTCTTGTCACAATCTCTTGGCCTGATAGATGAATGGGAGGTTGGGTCATCCCCATAATTTGGAATCTCTTGTGAGCAATGTTTAGTTTAGAACACAGACACATCTCTGGCTCAGGGGAGGTGGGGAGAGTGATTTTCAGGCAAGTATCAGTCTAAATCCAGATTTCATGAGAAAAGAGGTTTATAACCCCTAAGCAGCACAGTTCTGTTCAAACACAGCACAGAGGTTACCAAGAAGAGCACTCAGCCCCTTGGGGTGAAGTGTCTGAATTTTGGTTACTCTGTGGATTCAGGACTTTAGACAAGAACAATGGGTAGGTATATGTCCTATATACGCTGTTGACTAAAACACCTTTAAATTGGACCTCCCTGAAAAAAAGAAAAGTTCTTTTCCAACACCAATTCCAAATCCTACCCTAGAATTCAGCAACATTTGTGACTCTCAATGATGGGTTTCCAATTTTGAAAATTTAAAACTTAGTTCTACAAAGAACCCCATTACAGGTAGGATCAGAGAGTACGTAGAGATTACAAAATTTGTAACAATGCAATTAAGTGTCACATGAGTTGACAATGTTTATCACAAAGCTAAGAGGCCATCTTGGGCAAACTGACCATAAATTTAATATTTCTGAGAAGGGAAGAAAAAATAAGGGAAATGAGACAAAATAAAGTTAAGAAAGCTGATTTCAGAAGACTTTACACTGAGTTGGTAAGACTGTAGGAGGGCTTTCACCAGAGTCTGTAGCGTTAACTTTACCATACTTACATTAAAAAAATCATCATTGTACCTTCTTCTATACCCTGTCATTATTACATCACCTGTTTCAGTTTTTTGACCAATGATTATATGTGTGTATGTTAAACTTGAAATTAAAAATCAAATCATCTGTTTTAATAATTTTTCTGTCACTCTACCTACTAAATATCACTTTCCTTTTTTTTTCTCTGTAGATAATCTCAAGAAATACAGGATAAAATAGGTGTTTAACTAAAATTCCAAGTAGACCTAAGAAGTTTGTTGTGCTGAGGCCTGGATAGACTTAGGAACACATGAATCCAGGGGTTAGGGAAGAGTAGGGTCAAAAAGAAAAATAGTACAGATAGTTTTTGCCTTGGTGAAAAGTCAGAACTTCATACGCTGCAAAAGTGAGGTATCAGAGCAAATGTGGATTGCCACAGCAATCAGACAAGAAATAAAAGGAATCCAAACTGGAAAGAAGGATGTAAAATTACCACCGTTGGCAGATGACATGATACTATACATAGTTGACCCTTGAACAACACAAGGGCTAGGGGAGCCGACCCCCTGCATGGTTGAAAATCTGTGTATGACTTTTGACTCTCCAAAAACTTAACTATCAATAGCCTACTGATGACTGGAAGCCTTACCAATAACACAAACAGTCAATTAACACATATTTTGTATGTTATATGTACTATATACTGTATTCTTACAATTAAGTAAGCTAGAGAAAAGAAAATGTTATTAGGAAAATTAATGAAGAGAAAATACATTTACAGTATTGTACTATATTTTTCAATACTGTTAAGTTTATGTCATCCATTTACAAGATGAATTGTCTATCTGTCAGCACCTACATCAATATTGGCTTATATGATACAAAGCACAGGAGATATTATACATATTACTAACACCAGACAGCAAAAATGAAAAGATAATGTGAAAAAGAAATTCATATTTCTTTACAAGTATAACGATTCATGCATTGATAACAAAGAAGCAGCAACATGATTGCTTTATGTTAGCTTAGTGTAACTGATACAATTGCTTCATGGTAGCCTAGCCCATAGGCTAATGAATGGATTGTTATAAAATTTCTTTATGGCATACAATATCACAATCATATTCATAATACAGTATTGGAAACATTGTTACATTATTTAAAAAACCACTTACCTGTGATGAGAGGCTGATATGCAGTTTCTCCAATTATGAGAGAGAGAGAAGCACACTGTACAGTAAGGTAATCCTTTGAAAACGAAGATATAAAACAGTAAGAAAACTAGCACATTATTAATTCTATATGAAATGTCACTCACCTATGCCTGTGTAAGAATAGGCTATCCACTTCAATACAACTCTTGCATGTATATTTTTGTACATTTATTGAAAAAACCTACATATAAGGGGATTTGTGCAGCTCAAACTCATATTGTTCAAAGGTCACCTATATGGAAAATGCTAAAGACACCACCAAAAAACTATTAGAACTAATAAATAAACTCAGTAAATGTTCAGGATACAAAATTAATATACAGAAATCTGTTGCATTTCCATATACTAAGAACAAACTATCAGAAAGAGAAATTAAGAAAACAATCTCATTCACAGTTGCATCAAAGAGAATAAAGTACTTAGGAATAAATCTAACCAAGGAGGTAACTCGGAAGTTATGACATTGATGAAAGAAATTGAAGACAATATAAGCAATTGGAAAGATATTATGTGCTTATGGTCTGAAAGAATTAATGTTGTTAAAATGACCATACTACCCAAGGCAATGTACAGATTCAATGCAATCCCTATCAAAATACCAATGGCATTTTTCACAGAACTAGAACAAATAATTCTAAAATTTGTATGGAAACAGAAAAGACCCTGAATAGCCAAAACAATCTTGAGAAAGAAGAACAAAGAACAAAGCTGGAGGCATCACACTTCCTTATTTCTTATACTACAAAGGTACAGTAATCAAAACAGTATGGTACTGGCACAAAATCAGAAATATAGATCAATGAAACAGAATAGAGAACCCAGAAATGAACCCACACTTATATGGCCAATTAATTTACAACAAAGGAAGCAAGAATATACAATGGGGAAAAGACAGCCTCTTCAATTGGGAAACCTGGCCAGCTGCATGCAAAAAAAATCAAACTGGTCTACTTTACCACACCATATACTAAAAAAAGAAAAAAACAAAAACAAAAAAAAACTCAAAATGCTTAAAGACTTTAATATAAGACCTGAAACCATAAAACTTCTAGAAGAAAACATAGACAGTACACTCTTAGAATCAATCTTAGCAATACATATATATTTTTTGCCTATGTCTTCTCAGGCAAGGGAAGCAAAAGCAAAAATAAGCAAATGGGGCTATATCAAACTAAAAAGCATTGCACAGTGAAGGAAACTATCAACAAAACAAAAAGGCAGCCTACCAAATGAGAGTAGCTATTTGCAAACAATATATCTAATAAGGGGTTAATATCCAAAATATACAAAGCATTCATACAACTGAACATAAAAAAACCCAACTGGATTAAAAAATAGGAGAGCACCTGAATAGACATTTTTTCCAAAGAAGGCATACAGATGGCCAACAGGTACATGAAATGGTGCTCAGCATCACTAATCATCAGGGAAAGGCAAATCAAAACCACGAGATACCACCTCAAACCTTTCAGAATGACTATTATCAAAAAGACAACAAATAACACGTGTTGGAGAGAATGTGGGAAAAAGGGAATCCTTGTACACTGTTGTTTGGACTGTTCATTGGTGCAGCCGCTTTGGAAAACAGTATGGAGGTGCCTCAAAAAGTTAAAAATAGAACTGCCATATGATCCAGCAATTTCACTTCTGGGTGTTTACCCGAAGAAAACAAAAACACTAATTCAAAAAGATATAAGCACTCCAGTGTTCATTGCAGCATTATTTACAATAGCTGAGATATAAAAGCAACTTAATTGTCCGTCAGTAAATGAATGAATAAAGAAGATGTGGTATATATGTTTATCGTTCATAAAAAATGAAATCTTGTCATTTGCAACAACATGGATGGATCTAGAGGGTATTATGCTAAGTGAAGTAAGTCAGACAGAGAGAGACAAATACCGCATGATCTCACTTACATGTGGCATTCTAAAAAACAAAATCAAGAAACAAAACAAAATGAAAACAGACTCATAGATACAGAAAACAAATGGGTGGTTGCCATAAGGGAAGGAGGGTAGGAGGGGTGAATGAAATAGGGGATTAAGAGGTGTAAAATTCCATTTATATAATAAACAAGTCACAGGGATGTAGTATACAGTATTAGAAATATGGTCAATAATATTGTGGTAACTTTCTATGGGACTGATCATGATCATTTCATAATGTAGGCAAATGTCAAATCATTACGTAGTATACCTGAATCTAACAAAACATTGTACATCAACTATATTTAATTTAGAAAAACCAATATAGTATGTTATTAGTGTAAGAATAGTGTAAGAATATAGTGTAAGAATAGTCTGGTCAATGAGACACAATAGAGATTCCAGAAATAAACCCGTATTAACACAATAAATTGATTTTTGACAATGGCACTGAAAGAATTCAATAAAGAAAAACCTTCAACAAGTGATGCTGGAGGAACTGAATATCCAGAAGGAAAAAAAATGAACCTTGACCCTTACTTCAGTCTGTATAAAAAAGTTCATTTGGGATGGGTAATAGACCTAATTGTAAGAGCCAAAACTATAAAGTTCCTAGAAGAAAACATAGGAGAAAATTTTTATGACCGTGAGGTAAATAAAGACTTCCTAGAAAGAACACTGGTAGAAATAACCATAATATTTATAAAAACCAGATTTCATCAAAATTAAAAATTTCTGCTTATCAAATTGTATCATTAAGTACAGGAATAGACAAGCTACAGACTGGGAGAAAATGTTCACAAAAAATATATGTGGCAAAGAACTTGTATCTAGTATCAAGGACTTGAATCTTTTATAACTCATTACTAAAAGGACAACACAATTTCTTAAATTTACAAAAGACTTGAACAGGCAATTACAATAGAACAGATACAAGTAATTAAAAAGCACACAAAAAATTCATTAGTCATCAGAAAAATATTAATTAAAACCATAATGGTATACTACTTCACACCCACAAAATAAATGAAATTTTAAAATGCTGACCATACCAAATGTTAATGAGAATGTGGAGTGATCAGAATTTGAATCTATCTCTGGTAGGAATTTAAAATGGTATAACCACTTGGAAGACACTGACATTTTTTATAAGGCTAAACATACATTTACTCTATGATCTAGTAATTCAACGCCTAGCTACATACTTAAAGAAACTGAAACATAAGTTCATAAAAAGATATGTATAAGAGTGTTCATAACAGCTTTATTCATAATAGCCCCAAACTGAAAACAGATCAAGAGTCCATCCTTGGGAGACTGGATCAACAAACTGTGGTATATTCATAGAATAAAATACTACACAGCAAAAAAAAGAAACAATCTACATGAATGAATCTCAAAAACATTATGCTGGGCAAAAAGAAGTCAGACACGAGAACTACGATTCCATTTATATCAAGTTTTACAACAGGCAAAACTAACTTATATTCCAAGATACATACTCAGGAGAATTGAAAACAGAGGTTTACAAAAAAAACTTGTACACGAGTGCTCACAGCAGAATTATTCATAATAGAAAAAAAGTGGGAACACCCCAAATATCCACCAATTGATGAATGGGTAAACTAAATGTGGTATATCCATACAATAAAATATTGCTTAGCAATAAAAAGAAAGAAAGTACTGATACATGCAACAATGCAGGCAAACCTTAAAAACATTATGGTAACTGAAAGCCAGACACAAAACGCCGCATGTTGTATGACTCCATTTATATGAAAGCACTAGAACTGGCAAATCCATACAGACGGAAAGTAGTTTAGTAGTTGCCAGGGGCTGGCAGGAAGGGGCAGTGGGGATTGACTGTTGATAGGTATGTAGTCTTTGGGGGGTGATGAAAATATTCTAAAATTAGATAGTGGTAATGATAGTACAACTTTGTGAATACATTATTGAACTGTACACTTTAAAAGGATTAATTTTATAGTATATGAATTATATCTCAATGAAAAAAACTGTAGTGACAGAAATTTGAGCAATGGTTGCCTTGAAATCAGGGTGTGGATGGGGATCTAAAGGAAAATAGGAAGGAACTTTCTGGGAGGATGGAAATGTTCTATATTTCTTTAGAAGTGTGAGTTAGAAATGGCTAATAGAAATGGCTGTATGCAAATTTTTCAAAACTTATCAAACTATAAAAAGTAAGATCTGTGCATTTACATGTAGATTTTTGCCTCAATGAAAAACAACTTAAAGGCAAAAAAGAAAAAAGACAGAGTAAAATTGGAATAGAATACTTCTTTAACCTAGGTATGACAATTTTATCATATATATAAATCTCAATCCAGTAAGTCAATATCTTAGTATTGAAACCCTCTAGAATCTATCATTACAGTTGGAAACAAGACCACCATGTCCTGTTATGGGTGAAATGTTTTAACAAGATTCTGCAAGTGCTCACCAAAATAATTAGTGAAAATAAAAAAATAAGCTTTCTGTATTAGAAAGGAGGTGGCCCCAAATATTGTTATTTACAGTTATTGAAATTGTCCACCTGAAAAACCCAAGAAATAATGAGAATTGTTGGAACCAAGAGGGTTTACCATCTTAATTGTAAAGCCAATAGCTTTCCTATATAGTATTAAACACTATTTTAAAAATATAATGGTTAAAACAATACCATTTTAAAAATTAACAAAAATACGAAATGCCCAAGACCAATATAAGCAAAGTTATTAAACTCTACTGATGGACATAAAAATCACTTTAGTAATTCAAGAGTGCCTCTCATCTTTGCATGGATGGACTCAAAATAATAAAGATATTGCTTTTCTCAATTCATACACATATATAGTCCCAAGCAAACCCCAGAAAGGTTTTTATGATATTTAAAAAAAAAAGATTCAAAACTAATATGGAATTAAATGTGTAAGAATAGCCAGAAGAAGAGTGAACTTTCTTCTACCAGGTTTAAGAATCCTGTTTTTTTGGCCGCGCTGTGTGGCATGCAGGATCTTAGTTCCCTGACCAGGGATCAAACCTGTGTCCCCTGCAGTGGAAGCGCAGAGCACTTACCACTGAACCACCAGGGAGTTCCCCAAGAATCCATGAATTAACGTTGGTGCAGAACTAGTACAGGAAGAGGGGTACCTTGATGGAAGGTAATAGAGAGCCAAGACAAAAACCAAAGCATGAGTATGGATTGGTACAAAGTAAAGGCAGCATTGAAATAACTAGAAAAAGACTGGATTGTTTACCAAATAACATTAGGACAACTGACTGTTTATGTGCAAATAAAAATGACTACCTATTACACACCTTACCATGCAACAAATTCACGATGGATTAAAGGTTAAATGTAAAGACACAACCAGAAAAGTACAAGGAAAACAATAGATAACTATTACATTTGTTAATTTTGGTTAGAGAAGGAGTTTCAGGAGGATGTTTGAAGTATATCATCAAAGCTAGACACTAAAGAGGGAAAGGATTGACTCCTTAAAAACGAAAAACTTCCACATGACAGAAACCTCCTTAAACAAAATTAAAAAACAAACAATTGGGGAAAACACTTACTGCTTATGTGACAGACCAAACGTTAATACCTTCAATATGTGCTTTTTTATGGTTGCTTTCAACTGAAGAGTCCTGCTCATACTTGCTGAAACATGCACGGGGATTTGCTAGCTTCTGTAACTGGAGAGCCCAGGGATGGAGAGGCCTGAAGCTTCCATCATGCGGAAGCCATGTTGGTTGCCTGTAGTCCAGTCCCTCCTATCCTACCAGCCTAACAGTCCTCCAGGAAAGAGTGCTGCTTCTCTGATCGCTCCAGCACAGAAGCTTTTGGAAGGATTTTGACCCAGTTTGGGTCACAGGTCAGTCACCAAATAACCCCTGTGGCTGAAGGAAGGTTTCTTTCTCTTTTGCTCCTGTTTCTCTTTTGTTCTGAGATTCTAGTGTGTTACCCACTGATGATTCTGCCCAGGCATGGATCATGTGCTACCCTTGTGTCAGGGAAAGGGGTAGGTCAGTGCTACACAAACTACTTGGGATGAATTTTTCATAATACAGAGTGATTCTGTTATCAGAATAAGGGAGAAGGAATGCTAAGGGGAAAAAACAGCAGATTTTCACTAACATATATAAAGAGCTCTCACAAATCAATAAGAAATAATATGTTCAAAAATCCATGAAAAGCCATAATGATTCATCATTAATTAAATTTCACTTTTCCTTAGTCCTATTCTTTTATATCTCTGCTGAATGCTTTCCAAGGTTGTAGTTGGCTACTTTCACAAATTAAGCCATTATAATTTATCACAAGATGCTAATATGTTATAAGGAGCTTCCTCTCCTCTTAGGTAACCCATAGAGTACAGGGGCTCTCTGCAGACAATGTTTTAATCAAAGGATTGTCTCGGTTGTGAGAATTTTAGGCATGAAAACTAAGATACAGTCCCTCAGGCAGAATGAATGCTCAATCTTTATTTCACTAGCGTTCAATAAATCTTTCTTCTTGTATCTTTGACAAGCAAGGGAAGGCCTTGTTCTTTTGGTTTTTCTTGAATAACCTATGATTTTGCAGTTATTTTATGTGCATATTTCTTAAATGAATTTAGGGGCCTGAACTTTACTGATTTTGTTTCAAATTTAGTTTGTCTCATTGCACGAAAGATTAGATTATTACTTTTATATAATTTATATGTTTTTTATAAATATAAATTTTTATCTATTAGATTTCAAGTTGCTGCTTTTTTAAAAAAAATATAGGCTGTATATTTTAGACCTAAATGGGAGTATTCATGGAAGATAAAAAGTTCAATTTTTGAGAAAACAGAACATTTCTGTTAACTTAGAACGCTGAAACTCAAGAAGCATGATTATTTTGATTTTTTGTTTGTTTGCTTTTAAATTTTGCACATTATTTTCATGAAAGAGAAGGAACCAATGGCAGGGAGTTAATTCAAGAGAGCCTCTCAAGTTTAGATTTCACTGAGTAAATAAAAGTATATGCTCAACCCTTTATGTGTGCTCGGAGGCGTTATTCACCTTCTCTGTGTCTCAGATTCATCATTTTTGAACAGGGATTACAATAGGACCTCCCTTCAGGGTGGTTTTAAGGGTGCAATGAATTAAAGTGCTTTGAAAAGTGCCTGGCCCAAAGTAAGTGCAGAGTCAGTTGGCTACGCCTATGATTCATGTCATTTCTAACCATAGCCCAGCCTACCGACAGTTATGTAGCTGACACTGTTCAGAAGTCCTTGGGAGGTTAAGAAGTACCTCCTGCATGACAGAATGCAGTTGAATAGAGTTGAGAAGCTTACTTCCTTGAACTAGAATTCTCTGGAAATAGATGTTTCAACTATGGATAAAAGAAATGATCACTACCATTAATCAGAAACATAAAGAGTTCTCAGAGTTCCTTGTTACCTCTCTGTAGCCCTTATTCTATGATGATTTATCCACTGAGGTTTCTGTTTTCTCTACTAATCCGTGAATTCAAAGGAGGGCTATGATTTATTCACTATTAATTTCCTCGACCCACTATGGGCCTATCACAGAGGGGTTCACTGAATATTTGTTGAATGAATGAATGAATGAATCAGCTAATGAACAAATAACCGAACAGGCATACAACTCTCCAACCCTCTTATATAAATAGTACTCTACTGGGCAGTGTACAGGTCAGAACTAGAAGCCCCAGAGGCCAACTACCTGGAGAGCAATGGGACAGGTTTTATCTACTTGCAATCTATTAAAAGATCATCCTTCAAAAATTCTTTAAAGCGTCTTAAGAAGAGGAAATTCCATCATCACATGTGCTTCAGCCATGAATTTCAACATTTCTTCTTTGAGAAAACATGAAATATTATACCAACACAGATAAAATCTTTTGTCTACTTTTATTGGTCATTCATGCATATATACTATTAAAGCTGAAACAGAATTGAAAGGTGGTAACCAAAAGGGAAGGTAACTTAATTTAGAGAAATTAAAAGGATGAGAGGAAAGCAATAAACATGGTTGAATTTGCTGAATATTTTTCTATGCTGGGAAAAAGGTATTACCTGATAGGTATTTGATACTTGAACAGAATGAAATAGTTGGATTCAGAAAATATTTTGAAGCTTTTATTTTCTTTTGATGCAGTAGGTGAGGTCTTTTATTTTTTTAAGAAAGTATCTAGTTCAGTTCTGTTTGAATGGTCCTTTAGGATCTCTCTGCAGACATAACTTGTTTTATTGCACTTCGCTTTATTGACCTTTGCAGATATTTTGTTTTTTACAAATTGATGGTTCGTGGCAACCCCTATCAAGCAAGTCTATTGGTGCCATTTTTTCCAATAGCATTTGCTCACTTTGGGTCTCTGTGTCACATTTTGGTAATTCTCACAATATTTCACTTTTTCATTATTATCATATTTGTTATGGTGATCAGTGATCAGTGATGTGTAATGTTACTATTGCAAAAAGATTACACCTCTCTAAAGGCTCAGAGGATGGTTAGCGGTTTTTTTTTTATCGATAGTGTTTTTTAATTAAGGAATCTACATTGTTTTTGTATAGAACACTATCGAGCACTTAATAGACTGCAGTGTAGTGTAAACATAACTTTTACAGGCACTGGGAAACCAAAACATTCGTGTGACTCACTTTATTGCGATATTTGATTTATCGCTGTGGCCTGGAACCAAACCTACAATGTCTCCGAGGTATTTCAGGTTGAGTATGATGGGAAGTTGGATTCGGTTCAGCTTATAGCTCACACAGAGGTTGTGTGTTATAGCTCACGCAAAGGTTGTGTGTTTCATTCTGGTGGGGTGGTTGTTGTCAGCCCTTGGTCTGGCTCACACCTCCAGCTATTGTGAAACTCAGGGGTCTCCCCTGGAACTGTAAATGGAGACCCCCAAATGAGATCAAATGAGGCAGACGCCTTACATCAGAAGTGTCAGCTGAAGAAAGCGCTCTTTCCCTGGGTTCCAGCAGTGAGCGGTCCAGGGGCCCATCACTTAATTCGGAGCTAAAAGAACATAAGCAATGTGCTGGGTTTTCAGAAGTGGCGAACTGAAATCCTTTCCCCTCAAATTTCAGAATTAATCAGGAAATATCTACACGCATCAGATAGATGAAGATCAAAATGTCGTCTTTGTTGCTGGCCTCGCTCAATTAGAACATGTGGCTGGAATCTGTGGCCCAGTAATTGGGTTTCCACATCTTGCTTCTCACTCCCTCCTCCAAGACAAGGTATTAGGACGGCCCCTTTGTAAAGCAGACACTTCCTTGGTCAACGGCAGATAGGGTCACTGTCTCCCATCTGAGAAATCTCATGAGTTCAGACCAGTAGAAACGGGCTTCCTACCTGCCTCCAGAAAGGAGATGCCAGGCCCAAGGTAACTCATCCTGTGGATGCAGGAGCAAGAGGAGATGCCCCCTCCAGGCAGACAGACCTGAGACAGAGCCAGGGCCAGCCAAGCCAAGCTCAGGCCAACCAGGCAGGTGGCTCCTTCTCCTTGGAGAGCAAGTGAAGGGGAGAAAGGTAACAGCAGCTTAGGGAATAGCTGTCCACTTTCCAGGTATTTTATCCTTGTCCTTTCATCTCACAGTTCAAAACAGCACTTTGAAAACTTTCTTCAGAATTGAGTCCCTGAGTAAAAGCATCTTCATCCTTCAAAGGAGCCACTCCCATTGCTTTTAAGTCAGGAGAGCCATGGTTGACTTTTTCTAGAAATCCCCCTTTCCATCATGCCTACCCCTTCCCCAGAGGTCCCTGTCCTTGTCACTTTCTTCATCCTTAACAACTGAAAGTCTGCGGCCCTTTCTTGCTAAGAAGGGTCTCTTGGCGTCGTCTCACACCAGCCCAGGTGGCTGTCACCCATTTCGAGACATTTTTCTCCCTCTCCCAAACACCTGCCCTCTATCCAGCACACACAACTCAGAAGCTCTGATCTCCACCAAAGCCTTGGACCATTTGGATTATCTCCTGAGCACTTACTGTAGTCACAGCCTGTCTTAGAAGACTTAGTAAAGGTAGGGAATTTATTCCCTGTATATACTCGTTTTTTCTATACTTACTAAATGTAAGACTGGAAATATTGATGTTGTTGATTTTGTTGTCATGTTCTGTTGCGTGTGAGTTCTTGGGCCGTTGAATTCATTCATTCAACTCATTCATTTATTCATTCACCTACTAATCTTTATGGAGTGTGCTAGGCCCTGTGCTGAACCTGGGGTTACAGATAGGAATAATGCTCAATTCCTATCTTTGGGAAATCAGTCTGGGGGGAGGGATGGACGTAATAGATATTTTACAATATGGCCAGGTAAACTGAATTACAGAGGCACATTGAACCGAGGTCTTGGTTGAAGGTTGAAGGGTGAGGGGGACCAGGACATTTTGGCATGTCCTGACCTCCTTCCGTGTGAAGAAGAGCGGGCTGTGCGGCAGGAACAGTGAATGGCAGGCTGGGCCCAATCTGTGGAAGGCTTTGTAAGACAGAAGAAGGAGTTTAAACGTCATTCTGTAAGCAACAGGAAGCTGGCAGAGATTTTAAGCAGAGGTGTAACTCGATCAGCTTTTTATTAGGGAGATAACTGCATCAGGCGGATGGGATTCATTGTTAGAAAAGTTAATCCTTCCAGGGCAATAGGCACTTGGCTGCTGAGAAGCCCGGCTTTCAGCTCAGTGTTTGGAGGGTCTCGAGCGATATTGATGTAATTGAGCTTTTAGCAAAAAAGATGAAATCGTAATAGCCAATATGTCTAAAATGAAAAGAACGTGATTTGCCTTATAATAAGGTACCCCCCTTAAAAATAAATCTTTAATTCAACCTATGAATTTTTAATGCCAAGAACGCAGCATAATACTTTGAAATTGAAACTTGAGACACAGGCATGGCAAAAATCTTCCCTACAGTGGATTTGGGGCATACAAATTGAGCAGTACGAACTATTGACACCTCCTGGTGGCAGCAGATGTGTGCTGTTTGCCTGGTCAAAACAAGAGGGAAATGAATCAAAGGCATTAAAAATAAATAACACTGGCAGTCCAGAAGGAAGGGATGGGAGGATGAAATGGCCCTGGTCTCAGGAGCGACCTGGTAGAGACCTGTTGGAAGAGAGAGATGGCAGAGGGAGGCCTCAGGTGACCAGGGCCAGCCGCCACTGCTCCTAGTGAGAAGGGCTGAGCAAGGGAGTCTGACAAATTTAAAACCAAAAGGTAGATGACTGAGACTGGTGTTCCAGAATGTCCGCTGGCAGTTTTTTTGGTGTTGTTTACTGTATTTATTTGTTTTTATTTTTGGCTGTGTTGGGTCTTCGTTGCTGCACACAGGCTTTCTCTAGTTGCATTGAGTGGGGGCTACTCTTCTTTGCGGTGCACAGGCTTCTCATTGTGGTGGCTTCTTTTGTTGCGGAGCACGGGCTCTAGGCGTGCGGGCTCAGTAGTTGTGGCTCGCGGGCTCTAGAGCGCAGGCTCAGTAGTTGTGGTGCACGGGCTTAGTTGCTCCGTGGCATGTGGGATCTTCCCAGACCAGGGATCAAACCCGTGCCCCCTGCATTAGCAGGCGGATTCTTAACCACTGCGCCACCAGGGAAGCCCCCGCTGGCAGTTTTTAAAGGAGATTGTTTTCACTTTTCAGTTCTAAACATCCAGCCTGATAAATGCTTTCTCCATAGTAATCTCTTTCAGCTCTATAAGCACTTTTTAACCTTCTCAGGACCCTTTCACGTACAGGGTTGTATTTAATATAAAAGAAAAGAACCTTTCCTCGAGGAAAGAACCACCCAGAGTCATTGCATTTCTCACTTGTACATTATTTAAAAAGGCACAAAAGACATTAACTGTGAGATGTTGAATAGCAAAACACAAAAGCCGATCAAATGCCATCTTAGATGGACATACTTACCTACTCCCAGTGGAAAAACAGGAGAAGGACCGAAAAGAAGCATCTTGGTTTCTGACTCATTTCTGATATAGAAATGGCTCAGAACTGATATGGGATGATCCAGGGTCCAGGTTTAATATTCACTGGCTGGATGACCTAGGACTTCTCCCTACCCCAGTTCCCCTCTAGGTAAAGTGTGAAGATGGGCTGCAAAAGAGCTCTAGGATCTAGTGGGTGTTGGGCGGCTTTGTGACTTTCATGGGTTCTAAGCACTTTTGTCTTCATGGTCCCCTTTTGTTGTTGTTGTTTCATCTCTTGGTTTATTAACCAGCCACAGGCCACGTCGGTGACAGATGTAGTCTCATTCATCTACCATTTTAAAATTATGATTATCACCCAGCTATGTACACCAGCATATTCCTTTCCATAGGATTCTGTGTTTTCAGGGTCACTGAAGTATAACGTAACCAGAAGCTATGATTCCATATTGATTTCCAGATCAGAAAATGCATTATCCCTCCAAGTCACTTTAACATCACTATCAATACACATATGGTAAAAGCAGGTTGTTTTTGCAAAGAAAAGTTTCCCTGAAACATCCAAAGAGTCATCCCAATGTCAATCTCCTGGTTTGGTACTGCTCATACAAGATGTTAGTTACCATTTGGGGGAAGCTGGGTGAAGGGTACCCAGGATGTCTCTATTATTTTTCCAGTTTCCTCTGAGACCACAATTATTTAAAATTATTTAAAAATAAAACAAAACATGTTATTCATGGAAATAGGGGCTAAACATTTCAGTTCAAAATCTAAAATGAAAAGTTGAAGTTTCTTAGGAGAGTTTGGGAGTCACCTAACAACTGTGATAACAGTTGAAGCCCAGTGAAAAAGGCTTATTTCTGTCGAAGGCTCCTTACTAACTCTGGCAGTGATAAACATGACATGGCATGTCGCTCTGCTGTCCCCAACTCCCAGACCAAGGAGGCTCTATGAATTAGCTTCAGCTCACAAGGAACAGGTGAGACAGAGGTCCCCAATTTTGTGAAATCCCAGGGAGAGAACGCTGCACATAATTTATTTCCATCACTCTGCATCTGAGGCTCGCACACACCAACTGCACAATCCCAGGCCAGCCGTCTGCCGGGGTTCGGAGCCCGGTCCGGACCCAGGCCGGACTGGGTTTCATCTCGCGACCTCCAATGGCACCAGCGGGTCAGCCTGGCTCAGGGCGACCTGGTCTTTCTTCTCCTGCTGCAAGACCTGCGCCTCCCACAGCGCCTGGTCCACGTGATCGGCGGTGAGCACCACACGCTTGGGCTTCTCCTCGTCGAAGAGCCGCTCGTTGGCCTCCGGGTACAGCTGGTGGGGCCCGACGGCGCGCAGATGTGCCGGCAGGTGCAGGAACTCGTGGGCCTTGAGGTCGCAGCCGCGCATCCGGGACCCCGGCAGCCACCAGCGGCCCACGAAGCCCACATCTGGGATCCGGTCCAGGAAGTCGGCCCAGCGGGGCTGCAGGTAGCGGCAGCGGGCCTGGTGGGGGCTGGCCTGGGCGTCGAAGGGCGTCTCGTACACCAGCGAGCAGAGGCCCGGGCTCACGGGGCGCCGGTGGCCGCGACCCGGCAGCCAGAGCAGCTGCTGCACGGACGCTTCCGAGTCGCGTTGCGCGTGGCGAACGCCAGCGGCAGGAGGGTCCCTGACGCTTCGAGAGAGAGATCGCTCCAGGCCGGGGCGCAGCAGGCCGCCGCGTCCCCGCAGGCCTCGGAGGAGTCCCGGAGCGGAGTGAGGGCCCCGGCGCCCAACCGCGCCCACTCGCCGGGCTTTGCAGACGCAGCGTCGCCCTCCCCTCCGCGGCTTCGGGACCAGAATCCCTCCGGAGCGGCCACCGCCCTTCTCTTCAGCTTGGCCAGGTATGCGAAGCGGAAGGCCGGGGGAGTCTCTTCTGCTCAAGCGCCAACATTGCCGTTCGTGGCCCCTTTTTAATTAAAATAAAAGAAAAGAAAATGAGATTTTATGACTGCTTGCGTAGAAGAGAAATAGATACAGGTCTGGATTTCATTTGCCTTTATGCCAACACAGTGAAAGTATGCATCTTGCTTCTTGCAAGAAGCAGACGTTCTCGTGCTATGGGCCCCAGGGGCGCGGTGCCCGCAGCATCTCCTGGCAAAGTCGGCCCCGAGGGGGGGCAGCCGGAGAGGCAAAAGGTCGCGTGGGGGAAGAGGTGAGCTTGGCTTTAAAGGAACCTGGAATCAAACTTGCACTCAGCCACTTATTCCTGTTTGGCTTCAGGCAAGTTATTTGCTCTTTCTGAGCCTCGAGTTTCTCCGACGTAAAATAAGGATAATAAATCAGAGCAGCTCGCTAGGATTGTGGTGAGGGTTGAATGAGACAGTCCTCGAGACTCAGGACTTTACGATTGCTCAGAGTCTGACATTTAGTAAGCGCTCCATAAATGGCGGCTGTTACTCTTCTTCTTATTTTATTATCATCGTCTTCCCTAAGGGTTTGACCCATTTGGCCAGTATGGTGGCTCAGCTCAGAGCAGGGCCAACACCTGTCTGCCCACCCACTTCCTCCCTGGCAAGGTGAGCAGGGATCTTTCCTCCTGCAGGCATTCGGCCTAATTCATGGTAGCCTCACTTTGGGTTCCTCTCGCAAAGGGCATGTGGGCCCATCGGGCTGCAGAGCCAGCTCGTTGGTAACGCCCACCCCTAGGCACAAGCTGATGAGCCTCACCTGTGTTCATAGTTTGGGGGGGCAGTGATGGTAGCAGCCATCGCCCTGCTCTGTGACTGCTGAGATTATCACATTCTAGGGTGCTAAAAACCCGCAATCATTATTTAACGCATTTGGTTGCGTTTCAAGCCTTTTTGTTTTTTGCTATGTACACAGATTATTACAATTTTTTAAAAAGTACAGGAGGGCTTCGCTGGTGGCGCAGTGGTTGAGAATCTGCCTGCCAATGCAGGGGACACGGGTTCGAGCCCTGGTCTGGGAAGATCCCACATGCCGCGGAGCAACTAGGCCCGTGAGCCACAACTACTGAGCCTGCGCGTCTGGAGCCTGTGCTCTGCAACGGGAGAGCCCGCGACAGTGAGAGGCCCGCTCACCACGATGAAGAGTGGCCTCCGCTCGCCGCCACTAGAGAAAGCCCTCGCACAGAAACGAAGACCCAACACAGCCAAAAATAAATAAATAAGTTAATTAATTAAAAAAAAAAAAAAAGTACACGATTTAAGTACCTGAATCTATTCTTACACGTTATTACTGGAGAGTAAAAAAGTTCCATGAAATTTGAGTGTGTGTATTTGGGTCTTTTGCTAGCTTAAAGTTTCCATAACTACATCTGTTTAAGATTCTGTGGGTATGGAAATCTCATATTGTTGATCTAGAAGGGCTATTTTTGCTTTACCAAAGGCCAATCACACAGGTCAGTGGCAACCCCTCCCCCCCCCCCCCCCCCCCCCCGCCTTGCTCAACTGCTATTCTTTGGGCATTAATTTTAATGTTTAAATAGCAAGTGCATTTTCCAAAGGCTGCATAAAGCACTAGATAAGCAGAAGACCACTGGCTTGGGAAGAGCAGAATGCTCAGTGAAGCCTTTCGCATAGAGAGAATGCTGAATATCTCCACCATTATTTAGCATCAGAATCAGTTATGGTTGTCTGACTGATGGACAATTTTTTCCCGACCTGCTCTCTTTGCAAGTGACCTATACTGTCTAGACAGTTGCATATTATTTATACATTCATTTCAGATTTTATGATTTTTGTTTGTTTCAGTAAAGTTGTGCAGGTTTCATGCAGCCAACTCTTGGAAATGTACGGCATGAAAAGCCATATAATTGCACCAGGTGAATGCTTTCTTTCTTAGAGTTGTGTCACCATTAAAATTTTAAAAAAGTGTTTTTTTAAGAATAGACCATTATATGAGCTCTGAAAAAAAATGAGACCAAACTTTCCAACTTCAGCCCAAACACACACACACACACACACACACACACACACACACACACACACACTGCCCTCCTATCTTCAGAGTACCAGCAGCAGGCCATGGAGAGAATTAAAGACAGCTAATTTCAAAGGTTCTTAATCAATTCAAGTTGATCCCATTTGTTGATTAGGGAGTCAAAACGCATTATTTGCATTCTGTTTCAAATTCAGAATTTTCTTGAGGAGATTTGAGGCTGGAGAAATCTCTTTCAGAGCGATCCCTTGGGCAATAAGGGAGTTAATTTGAAAACTCTGGTGAGTCTGATGGGTTTTGAAAGTTTCACATGAAACATTTATAATGGCTCCTTTCAGGGTGGTGGATTTTGGTTGAGTGTGTGTGTGTGTGTGTGTGTGTACTTGTGTGCATGAGGGTTCTTCAGGAGTCATGAACCAGTGGCTGAAGCTTTGTGTAATTATCTGGGTAGTGAACAAAATGCCCAATTTCCATCCAGATACATGGTGTTCTGTAGACATTACAGTTGGAGAAGGGCAAATAGCACGAAGTTTAGGATTAAATGGAGGGACATTCCCTTCCTGAGGTGCATCTGAAGCTGGGGGCTAATTCTGTGCAGGTCTCAGGCCCCAAGTCTGACCAGCCCCACTGCCTTGGATGCACAGTTTGGAACTCTGCCTTTTCCTGGCTTCACTGTGGGAAGACTTTCTACATGAGACTGAAATTTGGTATCGGTTCCTTCAAGCCCATGACCTGGTGAGCTCTGGGAGACGTGCCCTGACCAGCGTCAGAGGAAGTGAACCCGAGGGCCAGTTCTCCTGGGAGGACATGCTCAATGTAACCAGAAGTGAGGGCATGCATCTGGAAGTCCCTCCCCTCAGATTTCACCTCCCGCCCTCCCACCCCCAGTGAATTTTGCTAAAAAAATCCCAGCCCTGCTTAGAAAAGAAGCATGTTGATGTGTGTGCCCTACATATTGGAAGAAACTATTTCTTTGGGGCAAGATTATACATTAACCTACTTGCATCTCATTTATGTCAACTGGAGATGGTGAGGGTGAACATTTCATAGGAATTATATGAAGAAAACAATGTAGCTCCAGCTGGATACAGTTTGTTCTGTATCTTTGGAGTCTCACCCCTAGCCCCTCAATACGTACCCGCTTATACTGCTTCCCATGTTCCATGGGGAGTCACAATGGACACCTTAAAATTGACCCTGGCCACCAAATTGTCAACCATGTTCTGTTTATCAGCGAACACCAACATTAAATCGTAAAACTTGCCTACCAGGTGGCTAAAGTTATTTGGGATGTAAAAATATCACAATGAAGAAAGCAAACAGTCTTCACCACTCTTGCAGAAAGGGAGAAAGTTTTACCTGTCTAAATACCAATTCTAAAACACACCATTTCCTTCGATAACAGCAAAGTGGTCCTTTTCAAAGGCTGTTTCTTTCTCAGCTTTGATTTTATTTTCTATTCCGTTCCTACAGTATAAGATTAATTCCCACATTCTGCATATTGCCTGGAGTTCAGCGCACATGTTCACCGAGGTGTACAGCCCTCAAATAACTTTGGTGCCTCTTTCACCCACTGTTAGGAAGTATATTTAAAAGAAATTGCCTTTTATAGATTTAAATTACAAAAGTACTGATATCATGCAAAAGGCAGTTTAACTCATGCAAGCATACAAATAGGTAAATCTTAGGGAAAAAGATACCAAGGCTAATATGAATGTAAATAGGATTAGCTGCCTGTATTAGCAGCGGCTGTGAAATTTAAAGTACTTTCTGTTAGGTTATTCTTTAAAATACACCTATATTTCATGCGTGCATTTGTAGATATTTGGGAATATATTTTACTTTGTCTTGGGCTTGAATTTCGTAACAAGTATAGACAACGGTCCCTGACCTCCACTTATTGACAGCCGAAGTAGAAGGGAAATTTAACTTTCTTGATGGTTAAATATTTATTGATGTAGAATTTTAAATCTCTAGGAAAATAGGACAAACTTTGACCAAGAAAACATAGATTCATATTGCAAACAAATTAGAAAACCGAGCGTATAGTGGTTTTATTTTTCTTTTAAGAAAAGCCTTGTTTGTTCCCAAAGGTTGACTCAGATATCAGTGAGCAGTTTAGAGCGGGGATTGGCAAACAGTAGCCAATGGACTGGATCCAGCTCCCTGCCTGTTTTTGTTCATCCTCCAAGGTAAGAATGGTTTTCACATTTTTCAATGGTTGTAAAAAAATCAGAAAAACAGTACTTCATGACACATAAAAATTATGTTAAATTCAAAACTTAGTATCCATAAATAAAGTTTTATTGGAATATGGCCATGATCACGTGTTTAAATATTGGCCGCTTTCTCACTCTAATAGCAGATTTAAGGAGCTTATGGCCTCTAGGGTCTAAAAGATTTACCATTTGCCTTTCACAGAAAAAGTTTGCCAGCTCTAGGTTTAGAGTAAAAGTATCTTTATGCACTTTATTGTTGAGAATCAAAATTACGTTATTGGAGTTGGAAATCCGTTCTGAAAAGAATCTCTCATATTTGTTTACATTGAGATTATTTTCTTAGCTAGAAGCGTCAGAAACAGATTATAGGTAATAAGGCATTTTAAAAAATTAAGCCACAAGCTAACAGCGCACCTAAGGGCTACAGGTATGAGTCTTTGGAAGGAGGTGTGGTCAAGTGAGAGGGAAGAGCCTGGATCTGGAATCCAACTTCCTGGGCTCACATCTCCGGTCTGCGACATAAATTATCATCCTTAACATTCTTGCTCCATAGTTTCCTTCTCAGTAAAATGGGGGCAATAATGAAAACTTGTCTCATAGGGCTTTGCCAGAATTAAATGAGATGATGAATTATCATATGTTTAGAAGAGTGCCCGGTCTGCAAAGCTCAGTTAGCGCTGGTTATTTTATTTTTTTTAATATAGGATGTTGGCATTTAAATCCTTGTGTATTCTGAGGGTTCACTTCCATGATAGAAGCACCTATTCTTTAGGTCACAATATTTCAAAAGGGTTCATTAGGTAACATCACTTTGGGGTTTTGGAACACTTCCATGTGATGTGTATGCCAGCTGAGGATAAAATGCTAAAGATACAGCTTCCAGGAGTCATCCATCAGGAGTCAGTTTTCTCAAGCTATGCTGAGGAGTGGGATGGGACCAAAAGAATTGCTGAATTGATTTGCTTCAATCCAGCCTGTCCTATATTACTTAATTTTAGATCTAGTTAAGAATATTCACTTAGTCCATCATTTTCACATGAAGACATCAAGGTCCAGAGACTGGGATAGACTCAGCCAAGCCACATAATAAAGCAACCCCAGGGCCATGAGAGAACTCAGGACTTATAACTCTCAGACCTGGAGCCTAACAGTAAAAACACATGCACTCAGCACCCTTTTTCTTAGACCATGATACTTAGCACGGTGCCCAGCACTTAGTAAGTACTCAGTAAACACAAGAACAACAAAAACAACAAAAAAGAATGAATGAATGAGCTACCTGAAATCTTCAAAGCCCTTTAAAACACACACAAGCATGAGAAAGATTTATTCCAATGGTCAAATGAAGAAAACTCTCCACAGAGAATTTTTTATGGTAGATCTGCCCCAGTATCTTCCACCTGAGCACCTGCTGTGATCAGTAGAGTCCAGTCCATCACTTTTTTTGCCAGTAAGAGTTTGAATGATTAGTGATTCAGTCCACACATAATGAGTTTATGCTTTTTCTTTTTCCTTTTCACCTACTCATAATTTATATTATAGTGGTATATTATATGAATCTCTATAAACCACCTCCAATACATATTGGAATAAGGTAAAGTGTGCATAAATAAATGAATGGATCTATGGATGGATAAAGTACATAAAAGTGAGAAGGAGAATAAATGGATAAGTAGGTAAAAAAGAGACGGTCAGTCAACAGCCATAAATCTCTTAGATTGGTTTGCAGTAGGTGCTTAATGAATATCGGTTGACAGGATAGCTAGATTAATATATTTTCGAAAGCTTTTCAACATGCAAAACTGCAACAAAATGTAACCTGACCATTAACTTGACCAAACTGGGCACATTGTTCCAGAGCCCGGGAGTTAGATGAGCTGTTTTTCTGTCTGGCCTCACAAGGAGCATGGGAATACATGGGCACCTCCTTCCCAGACCAAGTTTGATGCATGAAAATCTAGATTCCCAAAACAGATCAAAGAGGCATGCATCTCACTATTCATTCATTCATTGAGTCCCTACATTTTTTTATTTTTTATTTTTTTTATTTTTGGCTGTGTTGGGTCTTCGTTTCTGTGCGAGGGCTTTCTCTAGTTGCGGCAAGCGGGGGCCACTCTTCATCGCGGTGCGCGGGCCTGTCACTATTGCGGCCTCTCCCGTTGCAGAGCACAGGCTCCAGACGCGCAGGCTCAGCAATTGTGGCTCATGGGCCTAGTTGCTCCACGGCATGTGGGATCTTCCCAAACCAGGGCTCAAACCCGTGTCCCCTGCATTGGCAGGCAGATTCCCAACCACTGCGCCACCAGGGAAGCCCGAGTCCCTACATTTTTGCCAGACCAGTACTAAATGTTGGAGATCCAAAGCATTGTGCTTACCCTCCTGGAGCTTATAGTCTAGAAGAGCAACTAACATTAAACAGATATTCACGAAATATTACAACATAGTTACACTTCACTAGAGAGGGTGCCCCAGGATATGGCATGTGAAGATTGGTTTGGCTAAATGGTACCTTTATTTAGCAAACCTTTAGTGGAGAAGACCTGATGGAGGAGGACAGATTTAATAATATGTGTTCTCCTGGGGTTTAAAGGTGTGTGAAGTCCTTCCCACAGGTGGGATGAATGATCACAATCCAACCATCAGCACTTTGGGGCATTTCTGTTCTCAGTGGAAAGCTTGTAAAACCAAGAGTCAGAGAGACCCATTGATCTAGAACTACCTTGGTCCACATAGGCCTCTTTTCTAAGGCTGTATGCACAAAGCCAAGGTCATTTGGAGGAAGCAGGAAAGAACTCAACTTTTGAAGATGCAGCAAAGGATTAGACAGCCCTGTTAGCTGACTGCATAACTGGTTCATCAATTGGCTGCTGTCTCAATGTGATTATGAATATTCCTCTCGCATAAATAATAAATAATTGATATTTTAAATAAGCATCATTAATAATTTATGCACTTGATAATTTGGTGGAAGCATTTGATGAGTGCCTAGATTGTACAAAACATTGATCTACATGCTGTGGAGATGGGGGCCTCGAAGGTGTGCCACTCACATCTCCCTTCCAGAAAGAACTTGCCATTCAGCTACAAGGAAGGCAGTTACTTCACAGCCTCTATTTGTTGGCCTTCAGAATCCACCTCAGCTTTCAGCCAAGACCATGCTCTTCCTAGGCAGTCCCTAGGTCTTGGCCATTTTTGCCCAATGCAGAGCTCCACCAACGGCAACCGTTGTTCTGGAGCTTCCTGTTGAATTGGTTAAGACTTTATCGGATGAACATTATGTTCTGAGGCTCTTTCTTCCTAATCCTGCTTCCTCCCCACTTTTCATTTCACTGGTATCAGCTCTGCATTGTGGTCCAATCTTACTTCCTCCTTTGTACCAGTCTCCCTTCTAAGATGGTTCCCAATGATTCCCAGTCTCCCAGCATTCACGCCCTTGTGTAATCTCCTCTCCTTGGCTATTGGCTAGACCTAATGACTCATTTTTAATAAATGGAAATCAGCCAAAAAACGATGGGAAGTCATATCTGTGACTTTGGTCTCCCTAGGACTCTCTTGCTCTCTCCCCCATTTGCTCACTCCGATGAAGCAGGCTGCCATATTGTGAGCTGCCCAATGGAAAGGCAAGAAATTTAGGGTAGACTCCAGCCAATAGTCACCTGAGGGCCTCAGATCAATAGCGTTCAAGGAACTGAATTCTGTCAACAACCATGTAAGTGATCTTGGAAGCAAGTCCTTCTCCATTTGAGCCTTTAGATAAGACCAGAGTTTCAGCTGACACTGATGGCAGCCTTGTGAGAGACCTTGAGTCAGAAGTACCTAGTTAACTTGTGCCATATTCTTGACCCACAGTAACTATGGGGTAATTTGTTACACAGCAATGACTAAATAACACATTCACTTTTATCTTTCATAGACATTACTCCTTTCTGGAGAACCCAGCTGGCACATAGGTCATCAAATCTGAGCTTTGGGAGAAAAGTCAAGGTGGGAAATGCAGACCTGATGGTCAGCAGCATAGACGTGGAACAAGAGATGCTATCATTTGGGAGTGCGAGGTTGAGAAGAGAAGGGATCGGGTTGGGATCTGTGCGTAGCTTCAGGCATTGGAAGAAGAGCCAGCCAAGGAGACAGAGGAAGGATCAGAGAGCTTCCTCCTCTGGGACATCTTTCCTCACTCTTCCGTGACTCCTCCCCACTGCTCCCCTGCAGGGGTTGGTGAGATGCTCCCCCACTCCCACCACCCCGTTTCCTCCCAATGCAAGTCATCCTGCTGTATCACAATTGTTGATTTCAGTGTCAACCTCCCTAAGAACCCACAAGAGATCCTTGAGGGCAGGGCTAGTGTCTTCTTCACCTTGACTTCCCAGTGTTTCACAAGGCTGGTGCTTAGTAGGAACCCATGTAATGTGTGCACAAATGTATGATCAGAATGTATGAAACCAACAAAATGGGATGTAAGTTTGACTGTTAAAACATAACTCAGTGAACAATTCTGTATTAAAACCTTAAGAAGGGGGCTTCCCTGGTGGTGCAGTGGTTAAGAATCCGCCTGCCAATGCAGGGGACACGGGCTCGAGCCCTGGTCTGGGAAGATCCCACATGTCGTGGAGCAACTAAGCCCGTGGGCCACAACTACTGAAGCCCGTGCGCCTAGAGCCCGTGCTCCGCAACAAGAGAAGCCACCGCGATGAGAAGCCCACACACCGCAACGAAGAGTAGCCCCCACTCGCCGCAACTAGAGAAAACCCGTGCGCAGCAACGAAGACCCAACGCAGCCAAAAATAAATAAATAAATAAAATAAATCTAAAAAAAAAATTTAAGAAGGTAGATCTCAAGTTCCTTACTGTAATTAAAGAAAAAAAAACCTAAACCAAAAAACTATAGCTCAGCTTTGTCAACATCTGCCCTGTAATACATGCAAAGTAATATATGCAATTTTCTCAGTTAACCTTCCTAACTCTGTGAGACAGTGACTGCTATTTCCCACTTCACAGGGAGGAGACCAAAAATGATGCATTAGCTAGTGGGCAGCAAAGATAGAGCTTGAATGTGGGGACTTTGAGGTCCCGCTCTGCATGGGAACTAAAAGTTAGGTGAAGGCTCCCCAGCCTTCAGTCTGGACTTAGAATCTGCTTCTCGTGTCCAGGGGCTGAGTCTCCAGGCAGTAGAATCTGCCTTCCCTTCTCCCTTCAGTCATCTGGATCCTGGGAAGTTCAGTCCCTTCTGGCTGAGATCTCTGGGGTGACTGGCCAGGTTGGGTGAAATGTCTGAGATCAGCTTTTTGTGGGGAGAGGCTGGCCTGTAAACAAGAATAGTATTCTAACCGCTTACCACCCAGCATGGTCTGTTTACCTGTGGTTGGCTTCAGTGTCATGAAGATACAGACATCATCTGTCCTTTGAACTATGTCACAACTATTTGTTGCCAAGTAAAAATTTCGTCAATAAGCAAGTCATTTTTCTTCCTTTTGGATCATTCCTCCTTACCCATCCCTCCCCTGCCCTAAATTGACAAGGCATATGGCTGTTATATAGATACCATCTCAATAAGCTGATTTTTCCTGGCAACATCAACAGTATGATAATGTGAGGATTGTACACATGCAGGTACAAAAGCTTTTGAAGTATCAGGGTGGGTACGTTTTCCTTGTAGTATAAAATCTGCATGCTGAGTGAGCCTCTGCTGGTCACTGTCTATTCATATTATGACAATAGCCAGTTAGTTGCACAATTACTGGGCACCTTTTGGTTAGATGCATACCATGTTTTTCCAAGAACAATTAAAAAATACCTGGAAATGGTCATGGAAAGTGTCCTTTGTTGATTTGACTCAGTTAAACAATGATTTCAAATAACTTTTGATCTAAATTTCTGTATAGTATAGGACCTCCAAATAAACCACTTAGTGACAAGCTTTATCTGTTTCTAATTTATAATAGAGCAAAAAGAAAATTTATTGTAGGGTCCAGGAAATACTTCCTTAATCTCGATGCGTCCTATCACTACAGGGAGTAGCTTTGAAGAAGCGGAGATATCAACTCAGCAAATGAAACCAGAATAAGGCAAGGGTGCTGCTTTGATAGGAGAATTAGTTAGTTCCACTCGCAAAGAGGCTACAAGGCAGTGGGACAAGCATAAACTTAGGAGACTTGCTTCTCTATTGAAAGTGTGGTCCACGGACCAGCAGCGTGAACATCACCTGAGAGCTTGTGAAAAATGCAGAATCTCAGGCCCTACCTTAGACCTGTGGAATCAGAACGTGCAGGTTAACAAGAGGCCCAGGTGATTCTTATGCACATTAAAGTCTGAAAAACTGCTGTAGCACCAGCCTTGCCTGTAACTAGACAAACCGGAGTATTATTCTCCATCTTTAAAATGAGGAGTTTGGCCTAGAGCGGTGCTTCCGAAAGTAGGATCTTCCAAATACTGCTATCCTAAGATGCTCCTTGGGAAAGAGGATTCTGTGGTCAAACATGTTAATGAACAATGAATGTTAGCTTATTCAAGGCTCTGATAAGTCCTGCAATAAAGGAACCTTTTTAAGTAGCATTATTTGATCTCTAAACCATTTTTCACTAAAATTCCATCCCATGGAATTAGTGTTCTACTGAGCATGCTCTGAGGGAAATTGTTTTTAAAGTCCTCTTTACCTCCCCGATTCTATAAAATACATGTCTTCTACGAATTTTAGTTAGCATTTGTGTTGTGACAGGTGGTCCTCTCAGTAATCTTCAACCAGATCTAAATGTCTCCTCTTTCCCAGCTTGTTTGAACCTTTAGAATGCTTGACCTGGAAGCTTAAGCCAAAAGATAAATAGTATAGGGTGACCAACCGCTTTCCCTAGACTGCCCTGGTTTTAGCACTCAAAGTTCTTCATCCCAGGAAACCCCTCAGACCAGGGCAGTTGGTAACCCAAAAAATAGATCAGTCTTAACAAGATTGACAAGTGGCTCATTTTCCATTCCCCTTCTCTCTCCTCCCCTCCCTATCTAGTCCCCATCTCTACCTGGCTCCCCTCAAATGATCAGCACAGGAGGAATTGCCTGGTGATTTGGTCAGATTGAAAGACACATGAAAAAAAGGGTAGTAGGTGTTGAGTTTGCAGACACAAACCATGTGGGTCTCAGTTCTAATGAATGGAGTTGTCCCGTTCAGCCAACCTGATACAAGAAGAAATCCCAAGCTTAAGGTAGAGCTTGGGACTCTTAAGGTAGAGTGTGAGTCAAACAGATTCATCATAATGTTGAAAAATAAAGACCTACTTTGGAGGAAACATTAATGCTAAACATGTCAGGTGTATTTTTGTATCTTTTAATCAGTTCTTGAAGAAACACAGTATCCCCTATGGTGATGAAATCTAGATCGCTCGAGTTTCTGGGTATGGAAATTTGGGGCAGGAAACACCTAGACAGCCCCTGCCCTTGAATCTTTTTTTCCTGAGGCTTTCAAATATATTACATTTGATTGACAAGATCGGCACATGTGTACAAATTTCCTAGTTCAGGGATTTTTTTTTTTTCCCTTGCTACAGTTCAACCTCTATGAAGTATTCTTTGTTAAAGACTTGTGGAGTCCTCCTTCTAATCCCTATATTTCTAAATTCCAGCCTTACCTCACCGTGCATTGCTTTTTCCTAGTTTCAGTTCGACGGAACATTTTAAAAGACACCATTGCAACCAGAACTGGATGCCTCAGTTTTTGCAAAAGCAAAAACAAGTACTAGCATCCTTTAAATAACAATATTTTCTGATGTTAATGTTGAATTAATCCAAGAAATGAATATGTATTGATGGGATTCTTTTGGGTTTTGAAAATCCTTACAACCACATAATTAAATGAGTGCCTTTAGAAATACTGATAAAAGCCCATTGCCATTCAAATATCTATACAAGACAATGGCCGTAAGCTGTGGGCTTGGGAGATTAGTTTGGCCACGAGCCAGTGTTTATCACAATATTTCCATCTCAGCTGATAAAATTTAATCATTCTTATTTAAATAGAAATCAGAATTAATGCAGGTTTTAAAGAGAAGGAATAATAAACGAATCACACTATCTTTATTTCAGAGCTCCTGGCATATATTGTCTATTCAGAATGGAAATGCTAGCAGTTGTCGTGTTGTTTTTCTACCTTGGACTTTCATTCCAGAGTCCTCCAAAATAAGGAGCTATTGCTTCTCGAACATTTATGTCTTCAGCTCTGCTTTAAATAAAGTGGTTCCCACCCTCCTCTCCAGTGGGATAAGCAGGGCTTTGCGTGTGCCGGGGATTGTGACTTGAGCTGGAAGCAGCAGGGCACGTACTTGAGTGATTTCTCCCAGAGGGGCCATGGGTTTGGACTGTCCATTCACATCCTCTTGCCTGGGTCCCTGAAGACCAACAGCGGGAAGTGAGGAGGCATCCAGTGTAGATGGAGTGTGTAGCTGGCTTTGGACCAGAACCGTAGTGCTGCCAGAGGTCAAGTCCAGAGCCAAGTCTCTCCCTGGAACAGAGACCACAGCTTCATGTAAGCAGTTACAGCCTGAAGAAACCTTATTGGTCATTTAGTTCAACCCACTCATTTTGTGGACTAGGAAGTTGAAATCCAGAGAGCAGAATTGACTTGATTCTTCAGGGTCACCCTTCAAGTTAGCAGTCTTGTTAGTACCACACTAACCAGGCAAGTCAGATCTCCAGACCCCCGCCTGGTGTTCTTTAGACTTTGTACGGTCCTTCTAACCCCGGGCTAGACCTGGAGTGGATGCAACTCAGTACTATTTTGTGTGACTCTGTCTATACATTTTTGGTGCATGTCTCAAATGGTGTGTACCAAACCAAACCTGTTCAAATTTAAATAACTCCCCATCCACAAAATAAACAAACCAACTAAAGGAACCACATTTTACCTCAGGAGTTTTATTTCTTGGGTGGAGAGGTGTAGATAACCTTATTTCTCTTCCTCCTCCTTGAAATAATATTTTTTAAAATTTAAATGTCTTACATTTAAATATAAAAAGACCCAGTTTCCCTGTCATTTCATTGTCTACATAATATTGCTAATATTAAAAAAATAATAATTCCAATAGGTAAAATTTATTGATCATTTACTATGTTCTAGGCACGTTACTATCTCATTTAATCCATACAACATCCCAGTGAAGTGGGTACCATTTTTATTCCCATTTTACAGTTGAGAAAACTGAGGCTCAGAGGGGTCAAGTAACTTTCCCAAAGTCACCCAGCTAGCAAGTGGCAGAGCTAGGAGTCTAGTGGTAGAGCTAGTCCTAGTCCTAACAGCCTATCAAAATGCAGTCTGGCTATAGGCTCTGGCTCTTAACCATGATTCCATACAGCCTCAGAAATGTGGATTCTTAATTTAGTCAGCACTAAGGACTTACCCGAATTTTTAGTTTCATTTCCTCTTCAAACTTTATGATGAATCCCATTGTTTCCATGACTCTATACTCTCTCCCAGTTGGAATGAGGCCCTAGTAAAGTCATTTGGTGTAAACAGTTAAATTTGTTAGAAAAGGCATTTTGGAATCAATTTGACTCTATTGCTTTTGACTTTGTTATGAATTTCAGTTTGGGTTAAGGGTGTATCAGACTTCAAAACATCTGGTTAGGTCATTTAAGAACCTTCCTGAGATTTCACAACCCCTTAAGACTTCCTTTCAAATGCAGACATTTCCTCTGTCACCACACTCTTACAAATGCTTTGAGAAACAATGAAACAGTGGTTTATTCATCTGCAATAATGTAAAGAAGACCTCCTTAATCTAGCATCAGTGGGAGTAAGATGTTTCACATGAGTAAAATTTCCAGATACCTCGACCTTAGACGAGATGACCTTAGCTCTTAGATTTAAGAGCTGAGAATTTTTTTCTCAATAGGTTTTGATAGTCACACATTCCTTTCTTTTCTTTTTGTTTTCTTTCTGTTTGTTTTTCTTGGGTTTTAACCTTCCTTGATAACCCAGAGCTATGGTCGTAATCATGAATAATATACTATGTACCCTAGTTGGAGGCTCTGGGAAAAATGATCTTTTGGGATTTGAGACTTGCAAACAAATGCTACTTTGTAATGAAAGCATCCCTTAAATTATTTGACCCCTTTAGATCTTAAACTATAAGCAGGATGATATAATTTGAGAATCATGCAGTAGTTTGAATACAAATACCATGCTTGCATTTTGATAGGCTGTTAGGATTATGAAGACAAGTTGAGAGGGTTAGTTAACTGTTACGGGTGGTCTGGGCTCACTTAGCATGATGTCCTTCAGGTTCATCCACATTGCTGCAAATGGCAAGATTTCCGTCCTTTTTAAGACTGAATAATATTCCATTGCATGTATACACCACATTTTCTTTGTCCATTCATCCTTCCATGGACATTTAGGTTGCTTCCATGTCTCCTATTGTGAATAATGCTGCAGTAAACATTTGGGTGCATATACCTCTTCAAGATCCTGATTTCAACTTATAGGTCCTTTTGTTTGTTGCCCTTAGCTTGTGTGTTTTAGTCTCTGTCAAATTGAAATTTCAAACATAATAACTCAATTGAGAAACTCATGAGTGACAGAAATGGTCCTCTATCTCCATTATTTATGATCATGTCTCGACTTAAAAATTAACCAGGTAGTGAAGAAAGTCACGTTTTTCATGACATTGGAGGCTGTTCTAACCGTTTAGCTGCTTTAAAAGGAATATTGGTCTTTAGATGTCTTAAATGTCCCTTTAGGAGGCTGCCTGACCAAGAACAAGAAAGAAGAAACTTAACTGAGGTCCTAGCAGTTCTGTCCATTCCAACCCGAGTCCCAGGGTGAAAAGACAGTGCTGACCCCCAAAGAGGCAAAAGGCAGAGAGTCTGGGCTTCCCAGGCCATGCCCGTTAGACTTGAGCTAGATCATTTCCTCACCATCCCCATCCAGTTACGGTGGTCTGTGCTGGTAAATACCATTTTGGGCAGGTTCTCCTTGTTTTTTACCATGGTTACTGCAGGGGCACCCTTGTTGGACTTACTGTATTTCCTGCTGCTGCCAAAGTAACATTGGTCATTCTCCATCACCTTTGTCTTAATTCCCCAGAGAGAACCTTGGATTCAGGATTTTGAGAACCCTCCTCTCTCCCATCCCTCTTTTCCAGCTTTTCCTGCCCCTCCACCCACTAACTCAGGCACTTAACCCCCCTCTGCCCAGGTAGCCCTTCAGTTATTCCCACCTCTCAGTCACTTTCCTTTTCCTTTTCCTCCCCTCCTCCCATCTGCTGATTTGTACCCTCCACCTACGGGTTCTAGTCCCAACCTGCTCTCTAATGCTGTGTGATCCTTGGCAGGTTGCTTCACCTCTCTGGTCCCCATGTGTGCATCTATACAATGAGAGAGTTGGATTGGATCAGCAGTCCCAAACCCAAATGCAGGCAGAGTTCCAAAACGAGAAAATAAGACTGATATACTTTCTTTGCATATGAAATGATACTAAAAAATTCTTCCCTTTCCCATCGAAACTTACTTGCTTTGATTTTTTTGCTGAAACACATTACCGTCTCTGTCTAGCTTTCATCTTCCAACCAAAGATAGAGACAAGGGGCTGAGAAGTAGGTCACAGTTCTGTTTGGTCTAAGAACAAAACAGCACAGGTGTGATGACATATAGCAAATGACACCAGCCTCTGTGTTGTGAGGCAGTAGGGAGCAGTGGAGTCTGTGGTAACTGGGAAGCAGGACACATGCCCAGGCTGAGGGAAGATCCTGTTGTGCAGCCCCAGATGGGTATAGTTTGGCTCTCCCTCCCCCCAGTAGGATTTGGAAATTCAGGTTTTTAATATAAAAATCTCTCAATGTTTTATTTTCTTCTTAAACATTGGCATCTAATTTCAACTCTAAAATTAAAAAAAAAAAAATCATTATATTAGTGAGCACCGTGCAGGCCTAACAAAAGAGGCCTCTGGGCCATATTTGGCTTAGGGGAGACCAGTTTGCTTCCTGGGGATTATAGGGCCTCTTATATAAGAGTCCCTATGTGTTTCCAGTTAATAATTCAGCACCTCTGAATCACATCTTTACTCCATGGATTTTCAGCACTTGCACATTCGATTTATACTAACCCAGCAATCATTTCATTCATTGCTTTGCAGTTTCTCCAACAGTTTCATTTCTGTGTTTTATCTCATTATCCGGATCGCTTGTTCCTTAGGGCTGAGCCAAACGCTGGACTAGACTCCAGGGAGAATTGCTAGGGTGAAAGGCCCCGGTCTCTGCCTTGAAAGGGAGAAGATGGGATGGAGCATAGCTGATCTGGGCAGAGGGTCCCGGGGGAGGTGCAGCCCAGGATGGGCCTGAGGGCAAGAGCAGCCCTTCCTCAGGTCTTTGCTTGATTCCAGGCATCATCTCTAGCCCCAGCTGCATAGTTCTTTGCCCAGACCACTGCAGGAGCCCCCAGTGACCCCCTAGAACTAGTCTGGTCCTCTCCAGGCCTTTGAAATCTCAACAGCCAGAGTAACTTATTATGTTCGTCTGGCCTATTCTAAACCTTCTAAGGGCTTCTCACTGCTCTTTGGATGAAGCCCCTAGGTGTTAATGGGGCCTAAGAAGATCTGCCTGGTTTGACCCTCTCCAGTCCCATCTTCACATCCCTGCTGTCTTCTCCATTCTTGCCTTTCTGTTTCTCAAACACATTCCCTTTCCTCCCACACTGGGCCTTTGCACATCCTCTGCCCTCTGTGCAGACGCTGCCCTTTGCCTGGTTCAACCCTTCCCAGCATTCAGGTCTCAATACAAGGGTTGCTTTCATGAGGAAAGCTTTCCTGAGCCCCCAGGCTAGGTCAGGCTTCCCCGTGGTCTGTGGGAACAGAGGTTTGAACTGCCTTCTTCACCATTAAATTCCTAGATTGTACAATGCCTGGCACAGGGTTGGGAGAAAATAAATGTTCACTGAGAGGCAGAATGAAGAACTGCTGGAAGGGTGTGATTTTAGGAGCACTTGCTACATCCCTCTGTCCTAAAAGTATACCCTCATCTGGGTCTTCTATCACAAGCTAAGGTCTTTAGTTTTACAGTAAGAAATATGGGTCAAGAAAAAGCATCCTTCTATAGCCCCTCCCTGGGAGGAGAGTTTAAGAATAGGCAGGGTGAACTCGGGCGACCGGGAATGTTCCCCATGCCTGATAATTTTCGATCCGATTACTGCACCGATTACCACCTGGAGAGATGCATGCGTCTGAGAAAAGACATTTTCATTTTGAGGGTGTGGCATTCAGCACCCTGCTATCTGGTGCCTTGTTACCCAAAGCGTAGTCTGTGGTCCAGCCACATTGGCATCATCTGGGAGCTTGTTACAATGTGTACTTGACATGGACAGGCACTTTTTCTAGTTCACTCTTGTATTCCCATGGCCTGGAGGGGTGCCAGGTACACAGAAGGTATTCAATGAATGTGTGAATGAATGAGCGATGGAAGGACCAAAAGCTGGAGTGAAGGGATGTTTGAATGCAGGCATGTTGCAGATGAAGGGGGAATGAATGAATGCTGGATGAATGGACACGCAAGCATGCCATCATAGGCGTGTCTATGGTGGGTTCCTTCCCTATGGGCACAGGGCCCTGGAGGAGGGGCTAAAGATACCCCTAAGGCTTCCTCAGGGGAGAGGGTGGGCCATCGACCACAGGCCCAAGAGGTGGAGCTTTGGCTTTGATTGAAGAAAGGGCCCCAGGAGAGTGGCTGGACTTCTTCAGGAACATGGGGCAAGCCCATGTTTGGGTATTAAAATAAAACAAACAACCAAACTGTTTGGTCTGTGAAACAGTGATCCTATTATTCCCAACCTCGACAAAGCTTGCTTAACTTGAACTTCAACTGTTGTCATTATTCATCAAGACAGCACAACCCTAATCCCTTGGTCTTAGCTAAGCCCCAGGCTTGCCTGTGCTCCTTGCAATGGATCCCATGAGCAGATCTAAGCCACAGAGAGTGGAAAAAGGAGAGCAGATGACCACCAAGAGGTTGCTGATACATCCACGAAGGCCTGACTGTCCAGGCAAAACTTCAGAGGAGAAGCTACATTTTCTTATTAGTGTCATATTCCCAGGAAACATAGGTCTGAAATATTAAGTGCCGAGTGTGGAACATAGTATATTGTTTGGTAAATTTTCTACATCATGATGAAAGTAATAATAGTTCATACTTATATAGGCATTGCTCCAAGAAACTAACTTATATTAACTCGTTTTACCTTTGTAACAATCCAGTGAAGAGCTATCATCACCCTCCCATTTTGCTGATGAGGAACTAAGGCACTGAGAGATTAAGTAATTTCACCCAAGGTCACACAGCCATTGAGTCAGCAGCAGAGCTGGAATTCAAACCCAGGCAGCCAGGCTCCCCTGAGTACATGATCTCAAACTATCTACTACCCAGCCTCATCTGAAGTCTGAAGACTATTAAACGAAGGGATGCATGCATCCCTTCATGCATTTATTTACTCTGCAGATCTGAAAGCAACTGTTATAAACTGGACCCTCTCCGTAGGGATCCAAAGACAAGAATAGCAATTCCTTACCCCTGTACAGTGTTTTAGAAAGTACTTCCTTGATGGTCCGATGATCCTCTTCACAGATGTGGACACCTGACGCCTGGAGAAATTGCGTGTCTTTTTCAAGGTCCCTCGATTAGAAATAGAACGAGCTAGAACCTGAACCTGGATGTTCTGACCCCAGACCCAGTGTTATTTCCACCCTAACACGCTTGTTGAAAATACTGGAGGAGATCAGATACACAGACATGTGATAGGAATAAAACAAGATAGAAGTGGTTCGTGCTTTTACAGAACATGTTAAATACAATGGGTAGCTGTAGATTACCATCATGTAACAGCCTACGTGCTACCATCCTAGTGGAAGAACTCACCTCCTTTATCAGCCTTCCTGGAGAGGTGTTGGAGTGTGTTGTTTTAAAAGAATAAATACATGTATAAAACATCTTGTAAAATGCACGGTTAAACCAGCCACAATTTCCTTTCCAAAGAAAGTATCGTTCTGAACCTCATACTATTAGCTAAAAAAACCCCTATTTGCCAGTTTATGAAAATAATTTGGGGTCCATATTTCTCCCCCTCGTGGACTGACTTGCCCACTTAAAAGGTCGCCCTTTTGAAATGAACTCTCATTAAAATGCTCGGCTAGTGACATCAATAAGTTTATCCCTCGGAGAAGGCAAGCATGCTGGGGCTGTAATGACATGGTCTTTTGGTGATCTGAAGGCATTGATTAACCCTCACCTGCCAGAAATCATTAGCAACCAGATTGCTATTTTCTGATAGTTTTGAAAGGAGGATAAGTTTTAGTAAATAATCATTGGCCACTTTCCCAGGGGGAAAACCAGGCTGGAGCAGCCCTGAAACACCACATTGGTTTATTTTTTAGTGGGTGTATTCAGGGAGGAATGGAAATTGCATTCCAAGCAGCTAATTATAGGATGAGTGTGCCTACTTAACCAGGGAAAGCATGTCAGCTCTGCACAGAGCTATCATATTATATACATTTACTGTTCTCTGGATAATTAACAGGATCAAAATATTACTGTCAGATTCAAGGGGAAAATTAACACATTATCTTAATTGTCTTTTCTACTCAGGTACAAGGCATTACCATTTCAAAAACGACTTGTTTAATACATTGGAATTTTAAACTGCAGTTCCTGAAGATGCCAGTTAATCCCTTTCCAAACTTTGATCTACTGTTGTGATATCTTTGGACCCTGATTTATCTGTTTCACTTCTGAACTTTTCAGAAAGGTAATAGAGGGTGCGATGACACACTGGACCCGGCTTGCACTGCCTCATAAGAGCTGACCGCTACATTTTCAGAAATTTTGGAAACTGGGTTAGACACACTATTATTAAAAAGTAAACTTTATAAACTTACAACTAAAGAAATAGTATCAAGACAAAGGAGAGAAATACTGGACTTAAAACTTACCACTTCCTAATTATTTTACCACATTTTACTATTACCTTTGTTATTGAAGTTATCTCTACCGTATCTCTATGGTAGAGACTACATAATGGTGACCTGGTGCTTAATCCTTTCCCAGCTCTGCATTCAGTGACATTACATTGGTAGCTTGACACCAGCCATGGTGCAGGTATTTATGCCATGGAAACTGGCAAATACTACAAATCAAGGCTTTGTTAATTGTCTTAGACTAGGGTTGGCAAACTAGAGCTTGTGGGCTGGATGTCTATTTTAGTAAATAAATTTATTGGAAGATAGCCACACTCATTTGTTTATATATTACCTATGGCTGCTTCTGTGCTACAACCACAGAATTGGGTAGTTCCTGCAGAGACCGTATGTTCTGTAGGCCTAAAATATTTACTATCTGACTCTTTACAGAAGTGTTGCTCTGGTCTGTATTAAGAAAGTGATGGAGAAAATATTGATAATGAAGCTGCAATTTATAAGTGTTATCATGTCTATAACCATTACATTTATGACTAGCTTGTATAACTAAAGAAGCCAGGGATCTCGTCTTCAGTCATGGCTATATCTAGGAGTTCAAATGATGCCACTGGGTCTCTCAGCTTTGCTCTCTTCTCTATTAACTATTTTCAGGCAGGGTTTACCACGATGTGATAAAATGGCTTCTCAGAGTCTCTGACTAATATCCTCGTTATAGTTAAGTGACCCCAGGTAAGACAGCATCACTTTCACGGTAGCTGCAGCAGCAAAAGCTCTGCCATGGGTATACGCCCAGGTTATGTTAACCTGCCATGGGTCATATGCCCATGTATGAACCAGTCACAGAGATGAAGTGCCCTGATTGGTTAGGCCTAAGACACAGGCCCATGCCAAGAGCTAGGGTTGGGGTCAGCATCCGTCCCATCTGTGTGCCCTAATTGAGAGGGAGAGAGTGTGTGTGGTTCTCCAAAAGAAAATCAGGTAATTGATTAGAGAACAAAGATGCTCTAATCCTTGGATGCTGGATAGGCAGAAGCAGCGGACGTCTGCTGTAAATATCATCTAAGCCCTTGCCGCTGAAAGAGTGGTCCCTGGGCCAGCATCATCAGGAGCTTATTAGGAATGCAGCATCACAGATCCCTTCCCAGACTTCTCGAACCAGGATCTGCATTTTGACGTGATCTCCAGGTGATTTGAATGCATATTATGTTATACGCGAAGTGCTGCTCTAGGCCAAACTTCTCACTCCGCAGGAAAGCAGGGCTCAGAAGTTTCAACGGCTTTTCCAACGTCACCCAGATTAAGTGCTGATACTGCTTCAACCAGCTCGCTGTTCTCTCTGGTACCCCAACACACCTGCCAACACATGATTCCCTAAACAAAACTGCGACGGGTGCTCTCCCTGACCTCTTAGTCTGAAGCTGTCTTGAATTCTATACCCTGTCAGGAAAGAGGTTTTAAGATAAGACTCGAAAAAAAAATTCCCAGTGTTTCCAAAAGAGAGCCTGTCTTCAGCTCTCCATCGCCAAGAAACACAAAGTTAAACCCCCAAACAGTTACTTACACACACGTTGCTGGTGATCATTAGTCCCCAGGCACCAGGTGGTCTTGTTTTATTTATGTTGGGCTAATGTGGAATGGTGTGTATTTTCATCATCACTACCATTATCATAAAAACAACAACAACAATGGTGATAAGAAATACATACTTTTAAAAGCCAACAGTGCCCTTTAGCATCCTTGGAGCTGGAGTGGAAATGCACAAATGTTAGGTCTCTCCCATATTTCCTTCCATGTTGACATCAGGAATGACACACATGGTTAGCAGATTTTCCACATGTTTTTCTCCCTGGCTGACATCTCCCCACTCAATCAGAGCGAAGTCTGTGATCAGAGAGAGTGTTGATTGACTGCTTAGAGGGCATGAGCCTTCACGAAAACACAGGCATGACAGTTTATATAAATATCCTGACACTTTTTTCTTATTCTCGCCCATCCATTAAATTCCCATTTTTATTTTTTTCTTTGATCTTAAAATTAATATTTTCTTTGTGGACATGTAATATCCCGGCATGCCTCAGTGCTCACTCAAGCAGCTTGTTAGCATTTCCTATTTAACTGGACCTCTTTCTCCCTTACTCATGTGGAATTCTCCCACCATGGGTTTCCAATCGATCTAACGTCAAAAAATAAGAAAAAAAAGACCATCTCCCCAAATTATAGAGTGTAATACATTGTTTTCTTTAGTAGGATGACCACAAAGATTCATACGTAGGCCGATGTTATTTGGGGGTCCAGGACTACAAAGTTCCAATTATTTGGGTAATTTGGGCACACAGACCCTCTCTCATTTGTCCAAATTAGTTGGCTAATTGCAGCTGTTTGGTTCTAACGTGGAGGGATTTTGGCTGCTTCCAAAGTACAGGGAAATAAATGATGTCGTTTCCTTTGGAACAACATTAAAGTTGGAAAGATTTTAATATGTGCAATTTTCCTACTGATAACATTTAACTTTCTGGACACCCTGGAGTGGAAGGAAGATTATACACTATTGACAGAGGTGAAATTTTTTCAGTTCGGGGTCTCGGAATCTAACATAATTATGTAGTACATGTTCCCCCAAACTCCTTCAGCCACCAGAGGAGACTGGTGAAATACTCTCTTCTAGTCATCCAGATAATTCCAACTGGCAGCCGGCTGACCCCAAGCTCTGTCAACATCCACCTAAGATCTTATGGGATTCACAGTTCTTCCCAGGTTGGTCCTGGAAATGGAATTGGCTGTGACACTATTTCTGTCCCAGGGCTATACTTTTACCTGGGGATAGAGCTTCTCCATCCTTTGTCTTCATTTGTCCCGTGGTTACACTGAGTGTGTGTATCCCACAGGTACTATGGTCCCTGACTTTCAGGGGACTCAATTACCAAAAGGTAGATCCTTCAGTCCTTTCTGAACATGTGTTTCCTAGGCTTACCCACTCCTTCTGAGAGCCCAAAAGGGCTGTCTCTTTTCAGTTCCTGATACCCAGGGGATCACATGACCCAAGAGCAGCCCTTACTAGTGAAATTCTAAACTCCTCCCCAACTCCTACCCCAGTCCCAGGTTACTTGATAAATATCTCTTAGTTCACCTTTGTTTAGACGCTATAGAAACAAGTCAAGTCAAGAACTCTGAATTCAAATCCCAATTCTGACTACCTTGCTGTTTGACCTTGGGAGAGTCCATTCATTTCTCAAGGCCTCAGTTTTCCCCATCTATAGAATGGAAGGCATTAGCTAAGGTCTAGGTTAAATCCAAACCCAAAAGATGAATCCATTTTAAGAGATTATCATACACCAGAGGAGACTTCCCTGGTGGTCCAGTGGTAAAGAATCCGCCTTCCAACGCAAGGGACTCGGGTTCGATCCCTGGTTGGGGAACTAGGTTCCCACATGCCGCGGGGCAGCTAAGCCCACGCACCACGACTGCTGAGCTCGAGCGCCTCAACTAGAGAAGAGAAAACCCGCACACCACAACTAGAGAGAAGCCCGCGTGTCGCAATGAAAGATCCTGCATGCCTCAAGGAAGATCCTGTGGGCCGCAACTAAGACCGACGCAGCCAAAAAAAATTAAAAATAAATAAATAAAATAAATATAAAAAAAAAAAGAGATTATCATACACCAGAATTTAGAATATGGATTTTCCCATCTCTGAAAAGATGCCAGTTATTATGCATCTGTAAGAGTTCGCAAAATTATGACCAGTCTTAAAAAACCAGCAGTATAGTCATTACCCATAACATATAAAAAGCTGCTGTGTCTTCCCTCTGCAATGAATGTTTTTGTCTCGGCTCCCGTGAATGTCTAAACACTTCTAAAGAGAAAATTTCGACTCTCTTTTTCCCCTTTGTGGGCCAATCTTTTGAACTGCAAATAGATGAGCAGAGACTATTTATGCATTCCACTTCTCCTGTACATGTTTGTTTGACTGGTAAGATGGAAGGTAAGGGACTATTTAAAGATATCTTTGAGAATAATGTAAGTACACAAGGGGGCCAGGAATAATAGGTTAACATCACAGAAAATGTAGGTTGGGTATAAACTTCCCGGCAGTTTGCATGATTCAATTATGAAGTAGTATCCCATAGGAAGGGCTTTGATCATCTGTAGTGGAGATGTTTGCAATTTCGCTGGATTTTAAAAAAATCTCTCAGAGTCATCTTTGCAAAAACAAAAGGAGAGAACACCAAATTTGGGCTCTTTCTATGCATTAATTTCTTTCTCTTTCTTTTTCCCTCCACTTGCTAATTTCTTTGAATAATCATTACAATGAAGTGTCACAAAGGATCCATTTAGGATTTCAGAATAGCAACAGCATATGTGTACTTTGTAGAGGGCTATATGAGCCTAATCCGATATTGTTGGCTCCTATGTGAAGTGAAAATGTTTAACTTACTCATAAGTGGATGTAACTTGCTTATCACTACTTGAGCTTTCTTGAAGACTAGAATACTCCATTTTCTTTCTGCTTCCTTTATTTTTGGTTAACTGTTTTAAAGTAAAATAAGACACTCAGAGAAAAAAAAAAAAAACACCAAAAAATGTGTAGTTTAAAGAGTTATTATAAGAGAAACATCCTTGCAATCGCTACCCAGATCAAGAAATAGGACTTTGCCAGTCACCCTGGAAGACCTCTTGTGTGCTCCATTCTAATCACAGCATCTTTCCTCCCCACAACCCTGACTTTTGTGTCACTTCCTTGCATTTCTTTATAGTTTTATTAGGTGGATATCCCTAGGCACTGTAGTCTTGCGCATTTTAAAAGACATTTTATGTTTTTAAAGTTTCTCTCAATTTATAGGTTTTCTGTCCATCCTTTTCTATTCTTTAACTATTTCTGTTGAAAAAACTTGGGACAGTTGACTTGAGAGTTTCCCACAGTCTGGATTTTGCTGATTGCAAATTCAGGGTGCCATTTAGCGTGCTCCATTTCTGCTATCTTTCCTGCAAGGGAACCCAGAGGCTGTCTTGGACTCATGTGTGATCTGTTTGGAAAGAATATAGTTGGTGGTGTGTTCTTTCCGTGGAAAGCACATGAGGGTGTGTGTCTATTTCATGATATTAGCAGCCTTAGACATGCAATGCTTGGATCCTTTCATTCATTTGAGTTTATAAAATGATAGTATTTTAACTCTATAATTTTTCCCATTTAATAGCAATATGAATGTAAAGCGATGCTTGCTCTCATCTGTATTTGACTGCCCAGTGGCACAGTTTATATATGAAAGTTTGGATAAAGGCTTAGTTTTCCCCCCTATATTTATGAGTTTCCAAGATAATGAATTGGCTGCCTACATTCCAAAGGTGACCAACCGGTGTCTTTAAAAATATCATTATGAACTGTCATCAAAAAAGAGGAAACAAATCGAGCACCAGAAAGAAATAAAGGAGGGAAGGAAGGAAGAAAGGAAAGGAAAGTGGAGGGGAAGAGAAGGGAGGGGAAATAAAAGAAAAGGAAAAGAAAAAATGGGAAAGGAAATGAAAGGAAAGGAAAAAGAAATACTTAGGTATAAATCTAACAAAACATGTGAAGGATCCATATGTGGGAAACTATAAAATACTAATGAAAAAAATCAGAGACCATTCAAATAAATGGAGAGATAGTTCATGTTAGTGGACTTTAGTTTAAAATAATGTATCAATATCAGTTCATTAATTGTAACAAATATACTCATGTAAGATGTTAATAGGGGAAAGTGGGTGTGGGACATATGGAAACTCTCTGGACTATCTCCACAATTTTTCTGTAAACTAAAACTCTTCTGAAATGCTTATTTGTAAAATGTCATTATGATCTCAAGAATTTAAAGATATTTGATGGGATTCAATCAATTGCATTTGTTTGTTTGTTTTTGAAGCTTAAATTGTCCTGTTGTTGGTCTCTTCAAAACTGACTCTTGAGTCCTTTTCACATGACCCAAGTCCTTGAAAGTTTTCTGGGTATCTGGTGTGACAAGGTGTTCCTGGCTCACCTTTTACACTCCCGCCCCAGACATAAAATCAGCCGTTTCTCCAAGAAGCCCTGGTTCCTTCAGTTAGTTGGAAATGTATTTCAAGATCATAATCTTCATGTTAGGGACAGTCATCTTTAGAACTCATCAACAGAGCTCACGAGTTTATACTAATGATTCCAGTTCAAATTCAAGACCCCAGTTATTTATTTTTTAAGTTAACTTAGCCTCTTCTGTAATACATCTGTACACCCCCTTTTCCCCACACTGAGAACCTTGGTTCTCAGGGACACAGGGAGTGCTAAAAATCAGAACATCCCGTATTACTCATTTACTTTACCTCAAATTACACAACAGTTTCAGGACAATACTAACACTGTACCACCAATATAACTATTGAGAAAAGTTAAAAATTTTTTCCATGTGGTCTTTTCATTCTTCCTATTTTATAGTTGTACTATAGATAGCTACAATGCCCGGGCATGAGAGCCCTTACAAATTATACTCTTTTTCCCTTGAACCCTCATTTAGTCTTAGTTCCACAAGTAACTATATGTTAAAGCTTACGAAGAGTCCTGTGTTTATGCCTCTCAAGTTGGTTGTCTGAAGCTCGTGTTATAGAAACTTCCATGGGAAGGGCGCATGGAAACAATATTCTTTGAGATCTTGTATGTTGATAACATTTGCCTGTGTCCTTTGCACTTTAAAGGTACTATTATTAAATATAAAATTCCTGACTCACGTTTTCTTTCCCTGAATTTCTTAAATATTTCACTCCATTTTCTTCTGACATAAAGTGTTATCATTGAACTGTCTCATTTTCTTTCCCTTATAAATCATTTGTTCTTTTCCCTAATTGTCTAAAGGATTTTCCCATTCCTTCCTCCCTCCCTTCCTTCCTTCATTCCATCTTTTCTTTTTTCTTTCTATGTTCCATTATTTACTAGAGTATGTCTTAATGTTGGTAGCTTTGGGTCAATAGTCTCAGTTATGTAGTGTATTCTCTCAACGTATAGTTTCAAATCTTTTTTTTCCTCAGTAAAGTTTTTCTGAATTACAATGTTTAGTATTTGTTCGAAAGTATTCTTATTATTCCTTTGTTGGATAGTCTTTGCCTATCTTAAATACTTGTCACTTTATTTCAAACCCTTTTTCGTTCTTCCTTACTTTCATTTATATTTTTAATATTTTTGTTTTGATCTATTTATCTTAGGGCATAATCTGTCATGTTTATTCATACTTGTGTCCCTTCTAGTTTAATTTTCATTTCTGAAAATTATTTTAAATTGCTCTTCTTATTCCTGTTGTCTCATCTCCAAGTTTTTCAAATTCTGATCAATACTGTTCTTTTGTGCATATTTTCTTATTGTCTTTTAGCTCATTTTAAAATAGAAGTTTATAGTTTTGATCGGTTTTGTGAGCATATATTTCTGGCAAGCTTTTATTGTCTGCAGGAATGTTATTCGGCCCCTTTTACTCTTTTTAAGATAATTTTGTATGGGATTTATCTTTGGTACATATCTGTCCATCATTTTTATACAGAATTGTTTTTCTGAGCTTTTGGAAAGAAGTTAAGTTTAGGGTAGCTTTTGTAACTTCAGAGAATTCCCTTTCCTGATGTTTTTGTATAGTATTAAGTATGATGACTTTTCTTGACCCTGTTTCCCTCCTTCACATTTATCTGGCCCTTCTCCTTCCTTTGTGTGTGTTGACTCCTACTTATTTATGAATCGGTTTCTACCAGTTATTCCTCAGTATGAGGGTCCTCTACTGAAAGGGAGTCCTGGCATACTAGTCTTGGATGTTGAAAGGAGCAAAATTTCTGCAGTTTCTTCACTGCTTACTGTGAACTCCTCCTATTCACCCACAATTAGATTGGGCAAAACCTCTTCCAGTTTGAGCTACTATTCTCGTATTGGTCTTCCTTGCTTGCTAGTGAACACTGTTGGTATTTTGAGATTCTTCTGTTTCCAGGTTCATCGGATGCTCTGTTGCTTCCCTCTGTTTCTTCCTGCACAGGCCTAGTGTCATTGGTGGTTATGATATTGTGATTGATAATGAGAAATGTATATTTGGTCTTCATCGCTGTTTCCAGCACAAAGCTCTTATCTTGGGATTTCTTACGTGATAAAGGTGTCTTGATATTCATAAATTATCCCTCTCAACCACACCTGAGTTTCCATTAATGAAGTGACTTTTAGAAAGCACCAAGGGATGGGGGCTCGTTGCCAGGGGGACCAACCACTTGATTAGAGGGTTGGAACTTTCAATCTCACTCCCCCTGACCTCCAGGAAAGGGAGAGGGGTCAGTGATTTTATTAATTTGCCTGGATAATAAAGCCTCTATAAAAAGCTAAAAAGATGGGGTTCGGAGAGCTTCAGGTTGGTGAACGCATGGAGATTTGGGGAGAGTGCCATGCTTAGAGGGAGCGTGGAAGCTCTGCTTCCCTTCCCACATACCTTGCACTATGTATCTCTTCCATCTGGTTGTTCCTGGGTTATATCCTTTTACAAAAAAACTGGCAATCCAGCAAGTAAAATGTTTCTCTGAGTTCTGTGAGCCACTCTAGCAAATTAATCAAACCCAAGAAGGGGGGTCATTGGAACCTCCAATCTATAGCAGGTTGGTCAAAAGCAAAGATGACAGTCTGGATTAATGATTGGCTTCTGAAGTTCGGGCGGTGTCAGTCTTGTAGGACTGAGCCCTTAACCTGTGGCATCTGACAGGTATCTCCAGGTAGACAGTGTCAGAACTGAGTTGAATCGTAGGACACCCAGCTGGTGTCCCAGAATTGCTTCGTGGTGTGGAAAAAACACACGCATTAGAACTGGTGTCAGAATTTCAGTGGTTTATCCCCACCCATTAGTTTTGGTGGGGTTCTTGGGAATACTTGATGCATAGTGTAATTACAAATATTGTTTATAGGTCTTTGATTTTTTCATCTAGTTGCTCTATTTTTATACTGGAAATTGGGGAGATTAAAAAACTATGCCACAGCTGCTCCCACCTTTTCAGAATTTCTCCATTTTTCTGACCCATTTCTACACTGATTCATCTTTTGATACCAAAGGAATAAACATTAATACATACAGAATATGAAACAGAGAACATTCTATTTGTATTTTATTTAGAAATATTCATATATAAAATAAATATTCTTAACTTGCAGAATATGGTATTTTTTGGAAAAATTTTCAGAAAGAAAGAAGTCAACAAAAGGGAAATAGACTCACAAGAAAGATTTTTGCTAACCATACTTTTTGTTTGTTTATATGGGAATATCTTTAAAAATTTTTTTTATTTTATATTGAAGTACAGTTGATTAACAATGTTGTATTAGTTTCAGATGTACAGAAGAGTGATTCAGTTATACACATACATGTATCTATTCTTTTTCAAATTCTTTTCCCATTTAGGTTATTACAGAGTATTGAGCAGAGTTCCCTGTGCTCTACAGTAGGTCTTTGTTGGCTAAGCATACATTTTAGAAAGCTGTTCATCTTAAATGATTTTAAGAGACTTTAAGAAAATTGGGAAAGCTGGTAAAATAAGAATATCGACTTCCTTAATTTACAAATGTGGTAAATTTGAAAACTGAATAGTCCCTGCAAATCTAATTCCAGACACTTCTTCATTGGCTGTTGAGAACCTTGGTGGTCACAGATAGTCAACCCAAGTTGAAATTATCTGAATCCTTGTTTCTCCATTTTTTTCTCCCCATATCCCCCCTTAGCCATATCATACCACTAGCATTACCACAACTGTAATTAATATTCACGTAGACTGCTCCTGTTTCCAAAATGCTTCTCATTTATCTAATGCTACTGAAGCCTTATAACTATAAAGATGTGTATCAGTTGAGGATGTGCTCAGTTGCAAATGACAGGTAACCCAACTAATACTGACTTCAACACATAGGAATTTATTTTCCTATACACCAAAATCCAAAGATAGGCAATCCAAGGTTGATAAAGTTGCTTACGTGACCATCATGGACCCAGTTCTTTCTACTTCTCCACTCTCCCATTCTAAATATGTAGTTTTTGTCCTCATGGTTACAAAATGGTTGCTGCCTTTCTAGATATTATATGGACCATTGTCAAGATTGGGCCTTTGATGCTAAATTATGACAAAATTCAATACACATAACACACATAATTCAAACACACATAAATATGAAGAGCATATATTCACTCTTCTGTAAATTCTCTCTTTGGAGATAAATAGTTGAATCCTAAATGGAACGTTCTCATTTGTCAAGATACTCTCTTGCAAAAATATGGCATTCTTCTGATAGTTTCATAAAAATGTTCTGGAAATTTGCAGACTGAGCTCTGGGAATCTCTTATTCTACCATTTGTCTTCTTGCTTTGGTCTTGGGAATCTGCCAGGGGCCACACATAGTCCTGGGGCTGTTATAGTGGAACATGAATTTCATTTTTCTGTACCCCATGTGCAGAAAAACCACCGAGGCCAGTGACATACCTGGCTGGGTCTTATTGCTATGTTGAAATTTTACTCCTCTTTGCTTGGTGACCAGTTGGGTGCTTAATCTTTGTTTCATGGACAAGTATTTGTAAGAGTGTTGGAGTTTCATTCTTTGCTTCATTTCTTCAATAGGCATGGAGATTTCTTGGCATAGCGTTTTGCCAATGGTAGGTGTTCTATATGTAAGGCCTGGTGCCTATCCTCAACACCATTATAAATATAGATATTAAAAGTACCAGTGTCCTACAGATGGGAGCTTATGTGAAGAAATCCACCACCTCTCTAAATAAGACCAAATTCTGCTCCGCAGAGCTGGCTGCTAATGGCACAGAAAGGTGATCAGTTTGGGTCATCCATTCTGACCTTTAGAGTCACCTCTCCTGGGGTCCATGAGCTGATCATGTGACCACCACCACACTGGCATCCCAGGGCTGCCCCTCCCTAAGGCCTGGATTGTGTATGAACAGGTCTCTCTGACCCTGATTCTTCATCTGTAAAATGAAATAACACTCTTTAGTTCAAAGGGTTGTAAGGCTTAATGAGAGAACATCTATAAATCCAGCCATTCTCCTGTATCCACAGGTTCTGTATCTGCAGGTTTCTCATCCATGGATTCAACTAACCCTGGATCAAAACTGTCTTTTAAAAAAATTTCCAAGGGCTTCCCTGGTGGTGCAGTGGTTAAGAATCTGCCTGCTAATGCAGGGGACACGGGTTCGAGCCCTGGTCTGGGAAGATCTCACATGCCGCGGAGCAACTAAGCCCGTGCACCACAACTAGTAAGCCTGTGCTCTAGAGCCCGTGAGCCACAACTACTGAAGCCCGCGCGCCTAGAACCCATTGTCTGCAACAAGAGAAGCCACCACTATGAGAGGCCCGGGCACCGCAATGAAGAGTAGCCCCCGCTCGCCGCAACTAGAGAAAGCCCGCGCACAGCAACGAAGACCCAACGCAGCCAAAAAAAAAAAAAAAAAAAATTCCAGAAAGTTCTAAAAAGCGAAACTTGTATTTGCCATGTACCAGCAACTATTTACATAGCATTTACATGTGTTTACAACTACATAGCATTACATTGTATTAGGTATCATAAGTAATCTAGAGATAACAAGTCTATGGAAGGAATGTGCATAGGCTATATGCAAATACTATGCCATTTCATATAAGGAACTTGAGCATCCGTGAATTTTGGTATTCGAGTGGGGTCCTGGAACCAGTCCCCTGCAAATACCTAAGGATGACAGTAGTGACACCTCTATAAATAATGCAGAAACTGATTAAGGCTCCAAGCATGATATCTAGCACATAAGAAGTACTTACTCAAAGTTAACTTTTATTTTGCTCATCTGTATTATAGATGAGGATATTGTGACCCAGGGAGTTTAAAGAGACTGGTCCAAGGATATTCGGTTGTTAATTAGTGGGGCAGGAATTTGAACTCAGGTCTACCTGGCTCTTAACTTTAGCTTGAACGTGGATGCTAGGGAAGTAGGACAAACTTCTGAAAGGATAGGGGACTATACCCCACCCACTTCATTACTAGCATCTCAAGGCTCAGGTGTGAGAGTACAGGTTATCTGCAAAATATTCTGTGGCAGTGCTTGTGAGATACTCAAATATCCGGTCAGTTCAGACACTTCGGGGGAAAAAATGTTGAAATTAACTGTATAGACAATATAATCAGATAATTGGCAGATTCTGACCCCAACCCTTCTCCATTTTTTTCCCTCTATTTTTCTTTCCTGGTCTCTTTGTAGTGATGGACTCCAGCAGTAAAGAAAATAAAAAATAAACCTCCTTCCTGAGCTCTTCCTTTGTGAATGGTAAATATCTGCGTAAATATGTGGTATTTTGGATACGGATGGAAAGTGGAAAACCGAATGCATCATTTTGAGGTCCTGTTGACCAAATACTTGGAATTTTTTACTTCCCTTGTACTCCTTCAGTTGGGCATTACACAGGCTCAGAGGTATCCCTTTTTTTAAAAAAATAAATTTATTTATTTATTTTTGGCTGTGTCGGGTCTTCGTTTCTGTGCGAGGTCTTTCTCCAGTTGCGGAGAGCGGGGGCCACTCTTCATCGCGGTGCGCGGGCCTCTCACTATCGCGGCCCCTCCCGTTGCGGAGCACAGGCTCCAGGCGCGCAGGCTCAGTAGTCGTGGCTCACGGGCCTAGTCGCTCCGCGGCATGTGGGATCCTTGCGAACCGGGGCACGAACCCGTGTCCCCTGCATTGGCAGGCGGATTCCCAACCACTGCGCCACCAGGGAAGCCCAGAGGTATTCCTTTTTTCTAGTCACTTAAGTACTTTCCCTCTGAAGATGGAAAGACTAATAATATTGATACACAATAAGAGAGAGAGAGAGAGACAGAGGGGGAGAGAGAGGGTGAGACAGAGAGAGAGAAAAACCCTGTGTGTCTGTGGCTTGTATATATCGAACACTTAAAGCATATATTTTTCCATGTGACTTGTGTGACTCCAGGGTTGGGGGTGGAGGGAGGTTGGGTGGGGCGGTAAGGAAATATCCATCGCAGTCCTGTACCGTTTTTGCCTACCTCTTCTTCTCTGATTCCTCTGATTGTAAAGGTGGCTCCCCTACCCATGGAAGTTTGCTCTTCCCATTCCCTGGCCATGCTTCACTTAGAAATTCTCTGAGGAACTCTGCTGCTCACCGGTAGGTGAGGGTCATGGATGACAGCTGCCCTTGGTGTCTCATCGTCCTGGTACCTACAGGAACTTGGCAGTCACGATAAAGGGTGAGCCAGGTGTCCGCTGACCACACCAAGCATGTCTCCCATCAGTTTCCTTATTCTTGGCTCAGTTTTGGCCATCTCTTCCTGTGAAGCAGGAAGTAGAATAGTGTTGGTTCTCAGGCCTGGGCACAGCTTTTGTGTCTCTCTTTGGTTCATGGTAACATTTGCTTTGGTTCCATCTGTTTATCTTCCTCTGGAGGTGTTCTTTGATGTTACATGTGCCTGATAATAATACCAACAACAATGATGAACAGTGCTGCCTTGGCCTGGGCACCCTACCATGTGCCAGATAGTCCCCCGGTCCTTTTCTATACACTATGTCCAAGCTCAGGGCGACCCTCTAAAGCCAGATTGTATCATCTTTATTTTGCTGATGAGATAACTGGGGCTCAGAGACACCGTGACTTTCCTAGGATCACTTACATTCTCTGACCATTTGGGGTTCTAATTTGGGTGCCACTTGTTCTGTAGTAAGCATGCCTTCCAATGTACATCCCTCTTCCAAATGTTGGGCATGCACTGCTGGAAAAAGACACGACAACTTTCAGGCCTCTGAGTGTACTAGGTAACCTTGAATCAGTGGTGACTTCCTTTCATATGCTCCTTCAATACCACTGGTTATGTGAAACAGGAACTCTGGTGATGTTGAGACTCTTGCACCTGTCTGACATTTGTTAATCTCCCCTTTTAATAAAGAGACAGTTGCCTCCAGCACTGAGCTGTGGGCAAGCAATTATGTCCAACTAGAATTTAATGGTATTGTTTTTATACTTGTATTTACTTTGTATGGCAACTTTCCTTCTATTCCAAGTGATATTAATTTCCCATTTGTGCTAGGGATGAAAAGTTTCCTTTCAAGATACATCAAGCTAGATTTTTAAAAGTGAGCCATTTTAAAGAAAAAAGGGAAACAAATAATGGTATGGATCATAGGAGGATAGAGAAATTATGTAAAATTGATACTCAAATGACTGAAATATTAGAAACGTCACTCTCCTCAACACTTCACTTCTTTGTGAAGTGAAGGAAGCCAAGCCCACGTGAAGGCATGGAAGGACATGAGGACACATTGGTGCTTATACTTTTGATGCATGGGCACTATTTTGTGATATTGTAGTTCTTTGACAGAATTGAGTCATACAGCTCTTCAGATGATTCAGTGAACATATTCCCAAGGCTCCATTTTTCATGGAGTGGGGATGAGATGGGTGCACCAGTAGAACTATCATAGAAGGTGGAGTATGATAAAGACTGGAAATAGGGTGTGGACAGAGTGTGGTAGAGTCTCCAGGCATGTGGAGTCACTTCTGGAAGTAGGAATCAGGAAGGCTTCCTGGAGGAAGAGGCATTCGAGTTAGGCTTCGAGGAATGGGTAGCCATTGATTATATGGATATGGAGTGGGGAGAAGGGAGCAGAGAGACAGAGAGGGGAGAAGTACAATCTGAGTTTGGGAAACAGCTAGTATCCATTTTGCTTTGACCCCTGGGATATGTGACTGGAAGAGTAGATTGGAGCAAAATCATCAAAATCCTTAAAAATAGGCCAAGGAGATGGGCCTTATTTTACAATGGAGTTGGAATCCACTGAAGGCACCTCAGTAGGGAGCAGAAATTATTAGGATCAGTTACTCACAGCACGCAGTTGCCCCAGGAACCTGAATTTCCCCAAATTTGTCTTTTCCTTGTATATTAGGTGAGCTACTTCTGAAGACTTACTTCCATGCCTAGGAGTCCTGTCCAAAATGCCCTTCATGCTGCTTAAAATTCCATCAGTATAAATCCATTCCTCTGGTCCCAATGATTAGGTTGAAAACTCTAGAAGGGGCAACATTTTCAGTTCTTGAATGCTGTGTTGGGTAAAGAGAGTTGGGCTTCCGTGTGGGCAGCTACCCAGGATCAGAGGGTTTGGAGATTTGGGCTTCATGGTCATCTTTCCATCCACAAAAACAAGAGAGTTTCTCCTTTTCTGTTTTTGCCTGACTCCTCATGTGGAGATTACAAAGGATCCTCCACCAGAAACCACATTCATGGAGAAAGTAAAACAGTCACCAGGGTCTGTATAGCCAGGTGGTACAGAGATGAATCTCTTTTGAGGCCATTGGCCCATTTCTCTCTGAATGTTAGAGGAGAAGCCTTGAGACCCAACTTTTTGGGCAACCAGGGGGCGGATTTTTCTTTCCTGTGTTTTGTAATTTTGCATTGTGACCTCATCGTTAGTGGGACTTTATGTGAAGGAACCTTGTGGGTGTTGGTTTGGGATTATGTTCTTTAAGTGTGCTTGTTTATATCTGCCAGCTGTCCCTGGAGATATTCCCAGCCAAAACCACTGAACTTTGTGGATTCCAGGGAACCCCAAACCAGAGTAAGAAAAGTCTTGTCATTGTAAATTCTCATGGGAGATACTGATAGTTATTTTCCCACCCAGGCCCAAACCTAGACAGTCAAACTGCTTTATCTCTCTTTGCTGGATTGATGACTTAGTCCATCCTGTCACTGAGGGTGCAGCTTTCTGAGTGTCCTGGCTTGATGTCTATATAAAGCCTTAACTTCTATCCCTCTGTGGTGGTAAAAGCCCAAGCTCCTATTTTGCCCAGACTGGCTGCCATGAACCACACCTTGGGGCAGCTGCAATATCATTTCACATATAACTCTCAAGACTTCAAATCCTTTTGTGTTTTAAGCCTTTGGGAATTTCGCTGATTTTTTTTTCTTTTTGTGAGCTCAGTTTTGCTACATTTAAAAGGATGTTAATTATATGTCACCCAGTAGTTCTAGAGATTTTGTGATCAGAGATTCTTCAGGTTATCTAGTCCAAAATATTCCTAGAAATAGAGGTCTGCAAAGGAAGTTAAAGTCCCCTCTTCACTAGCTGTACCTACCCTGCATGAGCCATGGCTGAGTTTTCTCAGAAAATAAACATTTTGAGGAGATTTTGCAAAAGTGAGGAAGAAAGATGAGCAAATCTAGTATGTCTTTTTTAGGTGAAGAAATAAGTGAGAGGGGTTGCAGTCACCTGCACTCTCTGAGGGAACAATGGCATCCCTGGCAGGACATCTCATGATGTGATGTGATGTGATGGTTTCTTTTTCTTAGATTATGGAAAGATAAGGCAATAGAGAGAAGGATATTTCATTTTAATCTTTTACGTCCCTTCACAAGGTATAAAAGGAAAAAATAAGATAAAGCAGTGCTCTCTTGAAAAGTCCATATTTTCAAAGGCTTTGGGCAGTAATGTGCTTATTAATTGTCATAGATCGTCACTGTCATCAAAAGAATATTGTATAATATATAGTGGCCTTTATAGGGCGAAGAGAGAGAATTTCAAGTTTCTCTCTTAACCTGAGCCACTTAAAATGAAAAACAAAGGCCATTAAATCCTGTTCACTTGAAGTGGATCCTAAATATAGTTTATTGGGGCTCTTAATTCACCCTGAAAAATGCTGTAATTATTAAAAGTGTCCAAGCTGTTAACTTGAAAACAACATATGCCACATTTACATAATGATTTGCATATAATTTCCATGTAATTCATTTAATGTCAAAATGTACAATTATACTTCCAACCCCTCTGCCTTTTACCCCCATGCCCCTTCCTGGCCCTGCTGTGTTAACTCAGAATATCTTCCTTGTTGGAATCTATTTACGAATGGGTTTCAAAGAGATGGCTGGATGGAGATCGTCTATCATATTGGTCCAAAAAGGTTTGGCCAAACGTATTTCTTCTTCCAGACTGGATTGGTTGTACTATCTGTATTGTGACACCTTGGGGACCAGTTACTCAGTTCTGCCTGAGACATATGGGCTCATTTTACAGATGAAGAAACTAAGGCTCAGAGAGGTTCTCCCTGATTTGCTGTGGTCTTTGCTTGCTTTCTCTGCCCCAGCAATCCAAAGGCCTCCACCTGCCATACAAAAGGCTTTCTTGTGTATCTTTTACAACAGACAAACATGCTTTGTTTAAAAAAATCATTTGCCGTAGCTCATGTGATTATTTGGGATGCCAAAGAGGTAGCTCTTGGGTTTGCCATCAAGGACAGGGAAGAATCCTTCCATCTGATTCCATAAACGTCTTTATCCTATGCGGGTGGACTTTCTGTCTAAACTAATTGCAGTCCCACAGACATGTCATGCTTTTTCTGGCTCCTACATGTGTTTTCTGCATTACTTTCCCACCTCTCCCCTCTCCCTGAATCTTTGTTTGCACTCAACATCCAGTGTCCTGTTTACACATCACCAGGATGCCTTCTTCCATGCCCTGTGACTAGGTTTGATGCCCTTAGAGTGAACTCCTAGATCACCCTGTTTGACTCGAGTTCCCCTGAAAGCAACCCTTGAGACAAAGACTTGGGTGTAGGTAGTGTATTTGGGAAGTGACCCCAGGGTACAGGGATGAGTGAAACCGGGAAGGAAGAAAAGCAATATTAGGGGGCATTGTTGAAGTTGCTGCTGTCGGCAACAGGAGCTCGATTCCACTGGGTCCTCCTGGGGAGTGTTTGGAATGACTCCAGCATGAGTGCCTGGAGGATGGGAACTGAAGCATTTATCCCCTGGGTCAGTTGCCACTGGCTGAGGGTTGCCCTGGGAGTTGCTAATTTCCCTGCCCTTCCCAGCTGTGCAGCTGCACGGGATGACCAAGCTCTCCAGGGCTTCTGCCGTGTGGGGGGCACCCAGAAAACGAAGCTGTGTGTCACTCAGGTTGGTAGAGCTCTGCCAGGCACTGTCTACCCAGCCCTGGCTGAGATCAGAAGGAAGGCCAAGCAGGTGTGTCCCCAGATGTGTCTACCACTGCACTCACCACTCTGTTTTGCATTTCCTTCCTCCTCTAGAGCATAAGCAACCTGAGGACAGGGGCTGTGTGACCACTGGGTCCCCAGCTAGACAGTGTTTGATAATAATCTGTTGCACGAATGCCTCAGGTACCAAATTTAGTTTAGCTTCAGCAACTGGTTACCTCTAAGCTTAGGAAAGTCATAAGAGTTTTTTGTTTTTGTTTTTAATTTATCCTTTTTTTCTCCCCAATTCTGTCTTTTCTAAAAAATTGGAAGAAGGTAAATGAATCAAGGGAAATACACGTACGCATTAAAAAATTGTCAGAAGCGAAAAGAAAACTGGGTCCATCAGGATTCTTTTCTTGAAGATACCAGCAAATTCTGAGGCAAAATTGTAGCTGATATTTGGTTTCATTCAAAGGAATAGCCTCAAATAAACTAAGTTAAATGGGTAACAGCCAAGGTCATGGTTAGAGACACTTAGGGCATTTTCTCCCAGAAGCAGCTCCATCTTTTCTACTCACCTCTTTGCTTTGTCCCTCCTGCCCTCTCATTTAGTTTCTGTTCTTCTCCTTTATTTCTTTTCTTTTTTTTTTTTAAATATCCTTACTGGAGTATAATTGCTTTACAATGTTGTGTTCGTTTCTGCTGTATAACAAAGTGAATCAGCTATATGCATACATAAATCCCCATATCCCCTCCCTCTCGAGCCTCCCTCCCACCCTCCCTATCCCACCCCTCTAGGTGGTCACAAAGCACCGAGCTGATCTCCCTGTGCTATGCAGCTGCTTCCCTTGTGTCCTTCCTCAGGTCTAGCACTCCGGCGGCTCTACGGAGCCGAACAGGGTGACAGGAACACCAGTGGGCGATGGGGCCATTTTCACTTTGGACTGCACATTTTATCAAGACAAGGAGCCAGGTGCCCATTGTTCCTCCCCAAATAAACATGAAGATCTGACAGCCAGTGGGCTGAGAGGAGGCTGTGCAAGTAAGCAGCCCTTGAGGCTTCCTTATCTAGTAGGAAACCATCAAAAAATGTCAAGTCAACAGATATAGAGGACAAACGAGTGGTTACAGTAGGGGGGAGGGGCAAGATGGGGGAGGAGATTAAGAGGTACAAGCTATTAGGCATAAAATAAATAAGCTATGAGGATATATTGTAAAAATAAACAAATAAATAAAAAATAATAGCGTTTGATAACACTAAAACAATTTAAAGTAAAATACATAAGAAAACTGAAAAAAAAAAGAAAACGTCGAGTTAGTGGGGCTGCAGAGGTGACGTGGCACCCCCACTGGCCGCCCTCCATGTCTCCGGGGACCTCTAGGCTATGGAAGCCTTGCCCTCCAAGCAGGGCCTGAGTGGCGGGCTGTACCTCACGGCGGGAATCTGCCGGTGGGTGATCCTGGGATCTGCTTACACTCCAGCAGGTAGGCAGCTGCCGGACGGGGACAGGGAGAGGATCTGAGAGGGCAGGGGACATCCGGTTGGGAGACAGAGCAGCAGCCTCTCTTCCTGCCTCCCTCCGCCCTCTGTAACTTTCACATGCTCCAAGGGGATCCCTGTTAGCACAAATACCTGTGCCTGGTGCATCCCTTTCTGGAAGCTCCATCCAGATATTCCTGTGATTGCCGCTGGACTGTGTGTCTGTGTATGTGTGTGTGTGTGAGAGAGACAGAGACAGAGATGGAGACAGACACAGAGAGAGATAGAAATATTATAAACAATATTTGTTTATAATAATGATGATAGCTGGGAATTCCCAGGTAGTCCAGTGGTTAGGACTCCGTGCTTCCGCTGCCGGGCCCAGGTTCGATCCCTGGTCAGGGAACTAATTCCACAAGCCGAGTGGCATGGCCAAAAAATAAAAAATGGTGATAGCTAAATTTATCCAGGTGTTTATCAAGTTCAGGCACCACGCTAAGCTCTTCCCAGGTATCCTCTCATGGGTTCTATGAATATTCCCATTGCACAGATCGAGGACTGAGTCTCAGAAAGGTTAAGTGACTTACGCAAGGTCACACTGAGTAAGTGGAGTAGCTGGGCCTCACACCCAGGCAGGTCAAACTGCAGAAACTGGGTCTGTAATCATCACGGTGGGTGGTTAGACACCTGCAGGGTGTGTTCCAGGTGGTGCACAAGTGTGTGTGTGTGTGAGTGTACATGTGTACATGTGTGTCCTCTTGTGTGCACATGTATAGAGAAAGTCGTAGCTGAGAATACAGAATGGAGCCAGATGGCATGGGTTTGAAATCCAGCCGTTGTATCTCATCTGTGCTGTCTCAGGCAGGTAACTTACACCTCTCTGTGCCTCAACTGCATCATCTGTAAATTAGGCACAATAGTATCTAACTCATCGGCTTGTGTGCACTTAGAAGAGTGATGTGTGTATGAATTCTTTATTTTTTTTTTTTTAAGTAATCTTTATTTATTTATTTTTATATTTATTTTTGGCTGTGTTGGGTCTTCGTTTCTGTGCGAGGGCTTTCTCTAGTTGCGGCAAGCGGGGGCCACTCTTCATCGCGGTGCGCGGGCCTCTCACTATCGCGGCCTCTCTTGTTGCGGAGCACAAGCTCCAGACGCGCAGGCTCAGTAGTTGTGGCTCACGGGCCTAGTTGCTCCGCGGCATGTGGGATCTTCCCAGACCAGGGCTCGAACCCGCGTCCCCTGCATTGGCAGGCAGATTCTCAACCACTGCGCCACCAGGGAAGCCCTGTATGAATTCTTATGTAAATGCTGGATATTAGTTATTAGCAGTAGTAATCACATATCATTGTTGAGTAAATGAGAGAGGTATCAAATGTTTATTGAAAAGCATAATAATAAGAGCATTTACTGGCTGCCCACTTTGATGCAGTGCTGTGAATACAGTTCCTGATTTAGACCTCCCAACTCTACTGTGAGGTAGGTATCATTATTTCCATTTTATACAGGAGGAATTGAGTCTCAGAAATATTAAATAATTGGCCCAAAGACAAATATCTAGGAGAGGTCAGAACAGAGACACAAACCTTGATCTCCGTGCTCTTCTGTCTTACACACTTTTTGTGGGTTCATTTGTTCACTTGAACAAATACCTTTCATACAGACTTAGAATTTTTTTTCCGAATTGGGAATTGTGCCCATCTGCCTGCCTGAGAAAAGTTTGCACAGAGCTGCTTTTGAATAGCGACCTCTTGTAGCTTTTTAATTGCCACTATCTCTTTGAACATTTGGAATTTGTAATGAAATCACTTTCCAACCCTGATTCATCCCAAATTCAATATTCTGTTTCCTTTCAGCTTTTTTTGTTTCCCGAGCAATGAAAAGATTGGTAACTTTATAAAACATCTAAAAGTGCGGTGGAAGTTTCCTGGGGCTTCAAGTGTTGTGTTATGTTATCTTTGGAAAAACTTTGAAGTCCCACCGGTGTAATAGAAGCCGTTATTATGTCATGGAGCTGATTAGCATGCCTGTGGGAAACATTAATTCATGCTGACATCATAGCTGGGTTTGCAATCCATCAGTTTGTTTTGCTTCTTTTTGCTCCCCGCCTACCCCGCAAGCCACCCCTTAGTGCTCTTAATGTAAAGGTGATGGGCTGACTTTCTGAGGATAATGGGACATGTAAGGATGCCTCCAGATGAGGCTGAACTGAGCCACAGAAGCGGCCACCTCGTGACAGCCCTGGGAGGAAATGGCGAAACAAAGCTTTTGACAGAAGCAGGGAGAAGGCTGCTGGCCCTTTGATTTGCCTTGAAAGGTTTTGATTTAGTTGGCATTCAGACTCTTGATACATAAAACTTTTTAACTTAGTAGTCTGCACGGCTGCCTGAATCCATTTGGTTCCGGTCAGTTATGATTAAGCTGATTGCTGGTGGCTCTGGTGTGGTAAGGAGCAGTGCTGGCTTTCATTGGATGAGGCTTTCATTGGGTGAGGCTAGCACATTCCAAACGATCTCATCCTTCGGCCCCAAAGTACATTTCATTGACAAAGGAAGCTGTAAAGAGGAGACATGTAGACTCCTATTATCTCAAATTGTTAATATTTAACATGCATTAAAGAGCTATCTTTCTGTTCGCCACGTGCAATTAATTTAATCACCAATGCACTGTTAACTTATCTATCAGAAATGTGAATTTTTTCACGATGTATTAATCTGGTAATGATGTCTTTCCTTTTACCTTTAGATGTAGTATTATTATTTTATGTTATGTGGCATGTTCTCTTGGGAACTAGGGAGAAATTACAGGAAATGTTGGGAAGAGCCTAATGACAGCTGATTTGGGGTAGGGGAAGTTCAGGGTATTTCTAGTCTGAACGGAACTTGGGGCTCCCTTCGTCCTTCTGGGCACGTGTGACCTGCTCTGCTCCCTCCCTCCGACCTCTAGATTTATGTAGCTTGGAAAGCCGGGGTGATCAGTTCCCTGGGTCAATTTTTGACCTGGAAGATGGAAACTCTGTAGTCTATGGTGAATCAAGGAAGGAGAAAATTGGGGAAGGGAGGTGTTATTTTAGATGCATATGTAAATAGTTGTATTTTCATAGCTAGGTCCCATTTTGCCACAGTTATAAGCCGCCCCCCACCCCAAGCTCCCTAGGCTCCCTTTCTGAAAAGCCCATCACATTCACAACTGCCTGCTCAGAATCTGCCTTCTCCCATTAGATTCAGGCTGCCTGAAGGCAAGAACGTGTCTGCCTTGTTCACCAAAGTGAGAACCTACTATGTATTAGATACTGTCCTGGACCTCAGGGTTATAGAGATGAGTAAGGTATGGTTCCTGCCCTCCAGATGTCATATTCTTATGAACAAAACAGTCATGCATTCAGATAAACAAAAGAATATTTGGAAAATGTCCCAAGCGAGGTCTATCTTACATGCAGTAGGAACAGAGGGGGACCGACTTCATAGCAGAAGTGAGGTTCGCACTAATTCGAAAGATAATCGGGGATTTCTCCTAACAGAGAAATTGGGGTGGGGTGGTGTGTTTTTGGTCACCTGCAAGAAACCCAGAATGGCTCCATCACAGGGGTCCCCCGGGAGAGAGAAAGAGCAAGGAACAGGTAGGGAGTTCTGAAGCTCAGAAAGGCAAAATGACTTGCCCAGGGTTGCACAGCAGACAGAGCTGGGAGTTGAAGCCAAGGCTACTCATAAACCCAGTACTCTTTTGGCTGGATAATAGTTCGCATGGGCTGCCCATGGTGAGAAAACACATCCCTAGTATCAGGATTCTCCCCAGGTGGCCCTATTTGGCTGCAGCAGACTTCCAGTTAAAACATAAATTTCAAGCCCCAAATTCTAAGTGCCCAACCTATGGGGAGGACAGAGGTTTAAAAAAATTCATAAGTTATCATGTTGGAGATGTTATCATGTTATCAGATGTTGGAGAATGGGACTTTTGCAAAAATGAAACAGCATATGATATAGATAAAAACTGCTATAGAAATCCCCCTTCCCAGCTGAACTGCTGGGCCACAATGATCTATTGTCCTTATTTTATTTTTTTCCTCCAGTTCATGCTAGGTGTTCCTTTATTTTATTTTATTTTTTCTTATTTTTATTTTATTTTATTTTATTTTATTTTTATTTTATTTTATTTTTTCTTATTTTTATTTTATCTTATTTTATTTTTTCTATTCTATTCTATTTTCTATATTCCATTTCATTTTTTATTTTCTCCTATCCTGACTCCAGATCTCTAACTCCACGTACATGCATCCTTGCTGGTGAATTTAGTTGAGGCTCTTCTAATCCGCCCCTCCATACACTGATATGTGCATCTCCTGGAACACATTCTGTATTTGTGCTAAAATTAGGTGGCATTGGACTACAAATCTCATTCTGCGAGCCGTGGGCACCATGCTGTTCTCAAACACATTAATATATTTCTATATCAAAATGTATGAATATTTACACTAAGTGGAATAGGAAGGGACGCTAAGGAGCCTCATGTCAGTTCAGGTCAAGTTCTGCCTCCAAATAAGTTTGTGCCAAAGTTTTGGAAAAATTTCATATTTTCAGAGCTTTTAAGAATTGCGAATAAGGGACTGTGGACCATTTTACTCCTCGGTTCTGCCTCTGATGGACCCCTCTGAATTTCCAACTCTGCCAGTTTGAACAGTGCTTCAAAAGCAGGCCTCATCCATGTCTTCCTGTGAACCTTTGGGAGAAAGTCTCTGGGGTAGACACCCCAGAGAAGTGGGTGTCCTAGGATCTTAGGACCTGTGCATTTTCACTCTCACTAACTACTGCCAGATTCATTCCGCTGCAAAGTACCTGTAGCAGTTAACCCCCCACCAGCAGGACATGAAGGAGAGTTCCTGTTTCCTAACATCCTCACCATCACTTAATATTATCTGATTGTCTAATTCTTTTTTCCAATTTGAAGGGTGTAAAGTGCCATCACAATCTTGTTCTAATTTGCCTTTCTCTGACTATCAGTGAACATGAACTTTGTAAATATGTTAGCTCTTCTTGTTTTCTCTTGTGGGAAACACCTATTCATATCCTTTTAGTTTCACATCCTTTTTCCCCCCCACTATATCATTTGTTCTTTTGGGTTTTGACTACAAATCTTTATCTACTCCAAGTTCACAAACATATTTATCTTATCTGCTTACTATATTTCTTAAGTTTTACTATTCATCAGTTCAGTCTTCAATTCATCCAATTTATCTAGTGCTTATGTTTTTGTATATGGTGTGAGGTATAATCCAACTTTTTCTCTATGCTATGAGTCAGTTTCTCCTTTTACCAAATAATCTGTACTTTCCCTATCCATGGGTGAGGCTCCCTCTCTTAGATACAAATGAAGTAGAAAATCCTACAAGGACATTGATTGGAATTACAGTTGACCCTTGAACAATACAGGGATTAGGGGTGCCAACCCTACACATATTCAAAAATTCACATATAACATTACAATTGGCCCTCCAATACAGATATCATGGTTCTGCAACCATGGATTCAACCAACCATGGATCATGTGGTACTGTGGTATGTATTTATTGAAAAAAAATCTGTGTACATGGTTGTGTATGTGGACCTGCATAGTTGAAACCCATGTTGTTCAAAGGTCAGTTGTACTGTAGTACATATTTAGTGGAAAAAAATTCACATATAAGTGGGCCGGCACAGTTCAAACCCATATTGTTCAAGGGTCAACTGTATATATTTATTTAGGGAGATTTAACATCTTCTATAGCTCATTTAGTCCTCACAAGAACACGGTGAGTTTGATCTTCTATCCTCAATTTACAAAGAAGGAAACAGAAGCTCCAAGAAGCTAAATAAACCAGTTATTGAGTGGTAGAGCAAGGATTCAAACCCAGATCTGACTTTCTGAGGGTTTTTATTATTATTATTGCACCTTTGTCTTTAGTATTACTAATCTGTCTTTCTCTTGTCCTTGTGAATGTATATCCTTGCTTATTTATTTATGACCAACCAATCCCTCATAACCTGCTTTCCTTTAGCTACAAATATAACCCAGGGTAGTAGTTGCCAAAGCAGCTTGATAGCCTATAATTTTTTTTTTTTTTTTTTTTCCTACCTGAAACACAGGGGAATCTCTTGACTGGCTGCCACAGGAACCAAGAACAAAAGCTTTGAGATTCCGTCTGCCCTCAAATCAGATCAGGTTCTTAGAGAAGTAACCTGTTCTACAAGTAAAACAAAAATGAATAGACTCTATAACTAATTTCCATTTTCCATTTTTAATACCTCTGATGAGTGAAAGAATATCTGATAGCTGAACTTAAATTTGAAGTTTATAAAGAATCTCTAATTTGATCTAGAAAAAAATCATAAAATATTTATGGTATAAAAATAAGTAGAAAGTAGTAAGAGCAATAATAAATTATATAGCCATAGTTCTTTATAGTTGTCAGAGCATATTAATGCTCTTTGTTTCTTTTGGCTCTTCCAATGATCTTTTAAAACAGGTAAACTGAGCCTCTATTTTACAGACAAAGAAATTGAGGCATGGAGTTTTACCCAAGCGCAGCTGATGGTGTGAATTCCCCCAGCTCTTCACGTCTAACTGTATTCATCCTCTTTGCCATCTATCTTTAAAATTCTTCCCATTGAGAGGCAGAATATATTTCCTCAACCACTGATTCTGTGTTTGACCATGTAATTTGCTTTGGTTAACAGGATGTTAGCAGACATGGCTAAAGCAGAGGTTTGAAAGTGCTTGGTGTGCTTGCCTGCATGTTTCTGCTTGCTTTCTTGCTCTTCGGATGTTACAATAAGGACAATCCAGGCTGGCCAGCTATTCCAAGGAGGAAGGTAAGAGACATCTGGAGCAAAGCTTCCCCAAATAAGATGCCCCGGCCAAGCCGTACCCGGAGCAGAGCCTCCCACTGACCTGCAGATTCATGAGTTTAATTATTTATGATTGTTGCCTTAAGCCACATAGTTTGGAAGATAGTTTGTTACACAGCAGTAGCTAACTGATACATCAAGGTAAACCAGCTAGTAAGTTGTAGAGCTGAAATTAGAATCTAGATCTTCAAACATGTAGTCCTACACACTTTCAACTATGCTAAGTTGCTTTTCATGCAGAGAGACATTTATTTGGGTGTGAAAATACCTCAAGATGGAGTCTCTTCTGGTCAGGTCTCACTCTTCTTTGATTCCTCAGATCCTAGTCCAGTCCCTTGCACATGGTAGGTAGTCAAGATATGTTCATTAAATAAATAAGAGATAAAAATATGAGGGCCATACCTCCATCCCTTTGGTCTGATTTTTACAGTTTCTGGTTAATAAAAATAAAGTCAAAATGGAAGGTATATTGATCAGTGAAAATCACCTTCTAAAAATTGGTCCCAGCAACTGCACAAAGAGGGAACAGTCATCATTTTCTTTCAGACATCTGTCCATATGTGGCATATTTCCTCTCTGAAGAAAGATCAAACCCCATAAAATGCATCATTTATATGCCACTCCCCATTATGAACCAGCATGGAGACAATTAATGAGAAGCAAAGGCTAAAAGAAGAGTCCACAAGTTGGATTCAGGCAGACTGTGGTGAAAATGCACTGCCCTTTGGGAATTACACACAGGAAAAAAGAACAAACATCGTGCCTGATTCCCTGCCTGCCCCCCACCCTCACCTCCATCTCCACTTCCCCCGTCGCCACAACAGCTTGAGGTAGAGAATTTGTATAACCCACATGGAGAGCTTTTTCCTCTGATTTTTTAATCTCAGAAGTCCAACAGTGGCGATGAAGGTAGCTGTGACATTTGCAATTTTCCATGCACCAGCCCATTCCATTTCCTTTCCTGGTGCTGCTTCCATGGTACAGTAAACCTCCAGCTCTGACAATAATTATAGCCGGAATAATATGAAGGGAGTAATAGGAACAAAGCGTCGCTGTAATTGCCTTTTCATTATTTGCTAACAGTTAGTTATTCAGTCACAGGGAAAAATTACACAGTAATTGGTTGACAATGGGGAAGCAATCGCTGAATCCCACAACTATGATATTTTTGCTTGTTGGGCTTTAGACCTTTTATTCATATTTTGATTAAACAGCTGGAGCATTAAACTGACATATGAATGTATCCTTGGTCAAATTCCGATGTGATTGTTTCTACCCCATTCAAAATGTTGAATTTAAACTAGCACCTACAGTAGAGCTGTAAATAGTCTATTGACTTTCAAATAAATCCCTCTTCTTTACTCCAGTTCATAAAGAAGGCATGGTGGGTGTAATAGCACAGACTTTTTTTTTTTTTTTTTTAACAAATCAGTTTTCAGTTGGGTGTTTTCAAAAGGAAAAAAAATATGGGATCACGTGGTGGAATCTTCCTGCCTTCAGATTTTTCTCAAATTTAACTTTCTAAACTCAAGATCTTTATAAATAGAGTCCGAGAAAACATTCACTTTCACTTGCTCCTACAGGTAGAGAAACTGAGGTCCGGAAAGGGGACCGAGCTGTTCAGGGTCATCCGGCTCTCTACTCTTTTTAGGACTAGAAACCAGAATGCTGACTCTTAGTACTTCATCTAAACTGTCTTCTGGCTCCACATTTGCATGCAGGAGGAGAACTAGGAAAGCAAGACAGGTAAGATCTACGCCTGCACAAGCATGCATCTCCACATGCGGGCGTGCGCTCACGCGCACACACACACACACACACACACTACATGGATAGATACTATATGTTGCTTGACTGTGGGATGTCATTTAGGTGGTGTTTACAATCTCCATTGGTAAGCTTCATGGGTACCACCTTTCCTTGGATTATGCCAGGCATCCAAGGACCTAGCCTAGGGCTGTGTGTGCCATGACACCTTGTGAAATGTTTGATGATGATAACAGAGCGAGAAGATCTAATTCTTAGGGTCCAAGCTTAGGAATCTTTTTACTCTTGGTGATATAAATGTTATCTTGGTTAAAGAGCAGAGTGTTGAGTTGGTGTCCTTGTGGCAATTGCAGAAGCAGCTGAGAAGGTGCATTGTAAAGAATACATCCATGTTTGTATGTATGTGTATGCATGTGTCTATATCAGAGGCTGGTGATGAAAGATGGAAAAGCTGCCCCAAAGTCTTCATTTAAAGATGGAAATTTTCTGTTTAGGGGGTAGAATGCACTAGATCATATGCATGGGGACTTGAACCCACTTCGGTATGCAGGTAAAAGAACCTCAAGACCATGACCCTGAGGAATTGGTTATGTATAGGAAAGATATTTGGGAACAGGATGGGTCTAAAGCTATGACTAACTCGGAAAGTCAGGAAATAAGCTTGGTGCTTCACACATGATCTTATTTAATTCTCACAGTAGCTCTAACGGGCAAAGTTTCTCATCTTCATTTCACAGATAGAGACTAAGTCTCAGAGAGATTAAGGGACTTGCTCAAGATCACCAAGCTAGTAAGTGGGAGAACCAGTGAATAAAACCCAGAAGCTAAACTTTGTTCCTTGAAGACATTGGTGACCTTTAGCTACTTGCAAGTAATTGGAACTTACCTAATTTTCCAAGTCAATCCACAGTCAACATTGTTTGATGTCTACCCTCTAAGTGCACCATGGGGATTCACAGGCAAATGAAAAGTTCCTCTCCTTGAGATGCTTAACCTCTCCCAGTGGAAACCACGAAGCAAGGCATGGATGGGTCAGTCCAGCATAGAGGCCACTCCTATAACCGTGGTGACTCAGAGTTGCCCCAGAAGCAGACCCTGAGACAAAGACTCAAGTGCAACTAGTTTATTTGGAAGGTGATGCCAAGAAACATGGATACAGGGTAAGGAGTCAGACAAAAAGGGCAGGAAGCTAACACGTGGTGCATTGAAGGTTATTGCCAAGGACATCAGGGCCCCATTTTCCTGGGAGAATTCTAAGAGGCAGTGGCAATCAGGCTTCAGTGTTATCCTGACCTGAGGGTGAGGGAATTGGGGTATTTATCCTCAATGCCCTGTCCATCACTGTTAAGGGCTGCTTCTGAGGGTATTAACTCTTTGCATTCCCAGTTTACTCTGTGCACAAGCTCAGGGTACACCAGCAGCCAGAAAGAGCCCTTGGTAAAGATTTGCTGGTGGTCTCACTGAGCATCCTTCTGTATTTACCGATGAGTGCCAAGGTGATATGGGTGGGGAGCTGACAGTGTCTGCCACCATGGTGACAGGCAAAGTGTGTCCCAGAGTGGGTGGTATTGCTGAGCAAGACTTCAAAGGTGAACAAAAGGGCATTCTAGAGCATGGTTGCCACCTGAACAGGGGTGTAACTTGAGACCATCAATCTCTAAAAGAGCTGCCAGGCTCCGTACCAGAGGCAGAAATTGAAACGCCAGATTCAATCCCAATGAAATCATCTCCTGCTCACTACATAAAGCCCATTTTCTTGTCCTGGTATTCAAGGCTATTCACAATGCAGCCTCAGTTTACCTCTTGACAAGTTCTGAGTAATACACCCTGGGATCGGATTCCTGTGTTGCTGCCCAGTCTTGCCTTTGAGACCCTGCCAATCCTTGAGGCTCTCAGCTCCAAGCCTGCCTCCTATACAGCCTTTCACGACCAGCTTGGGTGGAGGCCTTTCTCTGTCCCCTGCTCCTGGCCTGACACACTTACGCAGCCTCCATCACTTCCAGTGATAAAAGCCACAATCTCTTTTCTGCATTTCCCAAATCCTCGGAGCTCTAGAAACTCAGAGAGTTTTGCTTTTGGTATCATTTGTTTGTTTTGCTTTTTTAAAAATCTTATATGGTAGCAAAATCTGACCTGAACTGCCATGAAGCTATTACTAGTTCTTATTTGATCTAAATATTCACATATTTCACTACGTAAATATTCATGTATTTGGTTACAGAATACAGCCCCAGATCCTGCTGTGATTTTCTATGTACACCATATTTCTTCTCTAAAATCTTTATATCTGCACCATATTTCTTTTCTATAATTTTTATATATGTGTCATATTTCTTTTGTAAAATCTGAAAAATTCTGAATTATAAAACACGTATCTCTGGTTCACATGATTCAGACATGGGGTTTTGAGCCTGTAATAATAATAATAATAATAATAATAATAATAATAATAATAGGCAGTACTGTAGTCCATTCTAAGGATTTTATATATTTAATGATTTTAATCCTCATAAGGACCCAAGAAGAGAAGTTCTAGTAATAACCCTATTTTCCTAACATCGCTTAGGAAACTAAGGTTCAGAGATGTTATGTAACTTGCTCCAGGTCACACAGCTTGCAAACGCTGGAACCAGGATTTGAACTTAAGGCAGTCTGGTGGAGTCAAAGCCCTTACTTGGTCACTGGACTTCTTCTAAGTCTGAATGCCCAGCCTTGGAGTTGTACCTAGCACCCAGCTCAGACTTACCGTCTGGCTTGCCCCTGAGTGTTCTCCTGGGGAGCCTGTTTCCTTCTGAGTCTGAATTCTCGACTTGGAGCTTTAAGCCACCAGCATTGAGTTGGTGCTGGATATTTATCTCTCTGGAATGAGAGTTTCTGGAACTTCTTGCAAACTGCAGTGGTCCTCAACTCCTCAGACCACAGCCTCAGGAGAGCAACTTGCCTCTTGCAGCCCAGCCCCGGAACTGGTGCTGCATGCGCCCTGGATCTGTAGCCCCTCCTCAGGCACCCCTTCTCTGCCCCTGGAACCTCACCCCTGCCTCTCCCATGTCTTGGAACACTTCTGAGATTAGAGACCATGTAAGTCTGTGTGCCTGAGAGTTATCCCAAGATCTTGCCTATAGTAGGGCCTCTGTGATGTATGGTGGCAAGAATATATAACTGAACGAGGAGGTCCAGATTTAGAACTTTTGCTAGTGTAGACATGGCCTTGGTTTTGAAATTACTCCCACACTTGACTCTCCCCACCACCCCATTCTATAGTAGACACATAGTGCCAGGATTTGAACCCCCAAAATCGGATCCAGAGTTCATTCCCTTAACTATAGTGACAAACTGTGCTTGTTAGGTGCTTCTTCTGCATTAGTCGCCACAATGAGCCACTTAAATGCCTTGTCGCTGTTGATCCTCACCACAGCCCTATAAGGAGGTGCCATCACTGTATCCTTGTACTATACGAAGAAACTGAGGTAGAGAAAAAGGAACTTCCTCAAGGCCTCAGCACTTACTGCACCCATCAACTGTTGTCACAATAACTTTGTAACAAACCACTCCAAAACTCAGTGTCTTAAGATAATCCTCATCTGTTATTCTTGTTCACTGATCTGTGAGCTTTCATGACATCATCTGGGCTACTACAGGCTTAACTCCAAGCTGCCGTTGGGTTCAGGTCCGCTCCATATGCCTTTCATCCTGTTGGACCAGGGGCTAGTCTGGATATGTTTTTCTCATCGTGATGGCAGGGCAAACCCGATGTCTCAAACGCAGTTTGAACCTCTAACTCTATCGAAACCACTAACGTCTCTTTGACCAATGCAAGGCACACGGTCAAGCCCAACGTGGGGACGAGGGGCAGAATGCTCCTTCCAAGGACATAGGGAAATGGGACCCAGAGAGACTATCCATCAAACAGTAATCTAATCTACCATACCCACTAAAAATTAGAGCCAGAAGCCCCCCAGGGCTTCCAGCTCTGAAGCCACTTTTTCTTAAGCACTCTCTTGAATAGCAACAAGTTCCCAGGGCACAGCTTTTGGACTTATAGGAAACAACATCAGTCTCTTGGGATTTTTGCTTCTGAGTTGGAAGACGTTAAGGCTGCTCCAAGGCATGTGAGAGATGGTGGGAGAGCCTGAGCGGTGGAGGGCAGGTAAGTGCGTGTCCTGCCAAGCTGACATCCTCCCCTCTGCATCCACACATGACCCTGTGATGAAGCTCCCTTCTGGGCCTCAGACCTATCATTAGAGGATTAACTTTCTCATCACTCTCCTTACACACGTCTCCATGCAGCCTTGGAATGCATCATCAAAGTCCAAAGCAAGGGCATTTTAATTCTTTGCCTGGCAGAACTATTTTCTGGTGTTTAAAGAGATTGCTAGAAATGCCTAAATTCTGGAGCTGTTTTTTTTCACTGAGAGAGAGGAAGGAATAGAAAAAGCTCCCAGTGGATTAATTTATTCGTATTTTGCTCTAGCTCCTGACATTTGGAGAAGGCTTGAAGAGCTTCCTAATGTTTGCTATTTTGCATTTGCTTTGTAGGATGCTAGATTAAACCACAGAATCCTGGAAAATAGACTTGCTATTTTCCTTTGCAGAGGTGCAAGGTCTGAAACTATTCTCTCAAGTGCCAGGGTGGCCAACCCTCAGCTCCAGAGCTACGGCTCGTCTCCACCCTCACCCTAACAGACATTACCAATAGATCCCAGCACTGCTGCCTGCCAAGCCCAGAAATGGCCTCAACCCTCCCAACACAGCCCTCCAGGCAGCCACTACCATTGGATCAGAATTAATGCAACCAAGTTCCCATCCTTGCTCTAAAACTTTTCCATTTTTAACATGCCAGTAAAATAACTTTATCAAGTTCTTTACAGAGTTCTGTTAAAAATACTGCCTTTTTCTGCTCTACTTCTCATTATGCTACTATTCAACTTAAAAATTCTCAGTCTCCAAACTCCTTGTCTTGCAATCAAGTTCCTTCATCATCTGACACTTTCACTCCCCAGAACTAATGCCTTTTGAATTCCTTTATCACCCCTTGTGTCAGGAAATATTCCTTTTTTTTTTTTTAAGATTTATTTATTATTCATTTATTGATTTTATTTATTTTTGGCTGCGTCGGGTCTTAGTTGCAGCATGTGGGATCTTCGTTGAGGCATGTGGGATCTTTTGTTGTGGTGCGCGGGCTTCTCCCTAGTTGTGGCGTGTGGGTTTTCTCTTCTCTAGTTGTGGCGCGCAGCCTCCAGGGCGCGTGAGCTCTGTAGTTTGTGGCACACGGGCTCTAGTTGAGGCATGCGAGCTCAGTAGTTGTGGCGCATGGACTTAGTTGCCCTGCGGCATGTGGGATCTTAGTCCCCTGACCAGGGATCGAACCCACGTCACCTGCATTGTAAGGCGGATTCTTTACCACTGGGCTACCAGGGAAGTCCCTGTGGTAGGAAATATTCTAATTCATCTGCCAAGGTTCCTACTCCTGCCTCCAATCCCGATATATGTGCCCTGTATAATCCTCTCCCCTTGAGTATGGGAGAAACTTGTGAATGTGATTAAGTTACTAATCAGTTGACTTGGAGTTAATCAAAAGAGAGTTATCCTAGGTGGACCTGACCAAATTACATGAGCCTTTAAAAAGAGGGACCGATCCTTCTGGAAGACAGAGAGATTCTCCTGCTGGCCCTGAAGAAGCAAGCTGCTGTGTTGTGAGAGGGGCTACGGAGGGGTCCATGAGGAAAGGACCTGAGGGTGGCCTCTAGAAGCTGGCAGGGGTCTGTGGCCAGTAGTTAACAAGAATGCAGGAACCTCAATCACACAACAGCAAGGAACTGAGCCCTGCCAACAACCACATGAGCTTGGAAGAGGAGCTCCCCAGAGGAACACCTTGGTCTCAGCCCTGGGAGATGCTGAGTGGAGAATCCAGTGAGGCCGAGCCCAGACTTCTGACCCACAGAAGCTGTGGGATGATAAATGATTGCTATTTTAAGCTGGTGACTTTGTGGTAATTTTTAACAGAGCAATAGAAAACAAACACGTCCCTATTCTCAAGCCACATCCACATCCTTGTTACTACCCATACCCAGGTGAGTTTTCCTACCTCAGGGAAAACCTTGATTAGAGCCTTTTCTCAAACTGGGAGCCCTTTCTCATCTCTGTGCTTAAATCTTACCCAAGTGTAAACCTTACCCAAAGGTACCCTCACCTCCTCCCTGAAGCCTTTTTTGGTAGGCTCAGACATATGTTACCTGGTCTTTTTTGTTTTTTGTTTTTTTTAATGCCATAATTGTTTCTCTTTGTTTGGGCCTTGTATTATAAAATCCCCCTGCAGACTTCTTTGCAAGGAGTCCTTGTCTGCTTAATCCTTGCAGCCCATTGTAATTCACTGTACCCAGCACACAAGAGGTGGTTAATAAATGTTCATTACATGAATGAGTGTTTTGTGAATTACAGTATGCATTTGACTAACTTGTGTATTTGACAAATTTTCTAACCTTAATATATAATATTTTGATGAGATTTTAAAAGTTTACATGACCAGGAACCAAATGAAGACCTCCCCACTCTACATGCCCAAGTATAGTTACTCTCAAATTCCTCTCTCTTCTATTTAATTCAAATCAGTGCCCATCTGTTTTATGCCAGCTCTGGTGCTCAGTCCCTGCCCTCAATGAACTTAGAGCCTGAGGGGGTTGGGTCCCCAACCTTCCTGGTTTGCTTGGGACTAAAGGGTTTTTGGGGACGTGGGACTTGCAGTGCTAAAACAGGGACAAACCCAGGTACACTGGGATGGTTGGTCACCCTAAGTTGGGGAGGCGCACGGATCAAAAGGCAAGTACCATAGGGAGTGATAACTATGCTTTGGGAACTCAGAGCGGAGGATGGTGATCTTATAAGTTGACTCCTGAAGAGTATCTAGGAATCATGTAAAGAAACGGCACTAACTGGAAGTGTGGAAGAGGCTGGTAGTAGAAAATGCAGAAATTGGAAAAAGAATGAGCAAAAATCTTAGCAGTGAGAGATGGCTTCCTTAGAGAAATAGAAGTGGTTCCTATTCAATGATTAGCATCAGTTGGCCAAGCCAAACTGTGTCTGATTGTGTGTGGGGGGCGGATAGGGGAGCAGTGAGAGAAAGGAAGGACATTTCAGGCACAAGGAATAACATGTGCAAAAACCAACTTGACAATACTCAAGGCTGTGCAGAGGCTTCAGTGTTGGAGCATGGCGATAGGTGGTGTGCGGCAAGAAACGAGGCTCAGGGAGAGGCAGACCCAACTGTGGAGGACTTGTGAGCCAGGCTGAGGAGTTTGGGCTCATCTGGTAGGTGAGGGGGAACCATCGAGCAGCATTAAACAAAGGAGTGGCGTGCACCCACTTGTACTTTAGATGGATCATTTGGGTCCCTGGGTGTATGAGAGACCTGAGGTACCCAAGGCAGGCAGCAAGATGACAATGAGGCGACTGTTGACCTTACCAGGGAGAGGTGACCATGGCCTGAGTTGGACAGTGACAGTGGAAATAGAGAGGAAGTAGAGATGTTTCTATCTCTCCATCTATCTACTCATACTCACACATATACATGCATAAACAAACATAGTGATGGAAAATATTTGTATGGACATTTATCTGGGATGTATATGCTTACCTTGTTAGGGTACAAAAATGGAATTACACCATACATATTGTACCTTTTCACGCATTTTTAATAGATCTTGAACATCTTTGTATAACTGTGCATATAGGTCTCCTCTCTTTGCATCTTCAGTAGCTTCCTAGTATCCTGTTGTATGGATTTATCAGAAAGCAGTCCTCTATTAATTGGCAATTAGATTATTTTATTTACTCTTTCTTTTTTTTTACTCTTCCAATGCTGTAATGAACATCCTTATACATTATTTTTGAGTGCTAATACAAGTCTGTCTACAAGATAAAAATCTTAGAAGGTACATGGCTAGGTCAAAAGGGTATAGACATTTTAGGTTTAATAGTTATTGACCAATTGCTGTCTGAAAAAGTTGTACCAATAAGCATTTCCATCAACAGCGTATGAGAGTGTTTGTTTTATAACCATTTAAAAATTGAGAAGAATTTGAATATCCTGATATAGAAATACATTTAAGAACGAGTAGAGTGGGACTTCCCTGGTGGCGCAGTGGTTAAGAATCCGCCTGCCAATACAGGGGACACAGGTTCGATCCCTGCTCCAGGAAGATCCCACGTGCTGCGGAGCAACTAAGCCTGTGTGCCACAACTACTGGGCCTGCCTTCTAGAGCCCGCAAGCCACAACTACTGAAGCCCGCACACCCTAGAGCCCGTGCGCTGCAACTACGGAGCCTACACGCTGCAACTACTGAAGCCTGCGTGCTCTAGAGCCCACGTGCCACAACTACTGAGCCCGCATGCTGCAACTACTGAAGCCCGCACGCCTAGAGCCAGTGCTCCACAACAAGAGAAGCTGCCGCAATGAGAAGCCCACGCACCACATCGAAGAGTAGCCCCCGCTCGCTCCAACTAGAGAAAGCCCGCATGCAGCAAGGAAGACCCAACGCAGCCAAAAATAAAAACAAAATTAAAAAAAAAAAAAAGGTTGAGTGGAGGAGTCAGCACATTATGTATATAACTCTGACTTTGATTCCTTTAGAATATGATCCAGAGCACACCCTTTAATATGCTGTATTTATCTAATGTGAATCTTAAATGATTCAGAAAAGCATTTTATAATACACATTTTAAAGTATGAATTGGGCTTTAAGCAGTACTGCATGGCTCATATGAAATCATATCAATATAATAGCTCACTTTGCCTTTCAATGTGACATCCACAAAAAGGTATATTAAATATATCTATCATGTGATAAGTGAAATGTTTTCTATTAAAAAATGTCTACCACACTTGGTTCCGTTGCAATGCAAATTTTATGCTATGGTTCTTAAGTACATTTTTTCTTGCAGCTAGATCTTTATTAAAGTCAGTCAAAGGCTGCGCTTTTCATGTTATGAATAGTCGTCATAATTATCTAATGCAACTACTCCAAAAATCAGATTAGTAATTAGCTGGACCAACTGATTGGTATGACTTCCTGGATGCAGCTCTTTAATGTTGAACATTTACTTTGTGCTTGAAGGATTTGTTTGTGTATTTCCTATGTGTGATGAGAGCTTTTCGATAATTAGCTCCTAAGGGATGTCATATTCCAATAGTTAAAGAATAATTACAGCCTTATGAAAAGTGAAATGACTTCGGCTTCCTTTTGTTGTGGTTTAATTGTAGGCAACAAGTCCAGGAGGCCTCTCATTTCAAATTGTGATAGTGAAGATGTAGCTTTCATTAAAAAAAAAAAAAAAAAGATGTGAATTTGGTAAAATGGCAAATTGGTGTAATTTTGAAAACAAACAAGCAAACCACCCTATTAAAACAAGACTTGTGTTATTTCATTAGTTCATAATTTTGATTTCAAATTAAACTGTGGCAGAGTGAAGAGTTGTAAGGTTATATGACAAGGGGATGGAACTTGAAAAAGTTCTCATCAAAAGGCATCAACTGGGGGAATGCCACTGTAATGGATTGTTAATTAGTGCCAACGACCAAAATGAAGAGTAGAACGACAGGCCCGTTCTCACAGATCACATAATTTTGGGTTGAAGTTAGAATAAAACACACTAAAAACAATATATTTTCTTGAGTGCACTTGTTTGTTATTTTTGAAAAATGGACTTTTTGGGGGAAAAAAGTTTGAAATCCAGCTGTATCAAGATATTTTTCACTCTGAGCGAGTGTGAGGGATTAAATGATGCTAGTTTATACAAGACAGTAATATGTGAGTCAGTTATTGCTGCAATAATGCTGCATAACAAACCACTCCCAAAATCGGTGTCTTAAAATAACAAGCATTTATTTGTCACCCATGGGTCTGTGCATTTTTTGCAAATTTTTAAAAAGATTTTGCACACGTGCTGTATTGATGCCTTTCTTTTTTTATAGACATTATCTCTGTGATCTTTTTTTTAATTTTTATTTTATATTGGACTATGGCTGATTGACAATGTTGTGTTAGTTTCAGGTGTACAGCAAAGTGATTCAGTTATACACATGTCTATTCTTTTTCGAATTCTTTTCCCATTTAGGTTATTACAGAATATTGAGCAGAGTTCCCTGTGCTATACAGTAGGTCCTTGTTGGTTATCTGTTTTAAATATAGCAGTGTTTATATGTCAATCCCAAACTCCTAATTTATCACTGCCCTCCCACCTTTCCCGTTTGGTAACCATAAGTTTGTTTTTGAAGTCTGTGAGTCTGTTTCTGTTTTGTAAATAAGTTCATTTGCATCATTTTTTTTTTTTAGATTCTGCATATAAGTGATATCATATGATATTTGTCTTTATCTGACTTACTTCACTTAGTGTGATAATCTCCAGGTCCATCCATGTTGCTGCAAATGGCATTATTTCATTCTTTTTGCATTGGCTGCAATTTGATTGGACTAGGCTGGACTTCAGGCTCATGACTCCAAGTTCCAAGGTCAGACTCAGGTGTCCTCCATATATCCTCTTTGGACCAGTGGCTACCCAGAATGTGTTTTTCTTACAGAGAATAGCAGAAGCACAAGAGCCAAACCAAGATACACAAGACACATAAGGTTTCTGCAAGTGTCATGTCCAAACTTCTATTTGTCGAAGTGAGTTACATGCCCAGCCCAAGATCAATGGGGTAGGGAAGTGTGCTCTGCCCAGAATGCAATAAGGCAGATGGAAGATGTGTGCTAAACAATCATTCACATGATCAGAGTAACATGTGTTGATCACCATGGTTGAGATTGTTCCCCCATCAATAGGAATTAAGATCTTCCAACATTTTGATACATACACATCGTTTCCAATTTAGGTGTGGCCTGATGCAAACAGGCCACACCTAAACTGGAAAATGTTAAAGAAAAGAAAATATGATGAGACCATTTTACTTGCAGCACTGGATGTGACAGGACATAGTAAAAAGCCATACTTCTTGTGCAGTGAGGTTTGGACCACTGGAAGCATGAAGCCAACAAGTTAAAGGAGTATTTTCCCTCTGTCCATCTTGAAAATCCTCTAAGCTGAATGGAGTTAAGTGGAAAGTAGACTTGTTCTGAAAATACTGGAACTTTACCTAAACTTGCATTATTTCCATCCAAAACCTGCCTTGTTTCAAAGCATCCTATGAGATTGCTTATTCCAGCATCAATGAAATAATCGACATAGTTGCAGCAGCCTCGTTGAAGCCATGTGTCTTGGAAGTGGTTGAGCTAGGGTATGGTTTGGAAGGAAGAATAAAATGGTAGAACTGCCTTGGTCAAGTGACATCACCCATTCCAGAATCACTGATCCATTTTCCACTATTTTAAAGCAGAACATGGAGGAATTCCCAGCTACTCTGTGTCCCTTCATCAAACAACTGGAGGAGATTAGCAATGTCCTCTTTACAGTCTTGTTTTTGTCCATTATATAGAGGATGGTGTCAACAAGGAAAACTCGTTGCTGGTGAACCTGTTTCTAGAAATTGCAACAGCCTCTTGCAAATGGTGAAAATGTCACCTGGAAGAAAACTCACAGTATCTGTGTGTAGCAGACCCTGTCCATGCCCTTCCCATATCTCCTTGGCCCATATCATGACTCACCATCTCCTGAATTCTGATGGCTTCTTGCTGTAAACACCTCCCACTCTCAAGCTGAAAATCTTTTCTGGATGCTGGAGTAGGCTCAGCCCATGCACCAGGCAGGATCAAAATGCTGGAAAAGTTAGTATCTCCAGGGGAACAACCCCCAACCAGTGATGAATGGGGGTTGATGCTTAAATATCCCTCACTGGGGACAATTCTGAAGCACATTCTCCACTCTCTCCCAGGATTTGCCAACAGGACCGCACCCGAGTGGCCCGCAGCAGTAACCAGCTTGATAATACACCCTTTAATGTCTTCTTTCCATTCCCTGACTCCTTTCCCCACTCCCCTACAGGTGCTTCCTGGGATCACCTCCAAAATAAACTGCTTGCATTCATATCCCCGTGCCAAGGACTGTTTAGGGGGAAATCTGACCTAAGACACTGTACACCTGCAAAGCTGACATCTCATCTGGTTTTGCTACTTGGTGAGTAAAGAAGTTCTGTACCTTATCCTAACTTGCTGCTTTTTTTCACAGGATTCCACTAGTGTCAAAACTGTCTGCCAACAATGCTGACAGGCATCTGGTCGACCACAGGGAACCGTCTCCGTGATATTAGAGCTAGGTTCTGTTCACCACCTTTCCAGGGGGCTTGTCAGAAAATGGAAACAGACTGAAGGCTTGCTCCAAAATCCTGAAGTTCCCTAGTTTCCAGGGGTAAATCTTAATTCACTTGATTGACCATTGGGAAGAAGAAACGTGCCCCTTCTCAAAACAATTCGGAAGAATTTCTTTAAGTCTTGGCATTCTTGGCAGATTTTTTTAAAAGATCAAATGAACAAGATAAATCTCTTAATTCAAGGTCTTGCCATCCTTGTTATGGAAGCTGTTGCAAAAAAGCTCTGAACTCTTTAGTCTTCATGCTTCAACTCTGGGCGAGAGGACTGGTGGTGGAGAATTTACCCGTTTCTTCAATTTTAAGATGAAATCTGCTGTAGAATATGCCATTACTTTACTAACAGTTCAAGTGGATGAGGGGACATTGTCCACATCCAATGTGCTCATGAGCTCTAAGTGGGAAACTTTTAACATGTGCATCTGGGAATGGAGGGCTTATGAGGCAGCACCTGGTCAGTGCTAGTTGGAATGACCTCACGAGTACACTTGATGGTGGCAAATCCTTGTCAGTTTGGGGGCAGATGGAGATTGATGGACACCTGGAAGGCTATAAGGGCTTTTTGAAATTTTCTTATGCTCAGGGAGCCTTAACATTGAAATACGTAACCTGCTGCTGCTGTAGCTATTGTCAACGAGGCAGGTCCTGGCACAGATGACCTCTCTGACTTGACAAAGGGACTGATGTAAACGCATTCCACTTCAAGTCTTGGGGAATTCTGGTGTTTCTCTGACTAGCCTCACCCTTACCCGGCCACAGGAGCAACAGGAATTCTGACACTGTTTGCCACTGTTCATGACTGTGCCTCTGTATTGTCAGCACGTGTCCCTCACATAATGAACGAGAAATGAAATGGGTCAGATGTCAATGAATGGCCGTGTTGAAGACCCATCCACAGATTTACCCTCGCAGTCAATCCAAACAAAAGAACCTTCCAGTGGAAATTTACTTTCAAGCAAAATTAAAGTTTACTTTTTGTTTTATTTGTGTAATCTGTATCTGTTTCCTTCTGAAGGAGGGGGAAGTAGCCATTCATTTTCATCTGGAAAAAAAATGAAAGACAAAATTTTGACAAAAATTGATCTTATTGATGACTATATGAAAGGAATCTATTTCCAATGCAGAAGACTGATAAACAAAATTTTGCATATATGTGCATTTTCCTGAGGTTCATGGATTCCTTTAGACTTTTCGATGGCTTTGCAATCTCCAAAAAAATTTTTTTAAAATTACTGTTTGAGTCGAACTACTTTGGAAACTGAGGATTAAAAGAATTTAAGTGATTTACTCCATCATGATTATATAGTAAGGTATTTTTGAAGTTATGAAAAGAAGTGTATTTTTTCTCGAAGATGAACAAGTCCTTCTTGCTCTGTTGACGTAACTATTAATTATCCTAATAATCCTCACCACCCTTCTTATACAGTGGAAAAAACCAAAAAGTCCACAGTTTGGTCTAATCACAAATGCTCACTTAGTAAATTAAGCTAACTAAGGTTTTGCAGTACATGTCTTATTAAATACTTTTGCATAAATCTCAATTTCAATCTATTTCTTTGTATACCGTGGATAATTATGTAGCAAAGTTCTCTCTCTTGCTTGGGGATGATTTATCTTTTCCATCCACAGTGTTTCTCCTCACCTCCACCCCCGACTCCAAAAGTCTTAACGTATTTCCTTTCATTCAGAACCTATATAAATATATGTTTCTTTGTGATGCTAAAAACTAATCTTTATTTTTTCAAGCTTTTAGGAGGGATACTTACCTTAATCCTCTTAGGTCTGTGTGCCTTGAAGTGATAGCACTTGGCAAGTTTCAAGTTTCAAGGAGCAGGCTCTCCTAGGACTCGGGTTGGGTTGACCTTCCCTGAGATTCCTGCCCTGTCACCCTTGTGGGGAACACTTTAAAAAGATTTGTGGCTCCCATTATTGCTCTGTGCTTGGATATCTACCAATGGTGCATTTAACAAAGAGGAAAGACAAAAAGAGAAAAGAAAGAAGAGGAGGAAAGGGGAGGGGGGAGGGGGAAGGAGGAGAGGGGGGAAGAGAGAAGGATTCAAATTCCAATGCATTGTTTCTGCTTTTCTACTCTTTAAATATTTTCCTAATTGTGTAGGTGTTTTCTTTCTTTTCCTTTTCTTCTCTCTCTTTTTAAAAAGATTTTAGAATCCCACTTATTTCATTAAAACACTATATTCCCATTATCAGGCTCATACATTTGATAATAAGCTACAGTGTTTTCTGATCGGGCATTCAAAGCTGTTTGTAAATCCCATCTGTCTTTGTGTTACTGGCAGACAAACCAGCCTTCAGCAAGTTGCCTTGATGAAGATCCTCATCTCCCAGAACATTTAGTAAGCACCTGGCACTGCCCAAGAGGTAGTGAGAGGTGCGGTTACTGAAGGAGAAAAAGAGAGCAATTGTCAAGGTTTGCTTTGTTTGTTTTAAAGAGTCCCTCTGGCTATTATTTTGGATTTAGTGAAACTCGTTTAATACTGAATAATTGGTCTACCTTCCTAGGATCTAAACCAATGTCTCTTGACATAGAGTTCACAGGTCTTGACCTACATTACATTTAGGGGAGCAGTTTAAAATGTGACTCCTCATGCCCCAGATCTGCTGAATTTCTGGGAGCCGAGTACAGGAATCTGCTTTTCTAACAAAACTCCTCTGGTGATTCTGTAGTAACTGAAGTTTGAAAACTACATCTCTCAGCTTCCCACCCCTGACTGTTTCAGCTCCTGTGTACTCACTCGAGGTACCCTCTCTAGTCCCTGCTCTCTCTCCCAGACGGCCGGCGTCTAAGAGATCGGGGGTGGTGTGAGTACGTGTTCATTTTGCCCGTTTGGCATTGATTTCCACCCACTTCCGGTACCAGCTCTCAGATTTTCCTCAATGGGAACCACCCATTTCCTACTCTTAATTCATATGACCAGAAAGGAGCCCACATCTTCACACATCTAGGAGGTGGCATGGGACAAGTGGGCATTCTTGTGCAAGAATGAAATGAGATGATGTATGTAAAGTTCTTATCACAATGCCTGGCCCAATTACCCAATTAATTAGTAATTACCCAGTTAACCTTAGTTCTTCTTCTTATTGACCTCAGTATACCTTTTCAACATTTTTATTCCACTTTTACCATATGTTGATATGTTTCATAACTGTCTCCCTAACTACCCACCCATCAGTTCAAACTTTTAAGCTCTTTGCAGTAAGCACTTCTGTTAACCAACTGTGGTTGGCTTTAGGTCTTTGAGCCTCAATTTACCTATCCAAAAATGGAGGGAGCAGGGGCAGGAGGGCTAGATTGTTGGACTAGATGTTCACTGATGTTTTTACTACTTTTAATATTTCTTCTGTGATTCCAAGAACTCTAAGTATGGTAACCAACAAACTAAACGTTCCTAGGCAAACATCTCAATTTTGTATTGTTTAATCACTGATTTTGTCAAGGTACTTTAAAATATGCTTTTTATTCTCTGCGTGAGGAACTATAGGTGTGACTCTATATGTATGAATTTGGTCAAGAATCATATACATATGATACTACTATATATAAAATAGATAACTAATAAGGGACCTACTGTACAGCAGAGGGAACTCTACTCATTACTCTGTAATGACCTATATGGGAAAAGAATCTAAAGAAGAATGGATATATGTATATGCATATCTGATTCACTTTGCTGTACAGCAGAAACTAACACAACATTGTAAATCAACTATACTCCAATAAAAGTTAATTTAAAAAAAGAATCAGAATGACTTCTACTGTATACACGTAGTTTTACTGCAAATGCTATCAATAGGTAAGAATGTTCTTTTGAAGCTTCCAACCCAGAAGATAAATTGCATTTTTAAGATACCCGAAGATTCCCCCCATTTTTTTCATTTCTTTGATGCATGTAATTCTTTTGACTTCAGCCCAAGTCTCATCTTTTGGCAAATGACCAATTCACAGATTCCAAGCAATATTCAGAATGTATTCAGCTAAAACAAATCAAGCCAGACAGTTGTCACAGAAGCATTTAACCAAAATTACTTCAACATTTTAACAATGCTTGACGTTTTCAGGGACGTCTTTGAAGTACAGAGCTCCCAAAATATTTAGTGTTAACAGTTTTAGACAGGTGTTTTGCCAAAGACATGTAAAGATGTGTTGAGTGAAGATTATTATTTTGCAGTGAGCTTAGCCTCTGGAAAAATATTTATGTCTTAATTGGATGGAATTCCACCTGTCATTTTAGCAAACACTTTGCTTATGGTCCGTTTTGCTTAGAGTCCAAGAAAAATGAAAGTATTTTAGTTGTGAGAATTAATAAGACACGTTTGGGCTTTGTGGAATCACTGCATTTGTTAGGTGATAATTATAAGAGAGTGTTTTAGGAACTTGAACTGGAGTTTGCAATTAGAACATACAAAATTGGGTCTGAAAAGAAAGCTTAAGAAAGAAGAAGCGTGACAGAAAATGTTGCAAAGGTCCTTTTATAGCAAACCAAAGTTATAGAACTGAAAAAATCACTTAATGAAAACTCAGATGGAAAGAGTCAATCAACACATTTTCTAGGAGCTTCTTTCATTCTAGGGACCAGTTATCTTAGTACCTGTCACATAGTAGGTCCTCAAAAAGAGGGAGCTTCCTGCCTTTCTCTCCCTAGCTTTTCCCTTCTTTCACTTCATCATTCTTCCCTCTACAAGGTTTTTGGTCATTTACAACGTGATTTCAACAAGGGATACTGAAAATAGAAAACAGAACTCAGCTGCTTTTGAATCACTCTTCAGATCAGTGCAAAGAAATCTCCCTCCTTTGCTCAGAGAAGTTCTCTGTGTGAGTGTAGCTGATGAAGTGTTAGCGTGTTGACTCCATTATCGAGATGAATAAATCTGGTTCACACTTTGATGGGCCAAGAGAGACTGTGAAAGTACCTGAAATATTCTATTTAAGGCCCAACCACGTGTTGAATGAGTGTCAGCTCTGGGTGGGTCAGGGTGAGCCCCACTGTCACCTTAGAGACGTGATCCTGAAGGGAGAAATGGGTCATAGGTGAGGTGTTTGGGGGCGGGGACAAGAGAGTGTTGGAGCCACCTTCTGAACCTCTCATTTTGGGTCGTGGTACCCCAAAACCCCAGCAGTAAAAGGTCCGACTCAAACCAAAAAGCAAAGTCTCCCTCCTGTGTGGTGGGATCTAAAGAAACAGAGTGAAGGACAAATCCAACTAGAGGACTTGACTCAGAGATTCCTTATAACGCACACCCGTCCCACCTCCACTTTGTTCTCTGTAGACCAGGCATCCTCAGATAGTCCCCAGATAAAGAAATGGAGAAGTTGTTGTTCACCAGATCTCATCTCTATTTTCCTTGTAGTGAAAACACTTGAAGTGCTTGGGCTAGAAACTGAGGCTCTGGAGGGCCCTTGAAGGAGGCGGAGGGGCTCTGGGTAAGATATGGGGGGGAAGTGTAGCCTGAGGAGGGTTGGGGGGAAGTAGAGCCGTGGAGCTAGAGAGAGGCTGTGGGTGACGTGATGACTGACCCCCCTATCTCCGCCCCTGAGCCCCTCGAACTTCTAAACTCTCACAAGGCTTGGTGAGGGCTCTGGCTGAGCCTCTCGTTCTTGGTGATGTGGAGAAGCTGCACGTGCAGCCACGGGTCACGGAGGTAGAGAAGTGAGCTGGGGCAACTCACGGGCTTCATGGTGCGTTTGCCTCGATTGGAGCTCGAGGCCAGCTTCAGCCGACGGCCAGGTCTCCCAAGGGACCCCGGCCACCACACTGTCATCATAAGGACTAGGTAGGTGAGCCACTCCTGCACCCCTTTTTACCAGGGAGTGAGCCTCTAGTTTCTCCTTGATGTGGGTAACATCCTTCTCAATGCCCTTTCTTGTTCTCTGGCCTCTTATGCTATGGTTTCCTTTGTTGTCCTTTTTTTTTTTTTTTTTTGCCACACCACTTGGCTGGCGGAACCTCAGTCTTCGGACCAGGGATTGAACCTGGGCCACAGCAGTGAAAGCGCCGAGCCCTAACCACTGGACCACCGGGAACTCCCTACTGTTGCATTTTTGAATTTTTACATCATGCCGGGCACTTGTTGGATCAAGGTGACAGTCTGGTGTTTGTTTTTTCCAGTGCCCGCATCAGGCCTGATACCTTGATCTTGGACTTCCAACCTCCAGAACTGTGAGGAAATACATTTCTGTTGTGTAAGCCACCCAATCTGTGGTACTTTGTTTTGGTAAGCTTAGGAAACTGACACTCCCCAAACAGGTAGATGGTCTGCAAATAAAGACACATGACCATGTAGATAGCTGGCACTGGAAAAAAATATACAGCGAGGAAAGGAATTCCAGAAGCACCAAGAGCTCAAGCAAAGATACAGAGGTAGGAAGGAGGAAAATATATTTGAGACTGGAATGTGGGAAGGAATAAAGGGCGATAAAGCTAGAAAGGTGAATTGGTCTCCTATGATCAAGGTCAGTGAATTCTAGGTGGAGAAGTCTGACCTCTCCAGATATCCTTTGGACCCTCAGTAGGCCAAGAGAACCAGGGAATAGATGTTGGATGTAAATTTAGAGCATGTGGAAAAGCCCAGCATTTTTTCTTGCCTCTTCTTTTCCTGTATGAGCTATTACTTTAAAAGTTGAAAGAGATTCTGGAGCATAAAAAATGTCTATAAAATGAAGAGAGAAGTTGAAAGAAGGTTTCTTCGCTTCAGGGGCTTTGGGTGGAAATTTTCTTTGGCTTGAAACTTTTATGGGCACAATGGCATTTCAATGCCCATTTATTTGAGTAAATTTGGGGGCATTCTCCTAGATGTGATACATTTATTGGCCGGGAAGGTAAGACGCTTCCTGACTGGGTCCCTTCAGTGCAAGCAATGAGATGACTTTGAGTCTTTTTACATTCAGTGAAGAAAATTTAGGTGGGTCACTTTTCCGCTGCTGCGGCGTGCAGTGGAGGGCGTGAGTGCTGCGAGATACCTGTCGGGCAGAGGGCTTCTCAGGGGCTCCCTACATGGCAGGCTTTTGTGTGCTCGGAGGAGAGAGAGCTTGGAGCACAGAGACAAGGTGTGGCTGATAGGACCTGATAAACCCCACACAAAAAGCCAACTGTAGTGCTGAAAGGGTCTCCAATGTAGCTCTTTAATTTCCTCGCTTAGAAATGTTTCTCCTCTTTTCATCCCCAGCCTTTATCTTAACTTCTGATCGGAGCAAAGCGGCAGCCTTTCAAATTGAACAAATAGGTTCCTCTGGCCGTGACAAGATGTACCTCATTTTCTCAGCCAGCCTTCAGCAAGGTCACACCTTTTTAATTTATTTTCTGTAAGAAAAATCTACTTGCTGGATAGAACAAGGGCCAGATCTCGCTAGAGGTCATTTCTTGAGCTAGTCATAAAGCAGAATGGGATTAGAACCGTTTAATATCCTCGCCCTCACCTTGCTGCCCACCGCCAGCATGGAGGGAGCAGATGGGAGCTGGCTGGCCGACAGGGACATTCCATGTGGATTGTTCTGCCCTCCTATTGTGCTGGGGGTCTTTCCCCTTGTATTTATTTGTATTTCACACATGACTTTTACTCTCCAAAAATGCACTTACTTAAAAATGTTAGCGAAAGATCACGGACTGGTTTAACATTTTCTAACATAAAAAAAAAAGAAGGGACAGGAGATAGTTTGCTTCCATTTTATACAAGCTAATTTATTCATTAACGGACCTTGCCCACCACCCCAACTTTTAAAATTGTTCCCAGACATTTTTTTTCCCCCTGGGCATTTAAAAATTGAAGTGAATGATTTTACTCTGAAATCAAGGCAGTCATCATTCTTTAAGTTTTAATTAGTGGATAATTTACTAAAATATCCAGCCAATTCTTTTTGTTTTGCTTTGCTTGTATTAAGTAACTTTACTTTTCTCTTTGTAAAATTAGTTACCGTGTACTTTTATATATGTAAATATATAGAAAAATGTCTGGAAGTATATATACCAACCTTTAATAGTAATTACTCCTGGGGAAGCACATGGGGATGGTAGGGAAAAGAGGACTCCATATATTAACTCATTACTTGAGTAATTTACAATGATAAGGCATTTATGTTAAAAATTTTTTTTTTAATAAACAAAAATAAATTTTTAGAAAACTAAGACCATGCTAAAATGGATCGCAAGTAAATACAAGTCACCTGTAATCTTACCTTCCAGGAAAAAATATTGATGATATTTTGTTGTATGCCTTCCCACACTTGAATCCTGTATACTTTTCTAACTCTATTTCTCTATTTCATTAAATATTCTTTTAAAATAGTGTATTCAGTGCCTTCAGAGTATTCCATCATATATGCATACCTAATGCATTTAGACATTTTAAAACCTGCTTGCCGTTTTTGACTTGTGGCCTCTATTAAAGGAACCACTGTAATAAACAGCTTGATCTAGACACATTTGGGTACATCTCAGATCATTTTCTTAGGCTAGAGAAAATTCCTAGAAGTGGAGTTACTAGTTCAAAGCAGAGAATGTATTCAAGACTATTGATACATTTTGCCAAATTAAACTCCAGTAATAGTACATTCATTTAAATTACCACCAGCAGTAGTAATGTGTCTATTATAATTTTTCCTTTTACCTGACTCTTTGAATTTGATGAGGGAAGTAGTCATTGTTTTGATTTGTATTTTTAAAATTATTAGTGATGTTAAACACCTATCATTAGTTTATCAGTTGTTGGTATTTCTTCTCTTGTGACTCAGCTGTTTGGATTCTTTACCCATTTGTTTACTAGGGTTTTCATTTTTGCTTACTGATTTGTAAATCATCTTTAGAGTTTAAAGATATTAACCCTTGGTATATATTTTGTATTCTAATGTAATTTGATATCTACATTTTGATTTTAATTATTTTAAAAGTATCATTATTTTTTTTCCATTTTTATGCATTCAAGCTCACCACTCATGTCCTTCGTGGTATTTTCATTTGCATTTATTCTTAGAAATGTCTTTTCTACCCTAAAAACATATACCTATTTCATATCCTACTCAGATACTTATCCTTTCATTTTTTTACGTAACTCTGTATCGATTCAGAATTTATATAGTATAAGATAGGAAACACATTTTATTTCTCTAAATAGAAAACCAATTTTTCTAAAACTGCTGATTGTATTCATTTTTCTTGAAAATTTGAAATTCTAAAATTCTGTATCCTGTTCCATTGATTTCTTTGTCTGTTCTTACGTTGACAACATACTGGTTTAATAACTGTAGTTTTTTATTTTATTTTTATTTTTTTTAAACATCTTTATTGAAGTATAATTGCTTTACAATGGTGTGTTAGTTTCTGCTTTATAACAAAGTGAATCAGTTATACATATACATATGTTCCCATATCTCTTCCCTCTTGCATCTCCCTCCCTCCCACCCTCCCTATCCCACCCCTCTAGGTGGTCACAAAGCACCGAACTGATCTCCCTGTGCTATGCGGCTGCTTCCCACTAGCTATCTATTTTACATTTGGTAGTGCATATATGTCCATGACACTCTCTCACCCTGTCATATCTCACCCCTCCCCCTCCCCATATCCTCAAGTCCATTCTCTAGTAGGTCTGTGTCTTTATTCCCGTCTTGCCACTAGGTTCTTCATGACCTTTTTTTTTTTCCTTAGATTCCATATATATGTGTTAGCATACTGTATTTGTTTTTCTCTTTCTGACTTACTTCACTCTGTATGACAGACTCTAACTCCATCCACCTCATTACAAATACCTCCATTTCATTTCTTTTTATGGCTGAGTAATATTCCATTGTATATATGTGCCCATTCTTCTTTATCCATTCATCCGATGATGGACACTTAGGTTGCTTCCATGTCCTGGCTATTGTAAACAGAGCTGCAATGAATATTTTGGTACATGACTCTTTCTGAATTATGGTGTTCTCAGGGTATATGCCCAGTAGTGGGATTGCTGGGTCGTATGGTAGTTCTATTTTTAGTTTTTTAAGGAACCTCCATACTGTTCTCCATTAATAACTGTAGTTTTATAACATGTTTTCATATTTGTCAGTTTATTATTCATTATTCTTCTTTTTCACAACTTCTTCCATAGTCTTGCCCATTTAATTTGCAGATGAATTTTAAAATTTCCCTGTCATTTGGTGCTTACCAATAAACACTTAGTACTTAACAAATAAACATTTTTGATTGTGCAAATGAATAATTAATTTGATTGGAACTGAATTAAACCTCTAATTGGGAAGTATTGACATCTGTGCAATATTAACTTTCCCATCCATGGACATGATTTGTCACTTCATTTGTTTAAAAAAATTGTGTTCCTCAATAATGTTTTTTTTTTTTTCCACATAGGCCTCAAATATTCTGTGGTGCTGGTGGAGAGGGAGAGAATTAGATGGATTTGGGAGATAGATAAGATTCACAGGCCTTGCTGGTAGATCAGTCATGGGAGGTTAGGGAGAAGGTTCTTGGCTTGCATAACAGGAGAACAGATGGTGCCATTCACTAAGACAAGGAACATCAGAGGAAAACCAGGTTTGGGGGAGAAAGATCCATACTTTGGTTTTGGACGTGCGAATTTTGATATGACTTTGTGACATCCAAGTAGACACATGCAGGTTAGCAGATGTGCAGGTTTGAAGCTCTGTGGAAAGGGCTGAGCAAAAAAATCCATATTTATGAGTCACCTGCAAATGGGTGGTAATTGAAGCCAGACGTTACGCAGGGAGCAAGCATGGCATGATAAGGGAAATATGCATAGGACTGAGCCTTTATGGCTGGGGAGATGTTGAGCCTGCAAAGGAGATAGACCAGAGTGAGCGTAAAGTCACCAAAGCCAAGGCAAGAAAGGGTCTCAATTACATGTACAGCTAACTGATTTTTGACAAGGGGGCCAAGACCATTCAATGGGGAAAGAGTAGTCTCTTCAACAAATGATGCTGAGACAATTGGATATTTACCTACAAAAGAATAAAGTTGAACCCTTACTTCATTCCACATAGGAAAATTAACTCAAAATGGATCAACACCTAAATATAAAAGTTAAATCATACAAGTCTTAAAAGTGTCATTTAAGAAACTACACACAAATCACCAACTGTTCCTCAAATTCTGAAAGAGTATTTGGAGCTTTCTGTGGTAGTTAAGTTTTGGTTACAAGTTACAGAAATGGACTTCAGCTAGTTTATGTGAAAAAGAGTGAATTATTAGAGGAAGCCTCAGGAATTTAGTAAAAGTCAAGAAAATCAAGAGCTGGGAATGGGCTGGGACCAGGCATCTAAATTGCCCTGGGCGGGGGAACCAAGGAAGTTTGTTGGTTTTTTAATTTTTTTCTCCCTCCCTTCTTTCTCCCATCCCCACCCAATCTCTCTCTCTCTCTCTCTGTCTCTGTCTCTGTCTCTCTGTCTCTCTGTCTCACACACACACACACACACACACACACACTTTATGTCTTTCTGCTTCAATATCTTCTTTGTCTGCATTGTGGAATTCTCTGTTTCTCATTCTGAGTGGTGAAACATGACTAACAAGAGCTCCCAGGTTTACACGTGTTCAGTTTCTGCCGATCTTGGTTCCACTTCCAAAATCCTGGAGAAGAGCTCTGACTGGCCTGCACTGGGTCAGCTGCTCCAGTTTGGACCAATCATCTGTTACATTTTACTAAGACTGTGATATTCACCTAACGATGCATATGTAGTGGATGGGGAAAGAGCAGTTCCCTGAAATATGTGTAAAAGGTGGGTACTAAACAAGTAAGTTTGGTTTTCTCTAAAAAAGCATAGTCCAAAACTTCTGAATTTGGAAGAAAGTGGCTAACTTTCAAATATTCAAACCACCTTAAGGAGCTATTAGTATGATTTGATTCAAGCTCCCTTTGATCAAGTCCTTGCCTAGGGAAATGAGAGCTACTTCAGAGTCATCTCTGATGATTGTAGGGTGCTGCCATTTTCAACACAAGTGCAAGTTTGTATGATAACTTGTTTTTGAAACTAGGGTGAATTAGGTGTAACTCCATTGCAGTAGGTTGGCTTTGAAAGAGGATGTTATAATAGGCATCAGAGTAGAAAATGCTTCATAATCAGGTAACAATGTGGTTTGTTAAATCATGGCCAACATAGACAGACATTTTTCCATGATGACTACAGAATGTTCAACAAAATCAAAGCATTTTGATTTTGCCCAATAGTTTGACTTAGTAATATCATTCAACTACCAGTAATACAGACCCTCAAATACAATAAGTTGGACCAGACAGGCATTCATTTTTCTCCCATAAAATGAAGTCCTGAGGAAGGCAGCCCAATGTTGAAGCAGCAGTGACAATTCATGCCCAAGCTTCTCTACCCCATCTCTTTGGCCATCTCTAGCATGCTGTATCCATCCTCAAGGTTGCCTCAGCATCACATAATGGCCCCTGCTGCTCCAACCATCACATCTATGTTTTATGAAAGAAGGAGGAGAAAGAGGGGAAGGCAAAAGAGCCCCTATCAATTGAGTCAGTAAGTTTTTAAAAAGTATCTCAGAAACTCCACCCAACAGTATCCACTTACTTTTTGTTTCTAGAACTTAGTCATGAGACTGATCCTATCCACAAGGCAGGCTGGGAAATGGAGATTTTCATTGGCTGTTATGCTGTCTTTCCCCTCAGATTTTCTATGGAAAGGAAGAAGAGATGGGACAATGAGTTGGTAACCAGCAGTTTGTCTTACCAACTTTGCTTTCTTTGACATTCTTTGGTTCCCACATTTACATTTCATGATTCTCCCACAGCTGCACACTAGTCTGTTCCCTGCATTAAGAATTATCTATTTTTGCGATTTCATTTGCTTGTTCATCTAACTAATATCTATTGAGCACCAACTGTGTGGCCGCACTTGTAGCTATGGCACTGAACAAAATTAAACAAAAATCCCTGCTCACAGAGTTTCGTTTCAGTGAGAGAAAAGATGATAAATAAGAAAAAATATGTAAAATAAATACTGTGCTCAATGGTCACAAGTGCTAAGGCAAAGAAAGGCATCAGGGCAGTGGGATGGTAATGAAGCATTGGAGTAATCGTTGTTGAAATTTTAGATAAGAAAGCCCAAGAAAATCTCATCGATTTTTGGAATACAGGCAGAAGGAAGTAAGGGAGCTAGCTTCAGGAAGAGCATTCCAAGGAGAGGAAACTGCAGATGCAAAGGCCCTGTGGTGGGAGTGTCTGGAGTGTGTCTGAAGAAAAGAAAGGAGGTCAATGTGGTTAAAACAGAGTGCAGGGAAAGTAGTGGGAGATGAGTCAGAGGGAGAGCAGGGAGCTGATCACTTGGGCATCAGAGACCCTATGAGGGACATCAGCTTTCATTATTTTGCCTCGTATCCCTACTCGGAATTTCTATAAACTGATAAAGCTTTCGCTTTAGTTTAATTTTAGTATTTATTTTTAAAATTCAGTTTATTTTAGTTGATTTACAATATTTCATTAGTTTCAAGCATACAACATAGTGGTTCGATATTTTTATAGATTATACTCCATTTAAATATTTCATTATTTGTTTAATGAAATATCAGGTTTATGGGCTGATTACCAGCATAGGGTGAATATTTCTGCTTCTATCTCATCACCTTTAATAGGATTAGACTCATGCCTTTATCCTCCCCAATTACACACACATTCACACACATTTGCAAATACTTTTTATTTTGAGTTGCTGTTGTTGTTGTTTTTTTAAGTAGCATTGTTACTCACCAGCTGGCTGTGCTGGTGCACATTTTTACGTTCTCAGTTCTTTGTAGAAACTGAGCGATATGGCCCGAATGTGGTTGACATGAGTGGGTGAGAGGATGATGATATGTGAGAAACATATTAAATATGAAGGCGATCCTTGTACAAAGGGATTTCAACCAGTGGGTTTAAAGATGGGAACCAACCCAGCGGCAGATGGAGTTACTTAGAAGTAGTTAGAGAAGGAATTCAAAGTGCAAGCTGAAACACAAACCTGGATTAAACCTCCCAAATATGAAGGAACTTTCATGATGAAGTTTGTTTTCATTTTTTTTTCTCTCTTCAAATCCCAGCCCCAAACTGCATGTCTCAGATGAATAGGGAGCAAGTGTAATTAACTGAATAGAGCAGTAAAAGGAGAATTATGGGATATGGAAAGCATTTAAATATGATTCATGGGTTTGGAGATATTGCAAACATGTGATAGATGCTCGGAAGAGGCCATCAGAGAGATTGTGCTGAGAGCTCAGTTGGGAAATGACTAAAGCCTGCCCCCGAATCTTGGCAGTTCATATAATTAAAAGACTAAATATTTTATAAAGATGAAGCAAGTAAGACTTCACCAGCACCACACTCTGAGCCAGAAGTGATTAAACATAAACCAAAAATGCATGCACATTTTGTCCCTGGAAAGCAGGGTCTGCTTCTTCCCTCCGGAAGTCAGGACTGGAGGGGCACAGTGCTTACATCATTGCTGAGTGGATTACTAGTGGCAGGAATCTGAAAGTAAGTGGAAACCAGGTCCTTGGCTCTATGGTGGATGGAACCAGGACATGAGCTGGCATTCTGCAAGAGAAAAACCATCCCAAAGCTTTCATATCACTTACCCTCTCACCACTCCCAGGATATCAGCACAGGCCATGCCCACAATATGAAAGTTGAAACCATAAGGCTTCTTAAAGAAAACATAGGAGACTATCTTTATGATCTTGGGGTTGGCCAAGATGGGATGCAAGAAGAACTAACCATAAAACAGAAGATTTGATAAATTGAACTTGAATCAAAATGTAAACCTCTTCTCATTGAAAGAAACTGTTGTGAAAATTAAAAACTAACCACAGACTGGCAGAAAATATTCACAAAACATATATTCATATCCACAATATATAAAGAACCCCTATGAAACAATAACAAAAAATACAATTCAATTTTAAAATTGGCAAAACAAAACAGAAACAAACCAAAAAGTGGCCAAAAGACTTGAGCTGGAACTTCATAAGAGAAGACATATGAATAACCAGTAAGAATATGAAAAGGTGCTCAATATTATTACTCATCAGGGAAATACAGATTAAAGCCACAGTGGGATACCAACAATACTCAGCAGGATGGCCCAGCTAAGGAAGCTTGGAGAGCTATCACTGTGGTCATCCTTATCTTCCACCTCCAGCTGGTGGCCACATCTTGGCTGTTGTTCCCCCTTAATGTCACCAGTAACTGATCCACAGCCTTAGCTTCTGCCTTAGGACAGTCTCTCCCCAACTCTTCCTTTCATTTTTGGAACATCTTCCTTACCTATCTCCCTGACTCTGGTCCCTCTTCTTCCACTCTTCTTCACCCTGTTGCAAATCTGGTCAAATCCCTCCCTGTGCCACATTCTTGGTGAGTTCCCCAAGCCTACAGGTAGAGTACGCCCTCCCCTAGCACCCTTGCCCTTCCAAAACCTCCACCTCTGGCCTCATCTCAGGAACCTGCTCTGTTCCAGACACATGACAAACTACCTTTACAGATTCCCAAATACGCGGGCTCTGTGTCCATTTGTTTGTTTGTTTGTTTCCTGGAGATTCTGCCAGCCTATCCCCATCACCCTCAGGATAAACACCAAACTCCAAGGCCTTGCATGGCCCACCTCTTCAGGTAAGTACCCACTTGGTCACTCTCTTTATTCCAGCCAGGGTTGGGGGGGTGGCTTATGCTCCGTCCTGCCCCAGGGACTTTGCACGTGCTATTCCCTTTGCCTGAAACACTCCTCTCCTTTCTACATTTAATTAATTCCTACTCAGGCTTCTGCTCTCAGCTCAGTTTTCCCCTGCCCTTACCTGGACTGATTCAGATACCCCTTGTTATCCTCATAGCACCATGGACCTCTCCTTTGCAGTGTGTGTGTCATAGCTATAGTTTTATACACACAGTTTCTCTTACCACATTGTAGGCAGGAACAGCATCTGTTTTTCCACCGTTATACCCAGTGCTGACAGCAGTGCCTGGCTCCTAGTAGGAGCTCGTAAGCATTTGTGGAGGGGCAGGGACTTGGTTGTGTGCTCAGACTCAGGTCAGACTGCCTTGATCCAAATCCTGGCTCAGCCACTTACCAGCCATGTCAGCAAGTTACTTAACCTCTTGGTGCAGGGCTAGGACTAGAGTGGGGAAAGGTGCCTGGGGTGTAAAATGTAAAGAGGTACTCACGGCAGGACCTCCCCCTGTCCTAGTGTTGCTGAACCAAACTTGGGTCTGCTCACCCACGTGCAGTAAAGCCAGTCTACCGACACCGGGCTGTGGTGAAGGAAAGTGCAGCATTTATTGCAGGGCCAAGCGAGGAGTCCAGGCAGCTAGTGCTCAAAATACCTGAACTCTCCGATGGGTTTCAGCAAAACATTTTTAAAGACCAGGTGAGGGAGGGGAGTTGCAGGGTACATACGTGATCAGCTCTTTCATGATTCTCTGATTGGTTGATGGTGAGGTAACAGGGCGGTGTCACAGGGGTTAACATTATCAATCCTTAGGCTCCAGGAGGCCTGGGGGCCTGGGGGTCATCAAGTAATAAACATCTTTCTATTGGTGGGGGTTTTAGCGTCTGTAAAAAACTCAGGAAATATGGATCAGATACTATTATCTTGGTACTTCAGAGAGGAGCTAAAGCAGAGCATATGGGGGAGGGGTCTGTCCCGGGAAGGCCCCATAGGGTCCTGCTCTGTTACACTGGCCTTGTCTTTCAGTGTCCTCATCTGGGATAATAACTGGGCCTGGGTCATAGGCTTACAGAGATGAAATGATTTCATGGATGCAGACCACTGGGACCAGTTCCTGGCACAGCATCTTCACCATTTGTCAAGTGGCTCAAGGCTTAGTTCATACCTGTTCTGCCAGCACTTCCAACTCAGGCCCACCTCTTCCTTGGACCCCCGCTGCCACTGTCCTCTTCTGAAAAAATGGCACCCCTAATAGTACCGAGGTGTACAGTTCTCATGGCACTCAACACATCAGTCACTCTCTCCACTAGACAAGAGCACTTTGAGGACATCTAAACCTGAGTATCTGCTGCCCTAACCCAGGTCCCAACAAAGAGGGTGTCCTCCCTGAAAACTGGTTGAATGAATATTTATTTGCTACTCTTGTTCAAGGCCAGGTCTAAGAGCCCCTCCCACCCCAGAGGGCATGTAACCCTGACTCCTGGTTGTCAAGCTTCAGAATTTGAAACTTGCGACAGGGGGAGGAAGAAGGAGGTGCAGGTTCAAGCAGCATCCATTACCTGGTCTCAGGGAAGCCCAATTTGCTGGCAAAATAAGTATGTAGCCCATGAAGAGCAGAAATGCTCAGAGAAGGAAACACCCTCAGAGATGAACATTTGGGGGGCTGGGGTTATTGTACTATGGAGAAGTTTATACATAAACCCATCTAGGCAGCTAACCTTTTTGTTTGTTTGTTTGTTTGTTCCTTTAGTGGCTTGAACTATCTAGGAAACACTGCATACTTCCAAGTAGTAAGCAAGCCTCTTTTCTTTTTTCATTGTCCTGCTTGTCACTCCTGGCCTATCTTCCATCCCCTGCCCATTGGGAATACTGAAGGGTCCCAGATTCCCATTCCCTCTGAAGAGGACTGGGATTGTGGCTTCTGTCTCTCTGTACGCCAGTGACCCTCACACTGAGATTCCGTGCTGCCCAGCTTCTCACAGCCCGTGAGGTTGGTCACGAGGGGGCCGACGTCGGGGGGGACAGGTTTTCCAGGCCTGGGGGCACATGCCCAGACTCGTGCCCCACGAATGGCCCGTCATCTTTAGAACCGTAGAACAGTGTGCATCTTTGTTTGGTGGAGGATGAATCCATCAGGAGACCCACCTCTGGGGCCGCTGTCTGGTGACTCACTTCCAAATGCTGTTTATTTCAAGCCCTGTGGGAAACTCTGAAACTGACATAGGTTTTCACACAGCTGGACTCTGGCTTGTCTCCTATATCCGCTCCTCCACCCCTTTTCTCTCCAACAGGAGAAACTGAGGACAAGAACGATCCCGAGGTCATTCTCATTGAACTGGGGGAGCTGTTTGGAAGGGCTTACAATTCCACAGGCGAATCTGGGTCCAATGCAGCATGTGGGGTCACCATCTCCCCCGCTGTAAACCCTGATTATTCTTGCCCTCTTAATCTGCATCATTCCATCTGGCATCTGCAAAGGGAGAAAGCCAAGCAATCCAGAATATTATCAGTTACCCAGAGATGACAGAGTTAAGAACAATCTGGAATGACATAAAATGGTACATCGTACACTGCGGAGTGGATCACTTCCAGTTAAGTTACAAAGGCTTCTGTTGCAATTATGACTTTATTCAAATCAATACTTAAACGAAGCTTGGAAATGGAGATGGAGAGGCCAGAAGGCAAAGCACAGCATGCCACGCAAAACACCTTTCCAATAAATATGCAAGAGTGTCTCCGCCATGGAATCTATTGCTCCCGTGAAGTCAGCATAAATATGTGAAGTACTTAACAGCACTCGCTGCATGTATATTGGCAATTTGTCAGCGTGCTAGCAGCAGGAATCGAATGCCCAATGCCTGGTGTTGGGCTGGTGTCGTTTTTCAGAGTACCAGTACAGGAAATTGCTAACTCTGGTTAATTCTTTTGAATTAAAATTACCCACATGTTTTCCTGAATGAACCACAAACAATTCAGGGAAACTTCCTCCCCACCTTTCCCCAGCCTTACCACCCATCCCAGGGTTCCTTATATTCTCAGCTTCCTGTCCAAAAGCTAGCCAAATTTGATGGATATCTTTTGTTTCTTTCATCGGATCACCTCTCTGACAACCATCTCCATTTTCCTCCAGGATAACTGTCCCTCCCATATCCTCGGCCAGTGGTAGTCTGGGTGGGGTTGACTCCACCCTCAGCCTGTGTTTTGATCTGGCCAATCAGATAATCACATTCCTCTAGCCCCAGGGACTGGTTCAGAGATAGGCATGTTACTCAATTTGGGCCAATGAGAGTCAGGCCTGGGAATTTTTTTTAAGCTGCTTGGAGAAAAGAAGCTCTCTCTTTCTGCAGGGCTTGGAGCTTTGAAGAGTGAGCCTGGAGCTGCACACGATGAGCACATGAGAAAATCTGCCTGAGAATAAAGCCAGTACAGAGGAAAGTGGAATCAACTGAGTCTTAATGACATTATTTGAACCACTGGATCAAGCCATGCCTGAAGGCAGTAATCTCAATTTTTTAACTATAAGAATGTATTTAAAAATTATTATTTTTTGTTCAGTAGACTGAGTTGTGTTTTCTGTCACTCACAACTGAAAAACTCCTAACTGATATGCCCTAAATCCCCAGAACATGCACACTATTCTTTCAAGTACCCATGTTAGATGAGTGAAACTAAATGGCTCCTAAATAAAAATAAGTAATTATTTTAAAAGGAGAATGGGATGTTGTTGCAGACAGAGGGCACTGGATGTGTCATCAGCATCCCTGAAGTTCATGTCACTCACCTGTGGGCTTCCCCTCACCTTGTTCAGTCTCTACTCCACGGAGTAGTGATGCTTTATGCTTCCTCACTAGACCCATGTGTTAGTCCTGTCTCAGTTTCAGCACTTAGGGCACTGCTTGGCACAGAGGAGATGTTTGATGTGTGACTTTGGGGAGATAGCTTAGCTTCCTTGTGCCATAAAATGCCCCCCCCCCACACCACGGAGATGCTTGCCAAGGCTGTGTATTCTGCAGTGAGAATGACACATGGACAGCCCATGGCAACTGGAGAAGAAATCAACATCACAGAACAAGTAAAACGACCTTCTGTTTATGCAGCATAGATGGAGCTAAAAATTGAACTCTGATTTTTTTGATCTTACTACGTCCACATCCAATATTTTCCATGAGGAAAGAAGATTTGCCTTAACCAACGATTTCTCAAATTCCTTTTAGTAGATACACTACTCCTTGACTCCTTGTTCTGTTGCGGTGTCCATGAGTTTGTGTTATTTCTGCAAAGATGGTAACTGGGGTGGGGGAGAGATTCACTTTGATTTGCCACGTGTCATTGAAACGTCTTAGCGCTGTCAGCCAAAAAAGCAGCTAAAAAACTGTATGCACACTGTAAGCCCTGGTTTACAGTGTATGCGCCCATCTCTGGAGCAAAATGAAGGTCTGAGTCCCGTGTTTGGGTTATGATCATAATCACAGCAAATAACCGCTTTGCTATTTTGCTGTCTGTACAGCCTTGTGTTTCAGCTCTGAGCTATCAGGTTTACTATTACCCCCAATGCCATCTCACCAGCACACCGAGTTCAAAGTGGCGCCAGGCAGTGAGCTTTAAGGTTGGGTTTCCGCTGTTGTAGCAGATGTAACTCTTGTCCAATAAAACACATGCTCCTTTAGCATCTCCCGGTGACTTCAGCCTGAAAGGACAGGTTAAGGGACCATCATTCTTTGCGGGGAGATATTTCATCTGCTAAATTGCTTTCAGTGAAACAATCAAAGCTACTGTGTACGGCTCCAAAGTACAGGCAGGGACGAAGCGGGGAAAGTGCTAGGGTTGATATGCAATCTGGCTTGGGTTATAGCTACGTGTAGGCAAAATGCGGCTCCAGAAATAACTGTGAGTTTCCCGATTTTGATGCAGAAATGGATAGCAGGCTGGGCAGCTGGTAAAGCCAGGCCACATTGAGCTCAGCACCAAGGAACATCAGTCCTTTCAATGTGTCTATATCCAGGACCTGTCCTGACTCCTATTTTCCCCCGGGGGTGGTGGACTTCCTCTTCTGAATTAAGAGGTAAGTCCCATAAAGGCAGAGAATTTCGGTCTTTTTGTTAACTGTTGTTTCCCCAGTGTCTGGAGCAGTACCTGGCATGTGGTAGGGTGCCCGTAAATTTTTTTTTGTTGAAGAAAAGAATCACTCAATCCACAGACTCAAGTCTCCTTTGGGTGTTTACATATTGAGAAGGAAAAATATAATGCACAAGGACTAACTATGAAATACCCCGAGAGAAGGATAATGTCCCTCTGCAATCACAGCCTTTTTTTTTTTTTCAAACATCTTTATTGGAGTATAATTGCTTTACAATGGTGTGTTAGTTTCTGCTTTATAACAAAGTGAATCAATTATACATATACATATGTTCCCATATCTCTTCCCTCTTGCATCTCCCTCCCTCCCACCCTCCCTATCCCACCCCTCTAGGTGGTCACAAAGCACCGAGCTGATCTCCCTGTGCTATGCGACTGCTTCCCACTAGCTATCTATTTTACATTTAGTAGTGTATATGTGTCCATGCCACTCTCTCACCCTGTCTCATCTTACCCTTCCCCCTCCCCATATCCCCAAGACGGGAATAAAGACACAGACCTACTACAGAACAGCCTTTGTTTTACATGTAGATTTCAAGACTCAAAACTCTGCCATCACTGGTATGTGACAAGTTCACACTCTTAAACAGCATAATGATTGTCTGCAGACCACACTCCATGTTCTGGTGGCCTGTGGGCTGGGTCCCTGCAGCTCACACAAGTGTGAATCCAGCCTGTGTTGCATTTACAGTACAATTAAACTAGTTGGCAATGTTTAAAACCTGGGAGCTTTTAGATTACAATATGAATTGCTGGGTTTCCCTCAGTAGTAGAAAGGCACTCGCCTTCCTGCAGGGTAAACTTGGCTGGCGCTGAGATGTGGATGGTCCCATGAGAGGAGCCATCCTGTGACATCCAATTTGCTGAAGGTGCCTGGGTCACCTCCCTTGCTCTCATAACCTACCTGCCCCTGAAGACTTTTGAATTTGCTGCAGGGCGCCCTAGGGTATTATGCATAGGGAATTATGTCCCTGTGAATTTTTGGTGTAGGACAGTCCAGAAAAGTGTGTCCTGAGTACCTTGATTATTTGTGAAAAGGCAACATTTTGTTGATTAGGAAAACAAAGCAGCAGGATTTCAGGAACAGATGCCATTAAATTCTTTGAATCAATAAAAGCAAATTTGAAAACTTCAGTATGGATCTATGGCATAAAAATTGAGGGCGTATCTTTCTCAGGGCACTTTGAGGTCACAGCCAATGTCTCCTTCCAGGGTAGTTTTTAATAGCAAAGAAGCTGATTTGTTTCAGAAACAGATGCCTTTTAAAACTTTGACTTGGATGTGTGCTATAAAATGTTAATGTATTTTATTATTTTGGGATGAGACTTTAGTCTTGCTAGTTGTGGTTTCGTACAACTGTTACATATTTTTCTCCTACCTCCTAGAACTGCAAACCCTGTCAGCAACAGGAGGTGACCGCATGGGGTTCAGGGTCGGGTTGTAGAGTTCAGACTAAAAGTGCTATAAGGAATTCAGCAAAGCTTTGAGATTGGAGTGGACCAGGATTTCAGAGGAGGCTTCAAGGGAGCCAGGAAGCTGGGTTCTAAATTTCCAGGATGACAAAAGACTACTCTAGTTGGGAGGAGCAACCGGAACCTGAGAGAGGAGATAGAATTTAGTCCTGCATCTGGTAAGCTTTGGGAGGCAGTGCAGTCGAATTCTGAAGGGCCAACCTCTGCATTCAAATCCCCCTGCATTCAGATTGCTTCCTGCTGTGCTACCTTGGGCAAGTTACTTAAATTTGCTGAGCATCAACTTCTTTATGTGAAATACGGTTCCTACCCCATAGGAGAGTCCAGTGAGTCTAAGTGCATACACTGCACTTGAAAAGAGTGCCGGGCTAGTGCTCTATAAATGCTTGCTACGATTGTCAAAATGTGGGTAGGCCCGGAAGGCAGACTTGTCCCTGGGAGCATGAAGCTTGGTGCAATCGTCTAAGACTCTGAGAATCGGTCCACCTTGTGCTACATCTTCTCTTTGAGCTGCAGATAAGGCCTTGATACAGCTTTGTTGCACAGTATGGTCTGTCACTTCCTGGAAGATAAGGACCTAGTCTTAGGGTCTTTTGTGCCTGCCACAAGGTAAATACTTGGTATATATGGTTTACTCACCAAATATTGCTTAGTTAATTCACTTCAAAGTCTCCAGTCTTGTCCTAGATCAATTAGATCAAAAATTTCAAGAGAATGCAGAAATCCTAATTCTCAGGTAAAACTTTCCAGTGTTAAAAAAAACTTAGTATGGGTCAACTAAAACATACCTGCAGGCTGTGTTCAGCCAGTGGACTGCTAATTTGAAACTTCTAAGCTAGCTCTTTGTAGTGGATGCTAGTGGCGCTTGTGGGGTCTTATTACTTCAGGGCCCTCAGGGATGCTCAGCCCCTATGTCCCTTTGCCTGGGGTCTTTCTCAGGCCAAAGCATCCACTCAGTTCACACACAAGGATTTCAGTGCCAGGGAGTTGACCCTTTTCAGAAGCAGCTCACGTTAATAACTGATGGGAGTGGTGGATAAATACCTCAGCTCTCTCGCCGTCAGACAGGATAACTCTGAGACCCATGGACGTTCTACACTGGCTCTCCGTACTCTCCAGCAGGATGGAGCCCCAGTTTGACTGGCTCAGTAACACACCCTTTATTGGCTGGCTGCCTTCCTTCCCCTGTCTCACTCCTTCATTCTACTGCCCTGTTTCCTGAGACCACTTCCCTACAACTTACACGTGAATTCTTGTCTCAGGGTCTATTTCCAGGGGAACCCACACTAAAATAATTCTCTTGGGCACCTGTCACTTGGGAAAACTGAGTCTTCCAGCTTATCTAGTTGGTGTCATTGACCAGGCACTGCAAAATGGAGTGGCTTTGGGGCCCAAGGGCCTTTTGGGGGCCAAAATAAGGTTTTGTGATCAACCTAAGCTTTTAGAGAATTCCCTCCTAATTTTGGAGGGGGCAGGGGAGGGAGAGTCTTTCCATACCCATGCATTCATTTGCATTTAAATTTGAAGTTGAAATTAAGGTTTTTAGAAACTTTTAATTTGTTTTTAACTATAAGAATTTCACTGCAGGGTATCTATCTGATTTAAAAGAATAATTAAAATTAGGTATAGCTGCAGTGATTTGCCACAGCGTATGTCTGTCCTTTAGAATGTTAAGCAACAGAAAATTATCTGTGGCTGGAGGTGCTCTATATGTAAATTCCCACAAGAAAAGAATTTTGTGATAGAGAAATTCAGATTATGAAAATCACTTTGCAAGTTTGAACATCAGTGCTTAATAAATGTCTTAGTTGTAACCATTACTTCTCTTAATATCCTCAATTAAATGATTTAAAATAGAACAACAGATAAGCAAGATCAATTAATTTTATAAGATGATCAAAGGAATGTGGTTCAGCATTGTCAAAGCTGTAAATGTGATAATGGTTTTATCAGACAAGAAAAATAACTCGAAGTGGCTCAAACCTTATTCGTTTATGCTCAAAGGGGTTTTATTTGTGATTCATCAAATCGTCTTTTGTAATAGGGAGAGTTTTAGGATCTTGGCCATTAATTTGAGAAAAAAATAATTCAGACATTAAAATAGATGCTATTCTCAGATGCTTGTATGTCAACCATAATAAGTGATAACAACCATCAAAGTTTCTTGATCCCGTAACCTGTTGGAAGGAGGCTGCAGGAGGAGCCAGGGAACTGCCAGTGGCAATGACATTGATCCTCCTGAGTACTCAAAGAAGGGCCCTAATTCAGCTTGTGTGTCTGAGGTCTAGGCTGGAGGCCAAATGCAAGGTACAGAATCAGCCAGTGATTCTCTGCTCAGATGAAGGATGTGCCATCGGGAATTTGAGAGCAGCAGGGTGAAGGGAGGGATCATTTCTGAAAGGCTACATTTATCTGCAGTGTGTATTGCGGTTAAGAATGATTCAATTATTTATACCCCTCTGCCTTTCAAAAAGGAAATAGGTAGCTTCCACCCCCAAAAAGGACAGAAACAGTAAACAGAACAGAAAAAGAGCAAAGCTGAGTAATAAGAGGGTGGTGAGTTACGATTACGGTGGCTCAATCTAAGCTAAGGGAAAATGTTCGCAACTAAAAAATATATTTTGGTTTGGAGCTTCCTGGCAATCAAAGCAAAAAGGGAAGCATGGTGAGTGATTGCCTCTTATTATCTTATTTAAAGTAGAAAAGAGATGACTTTTAATTTCTAAGAGGATATTTTTTCAATTAATTAATTAATTTATTTATTTATTTTTGCCTGTGTTGGGTCTTTGTTGCTGCACACGGGCTTTCTCTAGTTGCGGCGAGCGGGGGCTACTCTTTGTTTTGGTGCGCGGGCTTCTCATTGCGGTGGTTTCTCTTGTTGCAGAGCACCAGCTCTAGGCACGTGGGCTTCAGTAGTTGTGGCTCGCGGGCTCTAGAGCGCAGGCTGAGTAGTTGTGGCATACGGGCTTAGTTGCTCCGCAGCATGTAGGATCTTCCCAGACCAGGGCTTGAACCCGTGTCCCCTGCATTGGCAGGCGGATTCCAAACCACTGCGCCACCAGGGAAGCCCTAAGAGGATATTTTTTTAACAAGAGTAAGAAAGTGAACACAAGCATTGATTGTTTAAAAAAAAAAAAAAAAGCAAGGTAATAGTGTCAGAAACACAAAAATAGTTCCTCTGTAAATCACCCTGCTTCATTTGGACCAGAAGACTTTTGTCTGGATGAAAGCACATCAGCAAGTTTTGAGAAGGTGTCCATTCATCTTGTGATATCAGTCCCAAAGGCCAGAAATATCACCACAAATCTCGTTTTTTTCACAATGTAAGTTGGTGTCGTGGCTCATGGCCAGTCAGCATGCACTTGGCCGAAATGGGGTTGAATGATCAAATATTGGCTTCATAACTTTGAAGGGCAGTTCCGTGATTTCTGAGGAGAGAGCAGGGCACAGGGTGGCAGACGGGGGACGGCATTGTGACCAGCGAGTGGCTTTCTGGCAGTCAGCTTGCTGCATGAGCCACGGTTGGATTTCCCCACTACTGTGAGGGTAAAGCTCGATCACTAAATGGCTCATGGGCTGCTGCCTGCTCTGCATTAGCACAGCTATTTGGGGCTTACTGAAAGGACTTTGGCATGCTTGCTGATTAAGCAGACCACAGTGTTCTCTTCCTCTTCCACTGAAACTCCCGGGGCTAATCTCCTATGGCTCTCAGGTCTAATGGCAAAAAGGTGCAGCACACTGCCATGGACCAACTCCCACTGGAAAATCAGCAGGGAGAAAGCTCTTGGACTCGGCTGTTATTTGAAATTCCTGGAGGGTAGATACGCCAAGGAATTTTCCTGACCGATGGTGATCCCTTTTCCAAGTCTCAAGGTACTTCAAATACAAATCCTGCAGGAATGTGTCATTTTCTGCCTTACATTACATTATTTCTGGGTGTGATACAAAGGGCTTGGGTTTGCGAGACAGATTTGGGTCCAAATCCCATTTTGCCACTTACTGGTTATGAGATCCTGGGTAGATTATCTAACTTTGTTGAGTCTGTTTTCTCATCTGAAAAACAAGTCTCCGTGAGTTAATAAATGTAAAGCATCAAGATCTGTCCTTGTGTGTAGACAGTCCTCTGGTCATACTTCCATTTTTAAATATGTGATAGACCCTGTTCTAGACGTTGAGAATACAGAGACAATAAAACACAATCCCTTGAAGAATTCCAGGTCTACAGGGGAAACACCAAGACACTGTGACACGTGCTATTACTGAAGCATGTGTTGACAGTGCCAGAGAAGGAGGGAGTCTAGGTTGGTGATTTGTACACCAAAGGATGGTGTTGACCCAAAGGCCATGGCTGAAAGCAGAAGAAACAGTCTCTAGCTACCTAGGGTATGAGCCATGGCTGAAGGTAAGCACTTATATTTTAGTTGCCTCATCTACGAAAGAAAGGAAGGTCATCAGCAGGTCCCTTATGTTCCTTAGTAGCCATATGGAGACTGGTCTTCAAGATAGACATTGAGAAAATTACAGAACTCAGGCAGATTTGAACGTTAGAAAATTTACCCCGTCTCCACCCAGAGTTCACCCTGGAACTCTTCTATGAGAGCCAATGCTTTTCCATTAGCTAATCCCTGGTACCCAAAAAATACAAAGAGGGGAAACAGAGTACATAATCCATTCCTGTAAAGTAGTTATTAACCTTGCATTATGATTGTGTTTACAAGGTGACTGGGATGCCATTAATATGAAGGATCCCATCCAGCCCAGTGACTGTGATCTAGTTCAGGGAAGGCAACCCATAGAGGTGCCCTGGCTGCCTTGCTGGCCAAGTACACTGAGTCAGGGTCACTCAGCCAGCCTGATGTGCGCTTCAGCTTAAGCGCTGAACTTCATCAGCAGTGTAATTCCATTTATGCTATTACAAAATTAAATCGAGACTTGAACTGTGCTTTTTAAAAGATTATGCGACCATATGTACCTTGAACGAGGGCCAGCTTTGAGAAAAGTGGTCTTTTCACAATTCCTTTCTATTAGGTTAGGACTTTGTTATTTCTTGTTTCCTTTTTTTTTTTTTCTCCCATAAATTTGAATCAAACCCAGTCAGTAGTTAATACATTGATATGATTACAGCTTAAAGTATTTTTATTTTAAAATATGCTTTCAGTATGTTTTAAAACAAAAATAAAATCTTTTGGAATCCAGATCGTGTTATCGGGCGTGGAATATCAGTGTTCCCACACTCTGAGAACAACATGAGCTAATGTTTCAAATGGCTTTTTATCAAATCAAGTTTTAAACCAAAAGTTTTAGAGTCAATACTGAGTAATTTAATTAGCAAATGGTACACTTAATTCTTAAAGTAAGTCAAGTTAAGGAAAACAAAATCTTATTTCTAGTATAAAGCTACCATTTTTTGAGAAATTATTTAATATTCAGGGGAATGCATCTCTTGTACTCACTAATACTAGGGAACTCAATTCAGATATATAAATTAAGCCAGCAGAGAATTTTTATAGCAATTAATTTTATAGATAAACAAAACAATACTAATAGTTTTAAATGAAATCCAGCCATTATTTTAAAGCACAATCATATCTGGAAAAATTAATAGGAAAAATAACCATACTTGAAGTCTAAGGAGAACGTGGCCAGTTTTAATTTTTCTTAATCAGCATAAACTGTTCCTTGTAAAATCTAGACTGGTCTATGCATATGCAACAGCTCTTATTAAGATGCATTAGAAAACCCAAGTGCCATTAGATAATGAAACTGACCAGAGGTATTTTCTAGTGCTTCAATTAATACCCTGGTGGTTAAACTATAATGACCAAACTCAATTGGCATCACATTCAGATGTGAATTGTACTTAAGGACCTCAGAGTCACTTCTTAGTGGATTGGTTTTGAAACACAAAAGCACTAAATTAAAATAATTGTTTTGTCTGAAAGTTTTTTTTCAGTGATCTCCAAAATGGGTGCTCCCTCAATCTCAGACATTAGCACAGAGCACGGCAGGGTATTAGCATCTTCCATTCTTGTCCCGTGCCTGGCACATAGTTGGTACCCAGTAAATGTACTGGGTTAAGTACGTAAAGAGTGTTTTCAGAAACTCAGTCTGATCTGATGCAAAACAATATGCTCTTTCCTTTGAGATCTTCAAGTCCACAGGCTTGCCTTGACTGAAGTTCATTCAGTGCTAAACTCAATCTCGGTTTGTTTTTTATTTTTAATTTTTATTGGAGTAAAGTTGATTTACAATGTTGTGTTAGTTTCAGGTGTACAGCAAAGTGAATCAGTTATACGTATACATATATCCACTCTGTTTTTAGATTCTTTTCCCATATAGGCCACTACAGAGTATTAAGTAGAGTTCCCTGTGCTATACAGTAGGTCCTTATTAGTTATCTATTTTATATATAGTAGTGTGTATATGTCAATCCCAGTCTCCCAACTTATCCCTACCCACCCCCCCTTACCCCCTGGTAACCATAAGTTTGTTTTCTACATCTGTGACTCTACTTCTGTTTTGTAACTAAGTTCATTTGTACCCTTTTTTTAGATTCCACATATAAGCGATATCATATGATATTTGTCTTTCTGTGTCTGACTTACTTCACTCAGTATAACAATCTCTAGGTCCATCCATGTTGCTGCAAATGGCATTATTTCATTCTTTTTTATGGCTGAGTAATATTCCATTGTACCACATCTTCTTCATCCATTCCTCTATTGATAGACATTTATGTTGCTTCCATGTCCTGGCTATTGTAAATAGTGCTGCAATGAACATTGGGGTGCATGTGTCTTTTCAAATTATGGTGTTCTTAGGATAGATGCCTAGGAGTGGGATTGCTGGATCATATGATAGTTCTATTTTTAGTTTTTTAAGGAACCTCCACACTGTTTTCCATAGTGGCTGTACCAATTTACATTCCCAAAAACATTGTAGGAGGGTTCCCCTTTCTCCACACCCTCTCCAACATTTATTGTTTGTAGATTTTTTTGATGATGGCCATTCTGACCAGTGTGAGGTGATACCTCATTGTAGTTTTGATTTACATTTCTCTAGGAATTAGTGATGTTGAGCATCTTTTCATGTGCTTTTTTTGGCCACCTGTATGTCTTCTTTGGAGAAATGTCTATTTACATCTTCCACCCATTTTTTTGATTGGGTTGGTTTTAATTTTAAAAATCTTGAAGGTGGAGGCACACAATACTTTTCATTTCATGAGTTTCTAAATAACATCCATATTCAGTTATTTGATCCTCACAACAACCCTATCCCAATTTTACATAGTGAAATTAGATAACTTCCTGAAGGTTGCACATTCAGTTGGTGGTAGAACCAGGATTGGACCCAGTCAACCTAGTTCCTGAAGCCATTCTTTCAGCCTCTACATCAGAGGTCCACAAACTATGGCCCAGAGGCCAAGTCCAGCCTGTTTTTATTAAGAAACTTTCCTTGGAACACAGCCCCACCCATTCATTTTGGTATTGTCTACGGCTGCATTCATGCTACAAAAGCTGAGCTGAGAAGTTGCAACAGAGACCATATGGCCGTAAAGCCTGAAGTATTTACTATCTGATCCTTTAGGAAAAAGTTGACTGACTCTTGTTCCGCACCATTTGCTTAAGAGTAAAGAGGAGTCAAGATGACAGCTCAGAGAAGGTTCACATCCACAAAAGCCTTCCATTGAAGTCGACCAGAATCCACTGTCAGAAATAACGGTGTCTGTCAACCAATTCAAGACAGTGTGGGATGGTGAAAGGAGCATGTGGCCTTGGAGCCAGGTCAAGTTTAAATATTAACTCCAGCAGTTAATGATGTATAGGCAAGTAAGTCACTTCTTTTCTCTGGGTCCTCATTTTCCATCCGTAAAATTGGACTGGTTTATACTTCCCATGCTGAGTTGTTTTAGCAAATTAAATAAGATAATTTATGTTGAAGTCTTAATGCAGTGCCTGGCATATAGTAGACGGTCAATAAATAATCATGAATCAACAGGGATTTATCCTTGTATTTCTTTTTGTCTATATCTAACTACATCCATTAATCTATTATCAGAAATCTCTTTTCTCCAAGGGTTCTGCAGGGGATTTGTGGCCTGGGTTTCTGGTCCTTCACCTCAAGGAGGAGTCTTCTAGAGGACTGTGTCTTCAGCTGGGGTCAGGCAAAACAGAATCTATTCCACACCCCTAGGTGTGGCTGTCTCATGTGAGTACTATTCCCATATGCTGTGATAAATCTCACCCTGAAATAATGTGGTTTCTCATTAGGGCATCCCTGGCACCATGGAGGGCATTTGAGAGGCTTGAATTCCTCTAATCTCTGGACGTTGGGAGAAGATACTACCATGGAAGCTTGAAGCCGTTCTCCTCTGATGCTTTGCTGGCCCAGGTACCTTCATCTCTCAGTGAATGGACTTCAATAGCCTCTTACCTGGATTTCCAGCTTCCACCAAAGCCCCCGTTGGTCTGCAGACAATGCAACAGCCAGAGGGATCCTTTACAACCTAAATCAGATCTCATGACTCCTCTGCTCAAAACCCTTCTGTAGCTCCCCATACCACTCCAAGTAAAATCCAATTCCTCATAAGGGTGTTTAAGACCCAACATCAGTTGGGTTCCTCCTCATTATTTCTCTAACCTCTCCCGTGACTCTGCTCTTATGCCTACTTTATTCCAGTCATGATGGCCTTCCTGATGTCTCCTGAATGAGCCAGACACACTCTTTCCTCAAACACTTTGTATTTGCTGTTCCCTCTTTTCAGAACACTGTTCCCTCTTTTCAGAACACTGTTCCCTCACTGCCTCATCTCCTTCAGGTCTTTACTCAAGTGTCACCTTCTCAGCGAGGACCCCCCTGATCCCTCTCTCCCAGATGCCCCCCTCTTCCACTACCAAATACTCACATATACTGCCTGTCCCCAATTCTGCCTAATTTTTCTTTTAAGCATGTACCACCGTCTTACATACTATATATTTTTACTTAATTATCTTGTTTACATCTGCTTCCCCTAACTAGAATATAAACTCCTTGAGGGCAAGGCATTTCTATCCATTTTGCTTACTGCTGTATCTCCGGCATTTAGAACACCACCTGGCACATAGTAAATGCTCAATAAATATTTACTAAGTGAATGAATGTAGATAAAATTATAGGCCTAAGCATTGAGTGGAATCCTTCAGGCTTCACCCTTAGAAAGTCATTTTCAGAAAGATATGTGAAATACCAGATGTTACAACCTGGAAATGGTGGGAAAACTTCTGAATTCTCAAGAAAATAACACGGTTATGTCTGCTCTATGCGTATTGCTTCATTCTAAAGAAACCCTCTGTTCCTGATTTATACTCAAATGGTGTCTTTTTTGTCTCCTGGCATTACACTATCAGGTGAGTCATCTTTAATGAGTAAAAAAGTGTGCTGACAACAGCAGTGTCATGGGACACATCTTTCCAATAACTGATGAAACGGCATGTGCATTTTCCAAGTTGCATTTTTTAAGAAGAAAATCACTACAGACGTTAAATATCATTATCACTAGGGAGACTTGAAGTTCTTGCTTTGTTTTGTTTGGGTACATGAAGAAGATGATGATGGTGGTGATGATGATGAAAATAGCTAAGAGTTATTGAGTGCTTGCTTGATTATTTTTCAACCCTAGTTATACCATATGGATTTTAGGGTTAACTTGTCATTTTCTGAGAAAGACTTGGAATTTTTATCAGAATTTTATTGAATGTATTGATTTATTTAAGGGTGATTGTTACACTGGTGATATTGAGTCTTCCTTGAACAAACATATTTTGAATTTATTTAGATACTATTTTATAATCTTCTGTAAAGTTTTACTGTTTTCCTTGTAAAAGTCTTGAACATTTTTGGATATATTTAATCCCAGGTAGTTTATAATGAGAGTTTTTAAAATTACATTTTTAAAAGTTTGTCACTGGCTTAGAGGTACTTAACTGCTTTTGGTATGTTGATTTTGTATCCAGAAACCTTATTGCACTTTCTTATAGCTTATCAATTCTTTGGGGTTTTTATGTAGACAATTATATTAGAAATTGTCATATGAATAATGTAATTTTATTTCTGCTTTTCAAACTTTTTTACTTCTTTATTTTTCTTATTGATTACACTTTCTAGGACATCCAGAACAACATTGAATAAAAATGGTAATAGAGGTCATTTTTGCCTTGTTACTGACTTTAAATGTAATGCTTCTTGAGTTTTACCACCATGTACAATATTTGCTATGAGTTTGGTTTTTTTTTTTTTTGCTCTGAGTTTTTGATAGATACTGTTTATTAAGGTAAAGACGATTCCTTCAATTTCCAGTTTGCAATGACTTTTGTCATGAACAAGTGTTGAACTGGAATTTTCTTTCTTCATTTATTGGTATTTTTTTTTAATCTATTAATAAGATGAATTGCATGAGTGCATTTTCTAGTCTTACATTGCCCTTGATGGGATCAATCCTACTAGCTGATGAATTTTTTCCTTGCTAGATTTTTTTTTAAAGGATTTTTACGTCTACATTCATAAGTGAGATTTTCCCATAGTTTTACTTTTCTGTAGTGTCCTTATCTTGTTTTGATGTCAGGATTAACTAGTCTCATAAAAGATTTGGAGTATTTTCTACCTCTTTCTCTTCTGTGGTATAGATTGTATATAATTGGAGTTATCAGTTCTTTGAAGGATTTAATGGAACTAACCTAAAAACCCATCTGGGCCTGATGTTTCTGGAAAATAGTTTTGTGAATACTGATTATATTAACTGAATGTGCTACTTAGGTTTTCTATTTCTTCTTGAGTCAATTTTAATTTCCACATCTTTCTAGAAATTTTCCATTCCTTCTGACTTTCAAAACTTATTCACATGAAGCTGTTCATGGCATTCTTATGATTTTTAAAAGTTCTACTGTATTCATGGTTTTGTTCCCTTTTTTGTTAACATTGTTCATTGGTCTTTCTCTCTTATTTTCTGGTTAAATCTTGCCAGAGTTTGTTCTGTTCGTTTTTTCAAAGAAGCAGCTTTTAATTTTGCCAAACTATTTTACTTTCCATTTTATTAATTTTTGTTCTTTGTTATTTCTTTTTCCTACTATATTTAGACTTGCTCCTTTTCTAAGTTCTTGAGTTGGATACTTAGCTCATTAATTCTTCTATTACAGTTATTTCACTTAGTATGGTTTTGTCTTTGTAGCACAAGTTTTGATGACTTTTGTTATAGTGTTATATTTCACTATTTTCTGACACACAGTTGTATGGAAGGTTTTGGTTGTTTTCATTGTTCTTGTTTAATTTCCAAATACATATTAAGATTGGCTCTTTCTTTATAACTTAATTGTATTATTGTCATAGGATGTGGTCTGTACAAAGTGTATCAGCTTTGCTCCCCATGCTTCTGGAATTCCACTTACTCCTTCGAGATTCAGTTTCTTCTTTCTCCACACTATCCCTTAGTAGCAAGGATCTTTGTCTGGAAACTTTTATTTGATCCTCACTTTCAAGTAGTTAATTGTGTATACTTTGAAGATTTTTTTTTCAACAAGTTGAAGATATTATCCTATTATTTACTAGCCTTGATTGCTTCTAAGAAGCCTATTGTCATTCTAATTGTAGTCCTTTTCCCTCCATTTGCTTTTAGGATTTTTCCTTTGTTTTTGGTGTTCTGAACTTTTATTACCATGTGGAGGAGTATAGATTTCTTTAATTAATTCTCCCCAATATTTAATGTGCTTCTTTTATTTGGAGTCTCATGACTAATCCTAGGAAACCCTCAGCCTTCATGTACAACTGACACATGATGTTTTCTCCCATTCTTCCTATACTCATCTCTGGAACTCCAGTTAGTTGTATTTGGATCTTCTGATTACTTCCTCTCTGTCTCTTCATCTCTCTTCCATATGATCCATGTTTCTCTGCTTCCACACTCCATTCTGAGAAACTTTCTCAGATCTATCTTCTGAGTCGCTAATTCTCTCCTCAGCTGTATTTAATTTGCTATTTTACTAGTCCTTTGAAGTTTAACTGTCCATGAGTATATTATTCACAAATAAGAAGTTATTAATCAGAGAATTACTTATAATTTGAAAATTTAGAAGCTGCCTAAATATCCAACAATTATAAAATAAATGATGATCAACTAAATCACAGTGCATATATTTGATAGATAATTATGCAGCCATTAAAATTATAATTACAAAAAGCCTGAAAGCAAACAGTAAAAAAACTTACTAAACTTAAAAAAAATATAAAATTATATGTATGCTATCCTTGTGAACATATGCAAAGGTAAAAGTGAATACACAAGATAATAATAGTTGCAGTAGGGTGATTTCATTGGAGATGACCTTTTCTTCTTCCAACCTTTCTATAATGATGTTGCATTATTTTTACTATTAAAAATAGTCCCTTAAAACACATTCAACTTCTCAATAGAATGTCTGAGTACAGATGCTAAATATGAGGTCAGAATTAGCACTTGCTTAAATAGGTCCCTCCTGTTGAATACTTCTAGCAAGCAGAAATCCATTTCTGGATACTGATAGTCAAAATCTTGTTAGTCATTTTGAATCCATACATGTTATTTCTGTCCCAGAGCTGAGTTCAGAAAATTGAAATCCATGTGCTTGTATCATGACTGAGATGCCCCGAATTTGTTTCTTGCTTTTCTCTCAAACACAATTAAGAGTTTGGCTTTGAATATTGTCAATTAGGAACTGAAAAATGCATTTCCATTCTACAAATTGTGCTTTTTAAAAAACCAGTTTATAAAGCATGGGCCATGCTTAAATTAACTGGGGACATGTTTTTAAAGCTTTGGCTTTTGCTACATCAAAAACAAGTTTACATTTCTAAGAAAGAACTTAATCACTGCGTATTTGCCAATCATACTAATTTCTTACACTGGCAATGTTGGGGTTTTCCTTAGCTAATCTGAGGCTAAAATTTGGCATTCAGAAAAGCTGTACACAGGCAGCTCTAAAAATATCTGCAGTGTATCTGACCAAATCCTTTAATTTGGTCAATTTCCTTCATTTTCTTTCCTTCTTCCTAGTGTTTCTATAATGTCTTCTCTGCAGACTCAAAGATGCCCTTTCCCTGTTACATGTCCTCCACCAGCACTCTCTCACCTGATTAAACAACAGGACAGCAGGGGCCATAAAAACTGATAAAGGGAAAACTTCTCTAAAATTTCGGGATTTTTGACTCTTAATGGCCTGGCCTGGGTTCCTGTTTTCAAGATGCTCCCTGAGTTTGTATCATCCTCTGGTCGGACCATAATCCTTAAACACAATGATAATCATAAATGCTCTTCTGTTTCCATTTATTCTGAGAGGTCAAAAGATGCGGCTGGTTTATGAGTTTATTCTGCCATGTATCACTACAGGCGGGTCAGCAGGCCAGTGGATGGATGGGCAGTGCTCAGCTCCCCATTTATTACTCTTGTCAACTCAGAAGGGATTTTTTTTTTTTTTTTTACCTTGTGAAAGGCCCATCAGCAATGAATCAGTGAAGTGAAGACGACAGTTGATTTGTGAATTTAGATTCTATAAAGTGACTCTGCTTTGGTGGGCTGTGTAGATAAAGCAACTGTCATGATAAGGTGGCAAGTGCAATTCCACAAAACCAAATTTATTGCACATTTGAGGAAATCATCCTATTTTAAAATGCCATAAATTCTAAATTGAATATTACTTATTCCCATGAATTTTGATTTATATTTTGAATATTTTTAATGGGATGCTAAATAGCCTAGGTTCGAAGCTATGAGTTTATGCATTTCTTCTCGCAGGCTATTGTGACTTGGCGCAGAATATATTGGCCATTCTTAGGATTTTATTCGCGTGGACCACGGTGCGGGTGGGAGAGAGGATTCATGCACTTGCTGAAGACGCCCTGTGGGGAATGATAGGGATGCTGGTTCAAAGAAAGGGAGCTGGCTGGCTGCAACCTTCTTTCTTCCAAGCAGTGAGCAGTCCCATACGGATGCCACAGAGCTCAGGGAGGGACTTTTGGCCCGAGCTCAGACAAGGTTGAAATAGCCATGGAAGGGAGCAGGAATCCTGACTCTCCCCACGTGGGTTCGACCCCTATTAGCCACCTTCATTAGAATACCCATACTTCTCTGTAACACTTATTGCTGCAGTAATGAATGATTTCAGTGTTGACTTATTTACAAGCTGTGTCCAGCAATGGGCTGCATCTCCTGGCTCACGACTGTAGCTCCACGGAGCTTGAGAAGCAAGAAACCCTCCGTCGATGAAGACCGAAAGCTTCCTTTCCCAGAATGCTTTAGGCTATCACCTTTCCAGTTAGTTGAGCTTTCTGCTTAACTGATAGGTAAAAAGGAAACCCGCCTAATTTCAACCCTGGCTGTTAACGCACTTCAGAAAAGGTATACCCAGTTTACCCTCCTGCAAGGAGAAAGATCCAACCTGTACTTGAGAATTGACAGCTTTGCCATGTCCCCACCAGGCAGCGGCCTCCAGGACTGTTTACCCGGCCTGCGGTGGAAAGACAGCTGGGTTGGAAGGTCTTGAATAGTTTCCCCACTCTTTGTGCAGACCTCACCCAGCACCTGGCATTGTGTGGAGCCACGTACTGAAACTGGCAGATGACGTGGTCAGGATTTCTCCAGCCTAGACTGGAGCTGCCTTGTCATTAATCCTCCCAGGGAGTGGCTGAGCTGAGCTGGCAGAGAGAGAAACTTCCTGCCGGTTGAGAAGATTCAGCAGAGCAGATTTAATATGCAGATGAGGGCCTGGTAGAGCCCTGAAGGTCTGCAACTCCTTTTTAAATACTTTTAATCACTGCCGTGTTTGGAGCATGGGTGAAATTTGCATGGTACCTGCTAGAAAGTTTCTAATCTCTGTGTAAAGTGAAACCTTATAACTTTTACCACCTGAGTCCTCTTCACCCCCAAAGCCGCCAAAGAAATGTGCTGTTCTTTGCATTTACTGTGGTTTCTCTTCCCATGAGGCATAGAGAATAAGAGAAACACACAAATAAGCTTTGAAAAAAAAGATAGGGGGATTATCTGGCATACTCTACTCCACCGTCTCTGACCACCACACCTACCACGCTGTATAGCTATGTCTGGGTAGCTTAAATGCACAAAATAATGGGATTCCACATACGACTGCATTGGCTGAGACCTGAGCTAGGGCTTTCTGGGAAAGTACCACATGGCCTCACCAGGTAGCCTGGGCGTCCTCACAACGTGTTGGCGGGGTCCAAAAGTGAGTGTCCAGAGTGGGAGAGAAGGATAGGAAGAGAGGGGCAGATAGAGACAGACAGACAGACACACACACACAGACAAAGAAACAGAGAGAAGAATAATGAGGGAAAGAGAGAAGAGAGGGAGGGAGAGAGGGACAGAGAAAGAGAGACAGAAAGACAGAGAAACAGGGGCAGGGGGAGGGGAGAGAGAGAGAACTAGGCAGAAGCTCTAAGCTTTTTATGACCTAGCCTCGGAAGTCATAGAAAATCACTTGTCACTTCCTGTTCATTAAAATCAAGTCACTTGATTAAGTCTGACCCACATTCAAGCTGAAGGAAATTAGACTCCACCGTTTGAAAGTGTCAATGAACGTGCAGACCTATTTTAAAACCACCACATAGGTTCATTGTGGGGAGCAAACTTGCCCCTATGGGTGGTGAGATCTACTCTGGGTGGTGCCTGAGACCTTTCAAAACTCAATTAGCATCTTTTGGAGGCAACCGAGGGAGTGGGGTTTGGCAAGCCACCTCCCTACTTGGACAGAACTCGTAGCATCTCCTGTAGTGACATTTTTTTGGTTACAGGGGCTTTGAGGGAAAAGTGCATAAGCAAGTCTGAGGCCTCCTCTAGCATTCCAAATGCCATTTAATATTTTCTGGAACATCTCTACGTCAGGAGTAGAGGTAGCTGTGCTGTGCCCTCTGCTTGCAATGTCTCTGTGCTTGACAGGCTCTACTCATCCTTTAATGCCCACACTTCAAGCACATCTCCTCTTTTAAATATTTCAGGGTGCTTCCAGGGATTGTTGAATACCCCTGCCTCTCTACTTGCCCATAGTCTGTTATTCTCAGGTCCATCACAGCACCAAAATGTCTCTCACCTTGTCTTTTGGATGATGGGTTCCCCTAGGGCCGTAATCCTGCCCTTTCCCAGCCATAAACAGGGCTCCTGGAATGTGCTAGGCATTTATAGTCCATAAATGTTGGCTCAGAGGAACTTAGAAAAATGGGCAATTGTTTTAGGCTAGCATTTTCCAATATGGGCTGTATGCAAGCTTAACTTCATGAGATCCTATAAAAGGAGGGTTTTGTGTCAAATGAGTTTGAAAAAAATCTACTGTTTCTCATGGTGGGTGGTGATCTTGCTGAGTTTAGCGGGTGTCCTTTTGTGAGAACTCAGCACTCGTTCTGCCATCCTTGCAGGCATGTTCGGGAAGAGATGCAAAGCTCCTTGCAGTCAGGAACCTCCATCTCTGGTAGGGAGCTTCCGGCTCCTGATTACAGAAGCTCTGTTGCTTATTTACCACTGCGAAGCTGCTCATAATTTTTGTTTAGCTCCTCATAGAGACTTGAGGGTGTCAGGGGCTTCCTGAATCCCTGGATAGGTCTGGGCTCAAGGTGGCTACTTAAATACCTGTGGATACCTGGGTCCTGAGTTGAGTCAAATAAAGTGGTTTTAACTGTCCCACAGCCATGTCTCCTTTTTCTGGTAATAAACCACCTTGATCTTTCTTTGGGAAACCACTCCTTCCCACTCCCTGGCTATGTAGCTTAGGTAGGGCCAACTGTAACCCCTGGCAACAGACTGGGCACATGACCCAGGTCTGGCCAATCAAAACATCCCATTTCCCTCCTTCAGAAAAGGGCATGTGACCTAAGTGGGCCAATGAGGCGCCTGGGTGGAACCATGGGACGAGAGCCTGGCTGGTGGAGGGGTGCGGAGTGTGGAGCCTTGGAGAGTGCTGCCTTTGTCCAGGGAGACTCAGACATCAAACTCGTTGAAACCTCCCTTTTGATAAAAAGTGGGGAAAGAAAATTTGCAATTACATTACGGTTCCTCTCCGGAATAATCATTAATACTACAATGACTGTGTTTTATTGACTATTTACTATGTGCCAAGCTCCTGGGTTTCCTCAGTTCTAACGCACATCATTTCCCATTTGAACATCCAGGAATCAGGTTTCATCTTCCCTCTGATGGCTTCTTACAACTGCTTCCAGCCAAGCAGTGGTCATGACCTGGTTGTCATTACCTTAACCAATATATCCCACTCCCATTTTGTATGAATACCAAGCGTGATACGTGGTGAAAATCTACGTCAAGATAAATCTTCAAAATACTTTTTCAACAAAAATTCCAAACGATAAGAAAGCTTTGGGATATGGTTCCATCACCAATGTTTTTCCTTTTTTGGAGAGACACAAAATCATGTTGCATCTTGCAATTAATGGCATCTCCATTTCGACAAAATACAAGATTTCCTTATTTAGTGTTGGTCTTGGTATTATGTTACATTTAAGGAAACCAATGCTTGGGGAAGTTAGCTAATTACCCAAATCCACCACCAAGTGCCAAGTGCTGAACCAATGTGTATAAAGCACATAAAACTGGGCCAAATTAGATCAGTTCAAAACTCAAATCATAAATGGACTTTGCCCTCTGGGGAAAGATTTCTAATTCGTGATCATAGGCAGAGGTCATCTTTTCTTATTCCTGTATTGAAAAAAAAAATTTGTTTCTGTCCTTTCCCAAATCCAAACCTTCCGTTAGTGTTGCTGCTTTAGATAATGCCACCTCAGTACAGTAGCATCATGAAAAAGTTACTTGTAATCTACAGGATTAGATGAAAGCTGTGTTCCCAGTCTGCTGTTTCTCTACCAGAAAATTGATACCAGGGATTTTCAGAGCCGAAAGAGACCAGTGAGCTTGTTTAAAACAACCAAGGACCCAGTTGCCACGATGTGGCAACAATTAGAATATGATTTCCTTTGGGAAAACGGCACTCAGCTTATTTCAGCCAAATGCCCAAGTCGTTATGGACAATTTTTCTGCACAACTCACCCACTCCCAAATTTTTATAAATTAGAACCATCCAACTAGGCTTCAGAGTTTGCTTGGGACAGGGGGCGGCGAGTTTCATTCCAGAAAAAATTGTACCATGGAAAGAAGGGTCTTAGTGCAGATGCTGTTTCCTGATGGAGTGGAGGGGATGGGGGCATCGCGAGACTTTCCTTCAGAGGTTGCTTTGAACCCTGGCTTTCATGTGAATATCAGACGCTTTATTGCCTTGACTCAGGTGACCTCATCTACCAGAATGAAGTCATCCAACCCGCCAGGGAAGACAAACCTTCGTTCCAGAGAATCAATCAGGCCCATCAAGGGCCCTGCTTCCCCCCTTATCTCCAGCCAGTGAAGGAGTGCACAGTTATAAACCTGACAGGCCCCAGCGAGCCCCCGTTCTGCATGTCCCACTAAATCAAAAAGGGACCCAGAGACTTGCAAAGCACCAACTTGCTACTGGGTAAGCACTGCGTGACATCATTTCTGACTTGGGGGATTGTTTTGCATCGAGGTATTTCTTGAGAACAAAACCATGGCATTCCACTGAACTTCGGGATGTTTCTCCTTCTTGTTATTAAACTATTAACTCCTTCCAGATAGGAATGCCAGGCACGTAATTGCTCACCCGGCCTTTTTATCCCAGGCTGTTGCACAACCCATAAACATTCCAATTAGGAAACCAATTAAAATGAGAAAGAGGCTTCCTGAATTACCCAGCAGTTGAGGCAGCGCTGCCTTTTCGTTGTCAGCCAGTGAAAGGTTTTTATTGCATCTGCTGAAGAGGTGAAAGGATGAAGGAAAGCCGTGCCACCGCCTATGGGCTGAGCTGCAGCGAGAGGGGAGCCCTGGACAAACTCAGGGGTGCTCTGGGAGACCACGAGGAGGGTGTCGGAGAAGGAGGAAGCTTTGCTTTGCTTATTGGAAGCAAGACAGAAATTACAAACAAAACTTAAAAACCATACCATGAAGTTTATTCCTTTATTTCTGCAGAAGCTCTGGTGAATATGTGTGTTTTCAGAAAGCGGATTCTTTCCCTAGGAAATGGATCCCGCCTTGAGAACCTGGAGGCCTCTCGTGTACATTGGATGCTGGATCCTTCTTCAAGGCATCCCTCTCAGTGGTTGTAGGAGCTTCACACTACCAAGGAAGAAACTGACCTTGGCCACGGTCACTTACCTCTTCATGCATCTGTTCAAGAGACACTTACTGTTGGCTGACTCTGGGCAGTAGACACTGCTGGGCCCTGGGGGCCTGAAGAGTGAATAGGACAGACTTCTGCCTCCACTGACCTTGCAGCTTATAGACACATTCACTCACTTCTCCCTGGGCTCACCTCCAGTTTAAACCTTTAGCTTCAGACCTAATCCCAGTGCTTGACACACAGTGGGTACTCAAACAGGGGGATGGTGGAAGTGTCCAGACTCATAAACCTCTGCTCATCCTGCTTGACCATCAGCTTTCCGTCAAGAGTCCTCAAAAAGATGGGTGCTAATGATTCCTTTTCCTGAGATGGAAACTTGCATGTGTGTGTGTGCACATGTGCATACATGCATACGTGTGCATGTGTTTACGGGAGATATAGTTAATAAACTGAGCGTTTCTTGTTCTCCACAGTAATAGAGCCTCTTCGAAATATTGAGGCCACTCAGAACTCCACTTGTAAAATTGACTTTGTTCTTTGCTGCTTATAGAGTCAGAAGAAGGAAAGTGGATTGGAGGTGCAGTAGACCTCTGAAATGCCGAGAGGTGGTGCCCTACGAAAGCCCCATTGCACTCTGTAATGGCACCAACTGCTTTCTCCTTCTCTCTGAGAGATTTTGCCATGTTTCCTTCCTCCCTGTCTGGATTTGAGCTCCTTGAAAATAGGCACGGGGCCTCTTGGCTGCTGCAGCCCCCAGGACCTCTGGCTCAGGGCCTGGCCCAAGGGGGCCCCTCCCTGCATCACTGACAGGAGAACACACCTTTCTTGAATGTCTCTGACTTCCTCCGCCTTCTCACTCTGTTGGCCCTATAACCTCCTGGCCCACTTTTTTATTTCCATTTTAAATGAGATGGTGGCTTTAGCACTAGGATTTGAGTCTGTAACTTCAGCCTCATTGGATAAAAAATTGGGTCTCATCCAAGTTCCTCCAATTAGTCACTTGAGCAAGTTGCTTAATCTTCTTAAGTCTCTGTCTCCTTATCTGTAAACCACAAATGATAATAGTACCCGAGTCAGGTTGTTGGAGGATTGAACGAGTTCATATATGCAACATGCCTAGACCAGGACCTGGTGCACGGCACATGCTTCACGATGTAAGCTGTTATCATTTCTGTGCTGTGGTGCTTGTCCAAGCTGTTGGCTTTCTCCTGGCAAGACTAGACCTCGAGTGTGCAAGGCTATACTCACCCCTTTCCAGGAGGCTGAGAGCAGCATCAGTTTCAGTGAGCGTTGGGGGACTTCAAGTGCTCCCAGCATCTATGCTGGAATCCGCTGAAAGGTTGGTTGCCATGGATTGGGCATCTGGTATGTAGTAAACGCCATACTTTGTGTTTTCACATGTCCTGTCTCATTTAGTAAAATGGCCAGCCTTGGCTTAAATTTCTGGTGACTGGGAGCCCACTACATCCTAAGGTTTCTACTAAAATGTAGCATAGTAGAGTGGTTAAGAGTATGAGCTAATCGTGTTTGAATCCCAGCTCTACAGCTGTGTGACCTTGGCTGAATTACTTAAACTCTCTCTGCCTTATTTCTCCATCCATAGAATGGGGATAATAATAGTCCCGACCATACAGCGTTTATGAAGATTAAGTGAGGGAATATTTATAAAGTTTCTTGAAGAGTATCTGCTGTGTATAAAGTTAGCAAGAGCCTGGCTCAGAGAGGGTCTGTCACCACTGGGTTCAAGATGAGTTTCTGCATGCTAATTTGGACTGGGGTACCCATTTTAGAAATGAGGAAGGGAAAGCGGAAGTAACTTTCCTAGACAGCATGGCTAGGACATGGCCTAAATGATAATGGGCACCAAACTCAGGACTTTCTAAACTTGGCGCCCTTGCTTGGCTCCACTGAGGGGCAAATATGGATTTCAGATCAGTAAAAGAAAGAACTGTCTAACATTGAGTCGTCATAAAAGTGGAACTTATTTACCATAGTCTTATGTAGGGAAACACATCAAAATATTTTCAGATGAAAGGACATGATGTCATCCATGTGTTTTCTTTTTTTAATTTTTATTGGAGTATAGTTGCTTTACCATATTGTGTTAGTTTCTACTGTACAGCAAAGTGAATCAGCAATACGTATACATATATCCCCTCTTTTTTGTATTTCCTTCCCATTTAGGTCACCACAGTGCACTGTGTAGAGTTCCCTGTGCTATACAGTAGGTTCTCATTAGTTATCTATTTTATACATAGTATCAATAGTGTATATATGTCAATCCCAATCTCCCAATTCATCCCACCCCCACCTTTCCCCCTTGGTATCCTTACGTTTGTTCTCTATGTCTGTGTCTCTATTTCTGCTTTGTAAATAAGAGCATCTATACCAATTTTTTCAGATTCCACATATATGCGTTAATATACGATATTTGTTTTCCTCTTTCTGACTTACTTCACTCTGTATGACAGTCTCTAGGTCCATCCACGTCTCTACAGATGACCCAATTTTGTTCCTTTTTATGGCTGAGTAATATTCCATTGTATATATGTACCACTTCTTCTTTATCCATTCCTGTTGATGGACATTTAGGTTGCTTCCATGTCCTGGCTATTGTAAATAGTGCTGCAATGAACATTGGGGTGCATGTGTCTTTTTGAATTATGGTTTTCTCTGGGTATATGCCCAGTAGTGGGATTGCTGGGTCATATGGTAGTTCTGTTTTTAGTTTTTTAAGGAACCTCCATACTGTTCTCCATGGTCGTTGTATCAATTTACTTTCCCAACAGCAGTGCAAGAGGGTTCCCTTTACTCCACACCCTCTCCAGCATTTATTGTTTGTAGGTTTTTTTGATGATGGTCATTCTGACTGGTGTGAGGTGATACCTCATTGTAGTTTTGATTTGCATTTCTCTAATAATTAGTAATGCTGAGCATCTTTTCATGAGTTTGTTGGCCATCTGTATGTCCTCTTTGGAGAAAGAAGACATATTTAGGTCTTCTGCCCTTTTTATTTAGGTCTTCCGCCCATTTTTTGATTGGGTTGTTTTTTTTTTTGATACTGAGCTGCATGAGCTGTTTGTATATTTTGGAGATTAATCCTTTATCAGTTGCTTCGTTTGCAAATATTTTCTCCCACTCTGAGGGCTTATGTCTTTTTGCCTTGTTTATGGTTTCCTTTGCTGTGCAAAAGCTTTTAAGTTTCATTAGGTCCCATTTGTTTATTTTTGTTTTTATTCTCATTACTCTAGGAGGTGGGTCAAAAAAGATCTTGCTGTGATTTATGTGTTCAAAGAGTGTTCTGCCTATGTTTTCCTCTAAGAGTTTTATAGTGTCTGGCCTTACATTTAGGTCTTTATTCCATTTTGAGTTTATTTTTGTGTATGGTGTTAGAGAGTGTTCTAATTTCATTCTTTTACATGTAGCTGTCCAGTTTTCCCAGCTCCACTTATTGAAGAAGCTGTCTTTAGTCTATTATATATTCTGGCCTCCTTTGTCACAGATTAGGTGACCATAGGTGTGTGGGTTTATCTCTGGGCTTTCTATCCTGTACCATTGATCTATATTTCTGTTTTTGTGCCAGTACCATATTGTCTTGATTACTGTAGCTTTATAGTATAGTCTGAAGTCAGGGAGCCTGATTCCTCCAGCTCCATTTTTTTCCTCACGATTGCTTTTGCTATTCGAGGTCTTTTGTGTTTCCATAAAAATTGTAAAAGTTTTTGTTCTAGTTCTGTGAAAAATGCCATTGGTAATTTGATAGAGATTGCATTGAATATGTAGTTTAGTTTGGGTAGTATAACCATTTTCACAGTATTGATTTTTCCAATCCAAGAACATGGTATGTCTCTCCATCTGTTTGTGTTGTCTTTGATTTCTTTCATCAGTATCTTATAGTTTTCTGTGTACAGGTCTTTTGCCTCCTTAGGTTGGTTTATTCCTAGGTATTTCATTCTTTTGGTTGCAATGGTAAATGGGATTGTTTCCTTAATTTCTCTTTCTGATCTTTTTTTGTTAGAGTATAGGAATGTAAGAGATTTCTGTGCATTAATTTTGTATCCTGTGACTTTACTAAATTCATCAGTTAGCTCTAGTAGTTTTCTAGTGACATCTTTAGGATTTTCTGTATATAGTGTCATGTCATCTGCAAACAGTGACAGTTTTACTTCTTCTTTGCCAAATTGGATTCCTTTTATTTCTTTTTCTTCTCTGATTGCTATGGCTAGGACTTCCAAAACTATGTTGAATAATAGTGGTGAGAGTGGGCAACCTTGTCTTGTTCCTGATTTTAGAGGAAATGGTTTCAGTTTTTCACCATTGAGAATAATGTTTGCTGTGGGTTTGTCAGATATGGCCTTTATTATGTTGAGGTAGATTCCCTCTATGCCCACTTCCTGGAGAGTTTTTATCATAAATGGGTGTTGAATTTTGTCGAAAGCTTTTTCTGCATCTATTGAGATGATCATATGGTTTTTATTCTTTAATTTGTTAATATGGTGTATCACATTGATTGATTTGCATATATTGAAGAATCCTTGCATTCCTGGGATAAATCCCACTTGATCATGGTGTGTGATCTTTTTAATGTGTTGTTGGATTCAGTTTGCTAGTATTTTGTTGAGGATTTTTGCATCTATGTTCATCAGTGATATTGGTCTGTAATTTTCTTTTTTTGTGATATCTTTGTCCGGTTTTGGTATCAGGATGATGGTGGCCCCATAGAATGAGTTTGGGAGTGTTCCTCCCTCTGCAATTTTTTGGAAGAGTTTGAGAAGGATGGGTGTTAGCTCTTCTCTAAATGTTTGGTAGAATTCACCTGTGAAGCCATCTGGTCCTGGACTTTTGTTTGTTGGAAGATTTTTAATCACAGTTTCAATTTCATTACTTGTGATTGGTCTGTTCATATTTTCTATTTCTTTCTGATTCAGTCTTGGAAGGTTGTACTCTTCTAAGAATTTGTCCATTTCTTCCAGGTTGTCCATTTTATTGGCATAGAGTTGTTTGTAGTAGTCTCTTACGATCCTTTGTATTTCTGTGGTGTCAGTTGTAACTTCTCCTTTTTCATTTCTAAGTGTGTTGATTTGAGTCCTTTCCCTTTTTTTCTTGATGAGTCTGCCTAAAGGTTTATCTATTTTGTTTATCTTCTCAAAGAACCAGCTTTTAGTTTTATTGATCTTTGCTATTGTTTTTTTTCATTTCTATATCATTTATTTCTGCTCTGATCTTTATGCTTTCTTTCCTAACTTTGGGTTTTGTTTGTTCTTCTTTCTCTAGTTGCTTTAGGTATAAGATTAGGTTGTTTATTTGAGATTTTCCTTGTTTCTTGAGGTAGGATTGTATTGCTATAAACTTCCCTCTTAGAACTGCTTTTGCTGCATCCCATAGGTTTTGTTCATTGTCATTTGTTTCTAGTATTTTTTTTTGTTTCCTCTTTGATTTCTTCAGTGATCTCTGGGTTACTTAGTAGCATATTGTTTAGCCTCCATGTGTTTGTGTTTTTTATAGTTTTTTTCCTGTAATTGATTTCTAATCTCATAGCGTTGTGGTTGTTCCATATGTTTTGAAGTGACTGGGCATGAAGAAGGGGTGGACAGTGGGCAGAGAAGGATGAAACAATGACTAGGTGTTGGTAGGCGCTAAAGCTGAGAACAGCAGACTCATTTGATTATTCTCTCTACTTCTATATATGCTTGAAATTTTCTATAATAAATTTAAAAATAAACAGGATAATGCAATAGAATGAGCAGGGTTAGTGATGGAGAGGGAAATCAGGGAAGTCTCTCTGAAGTTCAATGGCAAGGAGCCAGCCACATGGGGATAGAGGGGAGGGGGATTCCAGGCAGAGGGAACAGCAAGTACATCACCAAGATTACTCAACTCTATCTAAGAAATAACCTTGTAAAGCCTTGGAAAATGCCACTTATACATTTTCTGAATGATCGGATCAGCCAAGAGAAGATGTCTAATTAGCAACTGGAAATATTGCTGCTTTGAAAATGATGCTAATTTTCAGTAGGGTTTCTTCTGTCCAAATGGAGATGTGTGTGCAAACCTCATGCTTCGGATTAAAATTTCAAGTGTTTTAAATTTTGATTAGAATTATTTGAATTTAAAAAATCTTAATTGCCTTATTGTCTTCATGGTTTGCTGTCTGATTCCACCACTGGGATCCATCCCTGCACCTGCTGGAGTTCCATAAGCTGCCAGTACAAACAGCCGCATGTCAGTGAATAAAAGGAAAAGACAGTGTTTTATATTTGTGAAATACTGCACCAATGCATGTAGTGTAAAATAGGCCAGTGTGGTCCCAGCTGAATAGTAAGAGGGTGATTTATTCCCAAGGCTCTGTTTCCATTTTTGCTGTTTATGATAGCATATCAACGGAGCTTTTTGATTGAATTACCACCTTGTATTCAGGCTGGGACCATGCATTATTACATATGTAAGTATAAATGTTGATGCAAATGAGTTTTCTTAATGAAATGAGAGGCAGTTTATTTTTCCTTGCTTAATGGGTGGTTCTGAGGACCAGATTTATTTTCCAAAAGTGAGTACATACTTATTTTTCAATTTGTCATCCATTTTTTAGCATGAGCACCCCAGTAATTCAGATCAGCAGATCTTTAAGCTTTCACATGTTAATGTGGAATTTTTTTTTCGTTTTTCAACTGAAATCAATTTCAATGTGATTTATCATCAGAGAACTGCCTTATGTAAAATGCTTAAGTGAATGAAGTAATAACTTTAAGCCTATCAGTTAGAGGGCAATTTTCAGATTCTGAGGTCTGAAAAAATGGTGAGATCCCTGGGTCACATTTTCATTTCATTCATGACACTCTGTGCTTTAGTTATTACTAAGTTTGGGAATGTTTAGAAGCTTCAAATGAGCTGAATTGTTTTTAAATATTGCTGAATTTTACTTTATACAATTTGAGCTCCTTTGCTTGGGTGTTGCTTGGTATTCTATTATCCCCTTACCTGAACCAGCTGACCAAGTCTGGAGTTTATTTCACTCTTCATAAATTAGGATACTAATGCGGAGCCCTGGGCTCTTTCTTTGCATATGAAATTAACCACAGCTTCCCTGCTTTGAAAAGTAGAGTCAATTGAGGATTTGCTTAGTAAACACTTGTCCAGAGATTGCAGAGGGAGAACCAGGCTGAAGGAAGTGGGGTACAGAAGTGTTTTTCTCCCAGCTTTGAAGAAGTGAAGGATCAGGTGAGCAGATCTCAAAGACAGACAGGAGTGTGCCCACCAAGCCTTCTAAATGAAGTGTCAGTTTGGGGATTAATTGGGCGGCACCTCTGAGAGCATAATGTGAGTTTAGGGACGATGACAGCTTTCTTTTCACAGGCCAGACATCTCCTAATAATAGTAATAGTATTTAATAATAATCTTTCTTTATTATACTTACATATAAATAATATATAATAATAAATATATATATTATACTAATATATAGGATTTATATTGTACTAATAATATCATTATTATTATTCAAATACTTATGGAGCACTTACTGGGTCCAGGCACTATGCTAAGTATCTACCATGTGTTATCTCATTTAATCTCCGAAACAACCTTCCAAGGTAAGAACCACTATAATCTCCATTTTACAAATAAAGAAGCAGAGGCTCAGAGAAGTTAAGCAATTTGGCCAGGGTCACCCAGCGAATAAGTGGAGGAACCGCGATTTAAAAGCAGTCTGGCCTCAAAGCGTTCTTCACCTCGCAAGCCTCTACTTTAGCAAGGTTTCCGCCTATGGAGGAATGCTCCTCTGTGCAGTGTTTGTGAAAACCCCCATAACCTCTTGTCCTGCAGAAGGGAAAGGAGATTATGTAGCCAGGTGGTGGGTGAGAGGGCCAACTTTAAAAGTCAGACAGATCTGGTTAAGTTCCAGCTCTGGGGCTGTCATTTCAGCTGCATGGCTTTGCATAAGTTGCTTGACCTCTGTCTGCCTCGGTTTCCCCACCTACAGTATGGAGATGCTAATGATACTATTGTTTCTGTGAAGAATTAGTGAAGTAAGGCCACATCCAATGGGTCAGAACCTACTGGCACTAGCTATCCTTAAACTAAAATCTTACACCAGATTTATTCAGGTGGGAGCTGCCTCTGGGAGCTATTTTAAAGGGGCTTATCAATTTGCATTTCTAATTACCCTCTAACTACCTGCCTGGCCAGTCCTCTGAGGACTTGCTCGGTGATTGATGTGATACCACTTGGAAATTTCTTTGAGTTCCTCAGAAGAAAGATTTTCTGTACAATCCAGCTGGTGGTGTTACCGTTTAGAGGCATCTGAAAACCTAACTGTGCCGTTGATACGCTCACAGGGAGTTGAAAGGGGGATTATCTTTTAAGACTGGAGAATGTTGATGTTTGCAAATATTTTCTAGCTGCCTCTCCTAATACTGCAAATTGACTGCAGAGATAATGGGCAAAGGATGACATCATACGAAACAACAGCCTTTTAAGTGCAAGAGCTGGAGGAACCACTTAGAGTAATTAGGAAATCCTTAAACAAGTGTTTGCAAAGTATTGACTCACCCTTAAGGTTGCCTTTTTTTTTCCCTGGCATCCACCTCGGAAAAATCTGACCTTGAATAATTATCTACCCACTGGCTTTCAGCACCAGGAGAAGAAAGGTTCCGGGTCGCCGTCTGGTTGCGTGTGGACAGCACCTCTGAACCCGAGTGCAGTTAACAAACAAGGAACTGTTTGGGAAAAGTGCTCTCAGACAGACGAACTGTTCAGGGTGGCGTTCCATGAGGCCCCTGCTAGATGCTCTGGGATAAAGTGCCAACTTCCTTTCCTCTTGCTTCCATTCCAAAATGGCTAGCTGGCTCTTTGGAAAGCTTGATAAAATATCTCCTTCTCTTTAAACTTTGGATGCCAAGAGTCATCATGGCCACTCAGAGTAAAGCTGGTTTTCTCAAGAGGGTCCTTTGGTCTATTTAGGAGAATGGAGAGAATGATTGGAAATCCTGCCTTTTGGAGCACACATCTGCGGTGAGATGGGATGAGCAGGGAGGAAGCTAGGCTTGGGGTTGATATTAAATCTTTTATTACCTAGATCAAGACATGGTGTCTTCTGGAAACCAAGTTTCTTGTTCTAAAAAACACCATAGGTAGATGATAGATAGATAGATAGATGATAGATAGATGATAGATAGAAGATAGATAGATAGATAGATAGATAGATAGATAGATGGACAGATAGATAGCAAACTCTTTTCTATTTATAAAAGCAATGCATTTCCCTTGTAGAAAAGTTAGAAAATATAAAAAAGTAAAAGAAGTCAGGGAAACAAGCCCATGATCCTACTTCCCAGTGGGAATCTTGAGAGTTCTTTTTTTCTATATACTTTTTCATAGTTGAGACAATGCTAAGGAGATAATTTTGTAGCCAGCAATTTTCCTACCATTATTTCATAAGCATTTCCCCAAGCTTTGGCTAATGGCTTCATAATATTCCTCCGCAAGGCTGTGCCGTAATGACATAACCATTCCCCTAATATGGACATTTGGGTTGTTTTCAACAGTTGATTATTATAAACGATGCTAAGTTGAACATCCTCCCACTGACCTCCCGTTCTTCAGTAGGTTCTGCCTGTGTAGTGAAGCAGCAGCTGCAGGAAACTTCCTCCCTCACTCGGCCACTATTTTAGCGCGTGAGAATCATGATGGCCTGGATTATTTTAACTTCCAAAATGGGGCTCTTAGGTACTTGATGGGAAAAAGAAAATAAAAGCCACTCTTGTCTTGTGACTAGAGAACATACGCTTCGAGAATCATTTGGTTTAAGAAAAATGGATTAAATTAATGAGTCAAAGCAGAAAGTGGTAGTCTGAGAACCGGATATACCAGATTTTCTATACTTGGTTTTAACATGATTGCTTGGTGTCTGCTGCAAGTCTTCAGGAGGGAGCAGGGGTAACGTTAACATTGTAAACATACAGGTTTTTTCCTTAATTAAAAAAAAAAAAAAGAATGAGCCCTCTTATCACAGTATCTGAGTACTCAATGTATGCAAATGGAGACTTTAGTCCTGCCGAGGAGATCCCTGTTGTCATCAGGGGTGTAACAGGGTGCAGTACTGGAGGAAATGCAGGCCAAGCCTGTAGACGTTTGCAGGTTGCTTGATGCCCAGTGGACTGTTCAGAGTGGAGTTCCATGAGGCCCCTGCTGGATGCTCCGGGATAAAGTGCCAACTTTCTTTCCTCTTGCTTGTGTGGACTGTGTGTGGAGATCCAGGGCAGCCCTTCTGATGGAGGAACGTGGCCCACACTGATTGCTGATGCCCTGGAAGGCAATAGTCCCCATTATAATTTCCTTTCTGCCCCTGTACGTCCCAGGGCTCTTTAGGTTCTGTATCAGGCCCTTTCCTTGATGCCCTGTCACAGGGTGCTTTGGGAAACCAGCAGAGAGAACAGTGACCTGGGGCTCACCCATCCTCTGAGCATGCATATAGAAGCCATTCCCTTGGAACCTCCCCTGTGTCACTCTTGCTCTGGTCTTCTGTTCCCCTCTCTCCCTTCTGCTCTTTTCCCCTCTCTTTTCTCTCTTGTCTGAGTATCAGGCTTGATTGCTTCATGGCCAGAAGCAGTTTTAACTCCATGGATGTTACCTCCTGCATCAGAGACCCAGAAACTCAGTCTCCGGCTTGGCCATCACAGGAGCTGCTTGAGAACATGGGTCTCTAATCACTAACTTCTTGAGGGCAAATCACTTAAAAAAAATTTTTATGCACTGTTGGAGATAAGAATTGAGTAATATTTAGGAATAACCACAGAACTTGAAATCAGGTTGAACTATAACAGTACAAGTTGAGATATTTAATATTATACTTATTCTTAGACTCGGCAGTTGAAATCGTGTCCCAGGGTAAATGGTGATATTTTCCTCATTAAAATATTATGAGAGGGGCTTCCCTGGTGGTGCAGTGGTTAAGAATCCGCCTGCCAATGCAGGGGACATGGGTTCGAGCCCTGGTCCGGGAAGATCCCACACGCCGCGGAGCAACTAAGCCCATGCGCCACAACTACTGAGCCTGCGCTCTAGAGCCTGTGAGCCACAACTACTGAGCCCACGTGCCACAACTACTGAAGCCCGTTCGCCTAGAGCCCGTGCTCCGCAGCAACAGAAGCCACCACAATGAGAAGCCCGTGCACCGCAATGAAGAGTAGCCCCTGCTCGCTGCAACTGAAGAAAGCCCGCACGCAGCAACAGAGACCCAACACAGCCAAAAATTAATTAATTAATTTAAAAAAAGATATTATGACAGATGAATTACACTTTTTGCCCACTTGATTTGTAACACTAATTTATAACATTATATGTTTCATGTGGACAGCATTATAATTTGACTCTGTCTACACTACAGCATGCTCACCACTAAAAGTTTAGTTGTCATCCACTACCATATGCTGACTCCCTTTACCCACTTCACCTTCCTCCACCCCCCTTCCCCTCTAATCACCAATGTGCTCTGTATCTACGTGTTGTTTTTGTTTTGTTTGTTTGCTTATTCACTTTTTATATTCCACATATTGAAATCATATGGTATTTGTCTGTCTCTGTCTATTTCACTCAGCATAATATCAGAGAAATGCAAATCAAAACTATAATGAGGTATCACCTCACACCAGTCAGAATGGCCATCATCAGTGTACACACTGCTATATTTAAAATAGATAACCAGCAAGGATCTACTGTATAGCACAGGGAACACTGTTCAATATTCTGTAATAACCTAAATGGGAAAAGAATTTGAAAAAGAATAGATACATGTATACTTATAACTGAATCACTTTGCTGTACACGTGAAACTAATACAACATTTTTAATCAACCATGCTCCAATATAAAATAAAAAAAATTTTTTAAAGTCTACAAACAATAAATGCTGGAGAAGGTGTGGAGAAAAGGGAACCCTCCTACACTGTTGGTGGGAATGTAAATTGGTACAGCCACTATGGAGAACATTATGGAGGTTCCTTCAAAAACTAAAAACAGAACTCCCATATGATCTAGCAATCCCACTCCTGGGCATATATCCAGAGAAAACCATAATTTGAAAAGATACATGCACCCCAGTGTTCATTGCAGCACTATTTACAATAGCCAAGACATGGAATCAACCTAAATGTCCATCAGCAGATGAATGGATAAAGAAGATGTGGTACATATATACAGTGCAATATTACTCAGCCATAAAAAAGAACAAAATAATGCCATTTGCAGCAACATGGATGGACCTAGAGATTATCAAACTAAGTGAAGTAAGTCAGACAGAGAAAGACAAATATCATATGATATCACTTATATGTGGAATCTCATTTTAAAAAATGATGCAAATGAACTTATTTACAAAACAGAAACAGACTCACAGATTTCAAAAACAAACTTATAGTTACCAAAGGGGAAATGGGTGGGAGGGATAAATTAGGAGCTTGGGGTTAACATACACACACTATTATATATAAAATAGGTAATGCACAAGGACCTACTGTATAGCACAGGGAACTCTACTCAATATTCTGTAATAACCTATATGGGTAAAGAATCTGAAGAAGAATGAATATATGTATATGTATAACTGAACCCCTTTGCTGTATGCCTGAAACTAACACAACATTGAAAATCAACTGTACTCCAATAAAATTCTTTTAAAAATAGCACCTCAGCATAATAATACCTTCGGGGGCAAGTCTTAATCCTCAAAAAGTAATAATGGGGTTTAATGGAGTTCAACAAAGAGGAGATCCACCATCATACATTATCTTTTCAGATTCAAAACTAAATTCCAAAGGAAACCAAAGGCATACAAAGAATTGGGGAAAAAGCTTCCAAATAGATTAGAGTGCAGGGATTCAGATTTTCTGCTGTGTTATTTTTCTTAATGATGCTCAAATTTCACATGGTAATTTCTTGATGCTGTGTTTTGTATTTATTCCTCAAGCTCCTAGTAAAACGCTCCATACAGATTAAGTTTACTCATTCATCTGTTCTCAGCTACTTATTGAGTTGTTTACGTGCCAAGCACTGGGCTGGGCGATGAAGCTACAAGATTGAACAAAACCAGTGGTATCCTTCCTCTTTTGGAGTGTGTGGTCTCGTGGAAGGCAAATGTTAGACAAACGTAATCACACGTGCATATATTATTATAACTCTTGGTAAGAGCTATGAAAGGAAAGTGAAGATGTACCCGGAGATTTGATTTAGATTTGAGGTGGGATAGGGTGGTACAAGGAGGGGTGGTCAGAGGAGGTTTCCTTAAGAGATGGTGTTCCAGCTGACACCTGAAGGATACGTATAGAACTTAACCATCCAAGACCCCTGAGCTAGGGAGCCTGATGTGGGGCTCAGAACTCTCACTCCTGTGGGAGAGCCTCTGCAATATAATTATTCTCCAGTTTGTGGGTCACCCACCTGGGGTTGGGGGTACGGGTTTGATTATATCATGAGTGTGCGCCCACACACACACCATCTCACTGTGGTTTCTTCCTTACGTCTTTAGTTGTGGAAGATCTTTTTTGGTAGGTTCTTTTTTCTCGATGGATGTTCAGCAATTAGTTGTGATTTTGGTGTGTTGGTGAGAGGAGGTGAGCTCAGGGTCCTTCTACTCCGCCATCTTGTTCCAGCCAGTACAACTGAAACTAACACAACATTGTAAATCAACTATATTTCAATTTTTAAAAAAAGCACTTAACCAGGCAAAGAGTAAAATTTCTCCAGCAAGCAATAGCATGTGCAAGGACTCTTGGAAGAGAAGACATTGATAAACTGAAAGAATTTCCATCTTAAGCAGCAGGAGATGGGGTCAGAGAGATAGTCAGGAGCAAGGTTAGGGAAGTTTTGCCAGACCATCGGAAGGCATTGCAACATTATCCTGAGGTCATTGATTGTGTGTGTGTGTGTGTGTGTGTGTGCGCGCGCGTGTGTGTGTGTGTGTTTAATTTACCTTTTTTAAAGCAGTAAAGTAACATGATCAAATTTGTATCTCAAGATCCTTTGGGATGCATTGTTAGGAAGGGAGTGAAGGTCGTAGGGAGACCAGCTGAACCAGAGTCCACATGAAAGATGGTGGTGTCTCAGATGAAGGTCCTGGAGATGGCTAATGGAGAGACACATCAGAAAAGGACTGTTTTTGCAGGAAAAATTGACAAGCCTTGGCGAGACTGGATGGAGGTGGGGGCTGGTGAGGGAGAGGAAGATACCAAGGATGAATTCTGGATATCTGCTTTCAAGCAGCCATTCACACAGAAGGAAAACCCTGAAGAACAGCGAACTTGGAGGTGGAAGATAAACATGAGGGAATGAAGCATCGCAATGATTTCTTTACTTCCTATTTAAGACCTCTGACTCTCTGGGTAGTCTGGGAGTAGAAGACAGGACCCCATGTAGATGGTCCATTCTTGTCCTCAGGAGTTTACGATGATGTGGAGCCCAGGTGTTTTCACAGCATCAACACTTAATATCCCATTTCTTAACACGTGCTAGACTTCACATCTCTCCTGATGGGGACGTAAGTGTATTCACTCCCAAATTTCTATACCATTTAATGGCTTTTGATAATGAATATAAATCATCCATCCACTCACCACCCAAAATGGAGGGATCGATCTGTTTTCCATCCCAAGTTGAGCTCTGCTATCCATATTCTTCTCCTGGTAACCACGGAGTGTGCAATTCTTAAGAGATATTTTAACAAGGTTTCTTGAGTCATTTCAATAAGTTCTTTAAAAGAAACGGTGTATATTTTTTTCGGGAAGTAAACGATGGCATCTGTACCATTATAAATCATGATGGATTTCCATATTCTCTGAACCTTTTTTTCTCTTAGAAAGGAAAATTAAGGTTGCTGTACCAGGGGATCACTTTCATTATCTTTAGCATACAAATGATCTTTTAAAAAGATTTTCTTCCTTTACATATGTACAGTATCAATGATATAATTTACATTGCATCCTTCATATTAACACTGATCCATCACCGCTAACAATGCAGGGTCTTTGTGTGAGAGGCTGTCGGACAAATGTTTTAGCTTGTGGGAAGAAAATTGTTAGCATTTGAATAGAGAATGGTACAGGAAGGATTAATAGCCCACTTTGATGGATTAGAATGTAGGGAAATTGCTCAATATTAATATGAAAATGTTTGTGAATTGGTTGCAAGGTGCTGTCAATGGAAAATGATTATGTCTCCAAGGCCTTATCAGTTGAGACTTGACTCTTAGCGAAGACTTTCACACAGAAGACTGATGAGGGGTTTGGAAGATGGCTGGCTCAGGGAGCCCGGACAAAAACCCACCATTCCACCAGTGGAGTCCTCCTGGCACTTTGAGTGCCCTTTCTGTATTATTGTACATCTTTATATTAACATATCTGAATATGCATTTATAATAGAAGAGAAAGGAAAGTGTGGGCAATGTTATTATATTTATAATTTAGACTTTCTATTTTGGAAACCCCATCAGAAACAAGCAGGTTTTTGTTGCATAGACAATCTAGCTCCCTTTAACTGAAATTTTGGTCTGTGTACAATGGTTTCCAAGATGGTAATTTGCAAGGATGGTCAACAGTTCAAAAACCATGATATGAAAATGATTGTTTAATACTAGTGTCAACAGACTCAGTCAGAACCAGCCTAATTCTAGAATGATGTCTGTGAGGTTTGGGGGGGTGGGGTATTAAAAAGTCATATTTGCAAAACTGCACTCTGGTGCTTTCAAAACATCTTAGGTATTAATTTACCTTTGAAAATAGATTTAGTACAGAACGTTCAGATTCATGACAAAAGGGAAATGAATAAAGCGCTGTTGCCTCTACAAAAAATCTGAAACAATAGCTGGCTCTTTTTGCCCATATGATGGGGTACCCACCAGTGTCGGGCAGCCTCGTCCTGCACCGGTGCGGTAACGCTGTCATTCATTCTCACTGAGTGTCATCAGAGTAGAAATGACAGGCTGGGCAGCGGGAAACACTGCTCTTAAAATCAAGGCACTGTCTCTTCCAAGAACGAAAAGCTCAACAGGGTCCTTGGACTGTATGTTTCCGATTTAAGTTTCATACTTAATGCTAGAGCAGACTTTTTCAACCTCAGTACTATTGGCGCTTGGGACAGAATAAGTCTTTGCTGTGGGAGCCGTCCTGGGCATTGTAGATGTTTAGCAGCATCTCTGGCCTCCGCGCACTAGATGTCAGTAGCATTCGCCCCCAGTTGTGATGACCAAATATATCTCAGACACTGCCAAATGTCCCCTGCGGCACGACACCTCTCCTCCCACCAGCTGAGAACCACTGGGCTAAAGATAAGAAAGGTAATCATGAGTTACGCAGAAATATTACTGTTGGCATGAAAAAATATATAATGTTAAATTATTCTCTCCTTAAAATACTGTAAATGGTGAGATTCCATGATGTTTATTTACACATTTTTAAAACAGGAATACTAGCAACTGTCTACTGAATGCTAGTGATTTCCCCAGCATCAAACACTTTAACATCATTATATGGTCCTCAGATTTGGGTGAAATGATTCCTATTTAACAGGAACTGAGGCTTCAGGCGTTAAACCACTAGCCCAAAGTCAATTTGCTAAGATGGCACAAATGGGACCAGAGCCGACTGACCCTGACAGCAGTGCCTCTTCAGCGCTTCTGTGTGTTCCCGGCAGTGAGGTCCTCACTACAAATGGCTCCATTGTGCCCCTCACAGCCTCCTGTGCTTGGGGAATCTCAGCCTCCACCCATAACCCCTAAGTAGAGCTCTGAGAGGCTGCCTCTTTCCCAGGCTGCTGAAGGGTCGCCAGGCAACATGGCAGCAGGGGCGGAGTGTGTCATAAACCCTGGGGTCCCGCTGGAAAGTGAAGCATTGTTCAGCTCTCCATGGTGCCTTGCACCTTTCCTGCTGCATTAGGCTGACATCCCCGCTGCGCGGATCCACTCCTGCAAGATGCAGAAACCTGAAATAACAACACTAGGGATGACCAGGAAGCCTAGAGACTGTGCAGTGCTTCCTCTTTCCCCAGAGTCTCTATAGGTGAGATGCCCTAAAATGGTGACATCACTTCATCCTGGCCTGGTATCTAGTAGTTTGAGTCTAGCTGGCACAGTTAAGTATGGAGCCTGCACAAAAATAAACACACATCTGCATACATATGCAAATTGACATAGATTTTCAGGGAGGTCGTCAAACCCGCCAAGACATCTTTCCCTAGACTCCAGATTAAGAACTCATTTCCTGACAAATATGTGGGCTCTCCAAGAATTTTATCCTAACTCAGAGTAGCACCTTTTTCATTAAAAAAAAAAAAAAAATCCATTTTGGACATACTGGGATCTAATTTGTGGAAATGAGCAGTTATAGTCACCAACGAGGGTACGCTGGGGAGGAGAGGTGACAGCCTCCCTGGGCCTGGCAATGTGCATTTAAGAGAGCTGACAGTTCGCGAGGCCAGCTGTGGCAGATGTGTCCCCCGCGTGCCCCTGGGATTGGCAGCTTCATTACTGCTGTCGTCTGTGTTTGTGGAGTGCCGACCCTGCGCGCCGGCCAGGCCTTTCCCAGGTAGAGATGTTCATTGTAAGCTATTAATTCCCAGGCGAAGACAGAGTCAAGATGGAGGGCTGGCAGCTCTTAATGCCTCCGCTGGACTTTCTGCTTTAATTCCTCCTTGTCTGTGGCTCAGGAGTGCCAACCTCCATCCTGTCTGTTGCCATCTTGGCCCAGATTCCCCTCTTTTCTTTTTGAATTAAAAACTTTCCCCCAAAGTTATACATGTTCTTAGTTCTAAAAAAATTCAATAAAGCTCCCCCTTGCCTCTCCAAGTTCCCTGTTCACCCACCCCAATCCCACTCTCTACAAGTGACTCATTTCTTTCTGATGTATCTCTGTGCACATATTTCCATGTTTTCTAAATCACGTCTGTAGAGCTTTTTCTTTATTTTGAAATCTAGGTATTGTCTGTTAACTTTCCACTGTAGAATACGAGGCTCTGGCTCTTAATGCATTTCCCTACCACTGCCCCCAGTACACACACACGCCTGGCAACACAGGCCCACTTCCAGCCACCTTCCTCCCAATAGAGTTATGTCGCAATTTGTATTTAGCTCAATATTTGGCATTTACCTCATTTTGATAATGTCAGTATAACCCACGATTGAGCCATTGATTATATTATGATTACATTTCCTTCTTGTATAACTTTTTGTTTTCTCTGGAGTTGCTAATAGCCTTGTTTTCTAGGTACCTCTCAGTAATTCACCTGCAGGCTATCAAAACTGTGACCGTCTTCTCCACATTTTTAAACACATCTGTTATTTCATCAGTTTGGGATGCTTCTAGGAGGCATCCCTGTGGTCTCCAGCACCACCCCGTTCTCCTGTTCACTCTGGACTGGTTGCCCTCTAGAGTGCCTTCCCGGTCTTTCTTCACCATCATCCCAGGGGACCCCTTTAGTCTTCTTATTAGGTTAGATCTTTGTTTCCTGTCCCTATCTTTTGGTAGGCATCATCTAGTAACTTCTGATCGTGGGTTCATGTCACATACATTCTCTGAGACTGAAAATGCCTTTTTCCTAACCTCACCAACAAATGTCAAGGCTGCAAGTGACCCCATTTCAAAACATCATAAAAACCTCTTACAGTTTCCCCTACCTTACTGCTCCCAGGGCATCAACATGTTTTTGGAGTCATAGACTTTTTCCAACTCTTAGGAGCATTGAGTATATCCCTGTAATCTATTTCTCACTGACGTCTCAGAACTAATAACAACCTACATTGTATAGCCCTTTACTGTGTAGCAAGCACTGCCATAGACATACCTCACTGCAGGAGGCAGGTAAACATTACGAATGCTGTGTTTGAGGAAGCTGAGGCTAGCTCAGGACCGCACTGTTCATAAATGGGGTCTAGGACACAGGGTTCTGACTCCCAGTGAGTGCCAGAGAGCTTGAGAGACCAACAACACATGTGCTTGTGGCACCAGAAAAACAGAGGCACCATAGAAATTTTTGTTTTGATGAGCTTAGCCAGAATTTTGCATGAAGAAATTCTTCCAATGAGCTATTTTTTATATCAGCCAACATGTTTTGGATAAGTTTCATATTTTATGGTTTTATAAGTTTTTGAAGTCTATATGGTAGGTCAAGGGAGCACCGTAATATTTTCAGGGTTTAGGGCTTCTAAAGATCTTAATCAGGTTTGCTTCAGGTTAGATGATTTGCTCCCCCATAACCCCACACCCACCTACTCTACCTTGATTAAATGAAGTTAATTTCTATAATTATGCTTAAGTTAGGTCCATCGTAGGAAACTAACTTTTAGGAATTGACCAAAAACTCTGGCAAGAATGTTCTGTTGACTGAACAGTTTTGCAGTTGAAAAGGAAGGAAAGGGTTTTATATCCAAACCACCAGGAGAGAATTTTCAACCTATACTCTCTCTCTCTCCCTGACATTTTCCCCTGATCTTTATTCCATTTCCTTCCACCATGCTAGGGGGCTATTGTTACTGATGGTGGTAGGTGGGAAAAGAAAAGTCAAAACAGTAGAATTCCACTGACCTTTATCAGAGTTTATGAACCACTTTTGGTTTCCAGGAAGAGGAAACAGCACGTGCAAAGGCCCTGTGGCCCTTTTGAGGCTCCCATTCCCTCGATGCTCTGCTTTCTCAGATAGCAGCTAGCTAATTTTTAAAGTACTTTTTAAAGTAATTTAAAAAGTAATTCCTATTGAAGTACTCTGGATTAATGTCGTTTAAACATAGCTTGAAAAACATGTTTAGAGACTATACCTTAATCCAAAGAGGGAAGAGAAGTAGTGAAATTTCTGATCTTGCAGGCAAGGGACTTCTGTACTTTTTTAGCCATGGGGAACAGCCCACCTAGAGAAGCAACAAGGCACAGATGAAACAGGAAGTATTTGAGATCAGGAGGCTCATCTGGTAACCCCTGTTGTCCTATCCTGGCTGCGTGATTGGAGTCACTCCTTACTGTAAATTGAGATAATATAGAACATGCATGCCTTAACCTGTATCTCAAATGCAGAGGGGATAGCAAAGTGCTTTGTAATGAGATACAGTATGTGAAAGACATTTGCATCCCCGTAAGCATCAAATGCATGTTAATTTCAATTTCATTTCTTAACATTTTCATGCCAACATATAGTACTCTCACATAGCTCCCTCACAGAAGGTATATTTCTGTACCTCATTTTTCCCTACCTGCCAAAAACCAGATTTTCTTTCCTTGGGTACAGTGTGCATAAAATTAAATGTGTGTAAGTGTGTGTATCAGTGAGGGCTTGGGGTTGCAAACATAGAAGCGGATTCTATTATCTTAAGTAGAAAGGGGAATTTAGTCAAAGTTTATCGGGGTGTGTAGAATTGATATTCAAAATAGTAACCGATAGGGTCTGGCACTGTCCAGTCAGAAGGGGGCTGGAACAGGTTCCTGGTGGCCTCCTGCTGTTCTGGGCGTTAACCCTTAGGTTTCCGGATGATGGGGAAAGCTGGGCAGGTTACAAGGAAGGGGCCTTAGCCGGGGCAGCAGGTAGCTGCAGTTGGGGAGCTTGGAGCCATGGCTATTTACTGATGGCAGCAGAAGTACTTCAACATTTTCACCTCTGGCACGGGTTCACTAATGCAGATCCACTGAACATCAGCTCTGGCTGAGAGAGAGACCAAGAGAACCAGGCTGGAGAAAAATTCAGAAACCCAGATAAGAGGGATGATGCCTCCCATACCTCTAACGAGACCTTCTGGGGAGGCCACTGTCACTGATTGTGAACATCACTGCTGTGAGGGAGTTCCTAACTGTGCCTTCATCTTTGTGGCATTCATGCAGGATGCAAAGTCCTGCATGGGAACATCAGGCTGGCTGAGGGTAGGCATGCCCCCTACCTGCCAGGGAATGACGAGGGCAACGTGACTTCCTACTACGGCATAGCCAATGGGGATTCTTCCAAGGAGAAAAAGGCTTTGGATGCTGTGTATCCAATGTCCACTAGAATGAAGGTTTAATGTTGGGACAAAGATGCTTTCTGTAAGGTGGTCTCTAAACCTGTTTCTCCTTCTTTCCTTCATCAGGAGAGGAACTCTGTAAACAAATCCTCATTGTCATCACAAAAAGACCTTAAAAAACCACAAGGTGATCGGCAGTGTGTTGCCAAGCTCAAGGTCACCTTGGATTTTCATCTTGACTGCCATGCTTTTCTTCTCATTAAAATATTTGACAAGAATTCTTTGCATGGATGAGCAGCTCCAAGCACCCCAGCCCCACATGTTCTCACAAAGATGTTGTCCTGTCAGAGGAAATAATTGTGCCGCCAGCTAAAAACCAGTATCTGTGTTATACACACATTAACCCAGAAATCCGGTATTCGTACCGGTACAGTGCCAGAAGATACTGCACGACTTTTTGAGGAAATAACATATATTTCCTTCCCCTTATGTTACTTGCGAGTGGCCTAAAAAGTAGGGTTTACATCTTCATTTATTTCCGGATCCCTGCTGCACTTGGCAAAAAGCTCTGATCACAGTTGATGGTTGAAAATGTTTATTGAGTTGGACAGTGGTGTTGGAAATTGCAAGAATATGACTACGTCCTGAGTCTAAGAAGTTGTACATGGGAGGAGGTCAAGTATAGTGGTTAGTGTTACAGGCGGGATGACCAGCTGTGCCAGTTTGCCTGGGACTGGGCGGGTGCCCAGGATAAAGGACATGAAGGGCTAAAACTGGGAAAGTCAGAGGCTAGGGTACCAGACAACCTGGATATGAATTCTGGTTCTACCACTTATCAACTGCGTGACTCAGTTTTCTACTTGTATTTAAAATGTAAATAATAACACATTTATTATTGGGCTTTGGAAATACATATGCTAATATGTATAAAGTACTTAGGACCATGGTGGCTCAGAATACATGCTCAGTTAATGTTGACAAATAGTAAATTGTTATAATGCCTGACTATAATGTCTCCCACCAGAGCCCAGAAAATGCTTCTGTGAATATCATTCTTAGCATTTGTAAGTCTTTTTAAAATGCTGTGTGTTGGGCTTCCCTGGCGGTGCAGTGGTTAAGAATCCGCCTGCCAATGCAGGGAACACGGGTTCGAGCCCTGGTCCAGGAAGATCCCACATGCCGCGGTGCAAATAAGCCCATGCGCCACAACTACTGACCTGTGCTCTAGAGCCCGCGAGCCACAACTACTGAGCCCGTGTGCCACAACTACTGAAGCTCGCGTGCCTAGAGCCCGTGCTCCGCAACAAGAGAAGCCACTGCAATGAGAAGCCTGTGCACCGCAACGAAGAGTAGCCCCCGCTCACCGCAACTAGAGAAAGCCCGTGCGCAGCAACACAGACCCAATAAATAAAATAAATTTTATTTATTTTAAAATTTTTTAGATGGCTGTTGTACTATCTGACTCTCCCCGTGATGCGCGCACACACACACACACACACACACACACACACACCCTCCCCAACACAATGCTGGTGGTTTTTGTACTGGCAACTTGAGGATTTCCCAAAATTATCCAGGGGAAAAGAAAAGGAAAGTGGGGGAGGTGAGTATTTAGCCTCCACTACCTAAATAAATACCATTGGAATGCCACCGTGGCTCTGATCTCTTTGATTTCCCCCTCTCTCTGATAGAAATGTTCCTTATCCCCAATTTCATGAACAAGCTTAAATCAGTGTGTAAATATTTTGCCATCATTGGGGCCTGATTTCTTCATCTAAGTATTCAGAAGTCTTTAGTCCACATGTGAAAGAACACAGAGGCCTTATCATCTTACATGGAAACCAAGGCATGTGCTGAAAGCTAACCCAGGAAGGAATAATAGTGGTCTGTAAGGCAAAGACTTGCCAGCTCTCTGAGCTAGCACTCCCCCGAACCAACATGGCCCACTTGCTGTTAGCCCAGCCTTGCTTTTAACTGAGTTTCGGCTACATGAGCTCAGATCATGAGGATGAAAAGAAGAAATGGTCGATAATCTGGGTGTTTTGTCTGTGCTGTCAAATATGTGGGCGTGGGGAATGTCTGTGTGGCTGAGTTCTGACTTTCTGTTATACAATGCCTGAATCCTTTTTTTTTTCTCCTTAGACTGTAAGATCCACTCAGGGTGAGTTACACTCAGAATTGTAAGGTAGCTGCAGTGTTTTCTTGTTTCCTCCTGCTTTTTAGAAGAAAGAGGCAAAGAAACAGGAAGCAAATTAATGGAAACCTTTAGTTAAAAAGATGTTAAAGAAACAGGATACGATATAGTGTCAGTAAGCATTACCTGGGTTGGTGTTTCCAAGCGTAGGACACATGTTGCTGAAGGGGGGTGAAAAGATTTTAGGTGGAGCATTAAATAACAGAGACTTCCATAGCAATAAAGACTCCCTTTTCTAGTCTTTAATCCCTTTACCGTCTGGAAGAAAGTCTCAGCTGGGTGCTAGTATGTCTCTTAACGTCCCTCCAACACTAGCTAACCTGCCCCTTTCCCAAAGATCAGTGGCCTAAGGTTCAACTCTTCAGTAGGCAACAGAATCTCTCTGGAATTTAATAACATTGCTTTACTTGCTTTTTATTTAATTTTCATATTTGCCTTCTTTTCCATTTATGGCACTGCATGAAGTTTTTTTTTTTTTAAAATAAAAGTGTGCGTATTTAAAGAAAACCATTAAGTAATTGTAGTAAGGTCAGTGTACAGATATGGCAAAAATCATAAAGGAAATCAGTAAACAGCCCAATTTTAGGAACCAATGACCAAGTCCTTCACTCTGAAGAGACAGTGTAATCCTTTCATTCATCCATCCATTCACCCATGTACCCATCCATCCATCCTCCATCCATCCATCCATCCACCAATCTTTCCATCTATCCACCCATCCACTCATCTTTCCATCCTCCATTCATCCTTTCATCCATCCACCTATCCATCCATCCAACAAATATTTCTTGAGTATCTATTATGTTGTGCTGAACCCTGCGGATCAGGGGGCAAAGTCCTTGGTCTTAAGGAGTAGTAGGGGAGATAGACGGCAATCAAATCAACAAATTAGTATATAAAATAATGTCAGAAATAAAATGAAGGAAAAAAACCAAGGGACTAGAGAGCGACAGAAGGTTCTATTTTTGACAGAGTGGTGAGGACAGAGCCCTCAGAGCATCTGAGGAGATGCCGTTGAGCAAAGCTGGAATGAAGATGGGTGTGAACTCTCATATATTTGGAGGAAAAGCATTTCAGGAAGATGGAACAGACAGTGCAAAGTCCTGAGGCAGGAGTGTGCCTGGGGTGGTGTGGTTACAGCGGAGTGAACAAGGGGTACAAGATGTGACCGGAGGTCTGGGCAGGAGTGGAGTCACGTAGGGCCTTGTCGGCCGTGGTGATAATTTTATTCCTAGTGAAATGGGAGCCATTTGAGTGTCTTGAGCAAAGAAAACATGATCTGATCTATGTTTTTAAAGGTCACTCCGGCTGCTGTGCAGAGAAGAGATGGGGAAGGGTGTGGAGACATGAGGAGGGTCCTGCAGGCTGTTCCAGGCTGTGGCTTCTACCCACACGGTGGTGTTGAGAAATTTAAGCACCTAAGGCTGGGGACCTTTATTAATCATTTCTAAGGGACGAGTGAAAACTGCATAAGACTCTCTCTTCTTTCTACCCTGAATGGTCTCCACAGGTCTCCCATCCCAAACACACAGTGGATTGAACCATCTGCAAGTCTAACGTGTTATAATCACTCTGTCCCACACTTCTAACTAGGTGTTTAAGAGAAGCCACATTCCCATCTCATCTCAGCAAAGAAAGCCCAAACCTCCCCAAGGACAGAATGAGATTACTAGGAGATTGCGTACAATTCTCTTACAAGAACCTGTCATATAATCTACCTTCCATCCGGCCCCACCCTTCTGGCGCTCCAGTCCATTCACTGCTGAAGATCACCAGAGACGCTCTTAAACTGCTTCCTTGGACTTATCTTTTTGGCTCCATCAGCCAATTCTTATGATCCGATAACAGAAGCTATGCTCAGCAAGCTGAGTGTCGGGACCACCAGCTCACCACGTTAAAATGGAATTATCAGGCTGAAATCAGAAGCCATTCAAATCTTCAACAAGCTCTCACTACGGCTGTTGATTCAGGAGACTGTGCTTTCCCAGACACCGATAGTATTCCTGACAGATGTTTTGCTTGCATGGAGGAGGTCTCTTCAGAGGAGTAATTTACAAATATCCAAGGAGGCTGAAACATCAAGAATCTGCAAATCTCTTGGTCCTGTTTCTTTGGAAGGCGCAGAAGAGAAAATGCACCCAGAGTGCATCAGAGGTACATCTTATCCTTCAGGAAAGAGCGAGACAGCCCCCTCAGAGTGTTTGCTCTGGGAGTATTCCCCAGTAAGCTTTATTAGGTACTTGCTTCTTCAACTGGTGAACTGAAATGCAATCATCTTCTTGATAATAACAAGAGCTATTCTACTTTCAACACTCCATCGTCCTGGCATTGAGGAGGTCACAGCAGGTCTCCCCTACTCCCAAAACCTTCCGATGGCTCCCATTTCCTAGAAACATCCAAAGTCTTCCTGGGGCTCCCCCACTTTTCCTGATCTGGTCCTCTCCTCCCTCACTGACGTCATCTCCCACCACTCTTGCCCTCCCTTGTTTTCTCCAGCCACACTGGTCCCCTTGCTGCCCCTCAGAAACCCTAGGCATGCTTTCACCTTAGGGTTCTGCACTGCCCCAGTGCTTGGAATGACCCCATCCACCATATTCTATTGGCCAACTCATTCAACCCCTCCAAGTCTTGGCTTAGGAGTCTGACCCTGACTATCCTGTGCCCTCCTACGCTGTTCTTCTTTTACCCCGACCTTTCTTTTTTCAATACTGTTTTCACCTAAATTCCATAGGACTGTCTTGTTGTTTATTATTTATTGTCTTTTTCCACACTAGAGTATCAGTTCTACAAGGTCAGGGATTCTGTTGTTGCTGTTCTGTTTTGTTCACCAATGTACCCCATGTACCTCAAATAGAGCCCAGCATGTCGTAGTGCTCAGTAAATAACTGTTGAGTGCGGAATGGCTCAAATTTGTTGGGTGCTTAGCATGCGCTCTTATTATGCTGCGGACTTTACATGTGCACATATAATCCTCAGCAATCCAGGAGAAAGATAATATTATTAACCATACTTACAAGTGAAGAAATTGAAGCAGCGAGAGGTGGATTAACCTGCGAGGGTCACACAGCTAGTAGATAATGAAGCCAGGATTCAACCTCAAGCAGTTAGTCCTAGAACACTAGTTCTTAACTATACCAACTAAATTGAAACAAGCAATGCCAAGAAGAGGATGTGCCCTCGGCAGGCAAGTTTTGCTTACGGGAGACATCAGCTTGCTGCTCCTACATTCGTTCTCTTCCTGGCAATTGCACCCAATTTTCCTCAAGTGAGTCATTCCTTCCCCCACTTTCAGTCTATGGGACTCTACTCCTGAACAGGGGCAAAGCTCTTGCTGAGAGAAAGCCAATCAGTACTGGTGATCCTCAGGTCTTGGTGATTGGCTCAGGGGTGGTCATGTGACCTGATCAGCACTCAGAAAGCTGGGACAATATGGCTTCACTGCTGCAGGACCTGGAGGCTAGGAAGCTGGAAAGCTGGTGGCACCATATTGTGAGATTACAGGGAGGCGGGTCTGCCTGAGAAGAGCACCAACACCCAGGAGGTAGAGTCAATGAACTTGAGAGAGGTCCTGAGGCTGCCCACTGGGTTTGTCTGAGGCCCTGAGAGGCTCTCCTCTCTACTCCAGCATCCTCTGTGGATAACAGCGTCTCTCTGCAGAAGAACACCCCTTTGGTTTTCTGCTTTCATTTCTCTTTTCCCTTTCTTTCTCCCTTCCTTCTTCCTTCTTTCCTTCCTTCTTCTTTCTCTTTCTTTCTTTCCTTTTCTCTTTCCTTCCTTCTTTTCTCTCTTCTTTCTTTCCTTTCTTCTTTCATCTCTCCCCCTTTCTTTCTTTCTTTTTCTCTTTCTTTCTTTCTTTCTCTCTCTCTCCCTCCGTTCCTTCCTTCCTCCCTCTCCCCCTTCCTTCCTTTCCTTACATTAACTGAGTGGCTACTATACACCAGAAACTATCCTACATTTAAATACATCATCCCATTTTTGCAGCAACCATATTAGGTAGACACGTTTAATATTCCCATTCTATAGATGAAGCCAGGCTCGAACATCTGCACAGGGTCACCCAGTTGACTGAGTCCAATTTCAAACCCAAGCCATCTCACTCCAACCCATGTACCCTTAATCATTAGGCAAAACTTCCTCCCTTGTGGAGTACAGGGGTTTGTGTGGGGCAGGCCAGAGTGAATAGAAGGAGAAAGGGTGGCTACAAAGTCAGCTAGTGTGAATGCAGGTACCAGTGTAAGGGCCACACTGGCATAGAGATGAAGAACCAAGCTCTGGATTCAAGCCAGCTCTGGTTTGCATTCAGCCTCTTCCGTATACTAGCTGTGTGGACTTGGCACACCCATTACCCTCTCTGAGCTCCTGAATTCTCATCTATACCATGAAGGTCATAGTCTCTGTCTTGAAAATATGTTGCCTGGTTTAACTGAGAAAATGGTTACAAAGCATTACT